>NW_026067908.1:8927112-9033277 GCF_014885135.2 Alexandromys fortis
TAGGCATCCTCCTGAATATTAACCTTCATCAGGCAATGAAAGGAGACAGAGACAGAGACCCACATTGGAGCACCAGACCGAAATCTCAAGGCCCAAATCAGGAGCAGAAGGAGAGAGAGCACGAGCAAGGAACTCAGGACCGCGAGGGGTGCACCCACACACTGAGACAATAGGGATGTTCTATTGGGAACTCACCAAGGCCAGCTGACCTGGGTCTGAAAAAGCCTGGGATAAAACCGGACTCACTGAACATAGCGGACAATGAGGACTACTGAGAACTCAAGAACAATGGCAATGGGTTTTTGATCCTACTGCATGTACTGGCTTTGTGGGAGCCTAGGCAGTTTGGATGCTCACCTTACTAGACCTGGATGGAGGTGGGTGGTCCTTGGACTTCCCACAGGGCAGGGACCCTGATTGATCTTTGGGCTGACGAGGGAGGGGGACTTGTTTTGGGGAAGAGGAGGGAAATGGGAGGCAGTGGCGGGGAAAAGACAGAAATCTTCAATAAATAAATAAATAGATTTTTTAAAAAAAGGATTAATTTTCTTGCTCATCTCAGGACTCATCATGGTTCAGGCTAAGCACTTCTAAAGAAAGGGTGACTTGAATGTTCTGAGTCTGTGACAGATAGGCTAGAGGCTAAGAAAATGAGTTCCAGGTTAGACTTGCTCTCAGCCTACCACATAGTTTATTACTTAACTCTCTAGGCCTTAGTTATTTCACCAATAAGACGGAAGAAGCCCAATCCTGCTTCCAGTCCTCAATCTGGGAGACTGACAACCCCATGACTATGGTCCCTTTATTGTGACCTAGAATTCCACCATCAGGACCCCATCCTTTTGTGATAGTCATCTTCCTGAAGGATGATGAACTAGCTGCACACCTGTCTCCATGGACACTGAGATTTGTTGTCTAAATTCCCTTGAGTCATGACCACAGCTGATTTCAAAAATAGCATAGGTGCCAGTTGGGTTAATGATGTTCTTCTGTTGGATTTAAAAACTTATCCTCAGCGTCATGGATAGTCCCTCCAACATGGCAAATGATAGGATGGGTGTGAGACCCAAGACATTTTCATCACATCTGTCTTATGGCTTAGAAATGTTTTAAGATTGTCTCCAAGGGTTCATGAGTTAACGTGAAGTGTTCTTCATCCCTCACTCTTACTCTTGGGAGAGAATGATTATTCTGGAGGGATCTCTCAGGGTTATTTTTAAGAACAAGCCTCTATGAATAATTCTCAGGCTCTCAGTCTGGTGGTGTGACCCCTACCTCCCCAACACATTTCTATTATCATGACACTGTCCATCATAAGATCCTACATGAGCCAAGCAGAAGCCAGTATTCCGGCCTAGGAGTCCCAGAACTGTGAGCTAACCAAACCTACTCTTTATTATGGTACCCATATTCAGGCATTTCATTATAAGAGTAAAAAAATCCTCATATCCAAGATTTCCTCTCCTGAGCTGAAGTGTTGACTCAGGGGTTAAGAGTTCTGCTGCTCTTGCAGAGGACACAAGCTTGCTGGGCAGCTCACAAGTGCCTGTAACTCCCGTTCCAAGAGACACAATACCCTATTCTGGCCTTCACACATACTGCACTCAAATACAAAAACCCATGTACAGACAACCTCTCAGGGCACCCACACACATGTGTGTATACACACAGACACGGACAAACATATATACACATGCCATCAGAAGGGTTAAGACATAGGACTAGAAATGTCTTTAAAAGCAATGTAGCCAAAATTCCCTGTTTACAAGTTGTGGAATGTTAAGGTCCAAGAACACAACAAGGTATTACAAGGACCCACGGTAACTTACTGATTCTGCCTGCTGGATGGTTCCTTTGTAGGCTGAAATTGTCTAAGGGGTAACAAGAAGGATGGGAAGCTGCCTGCTTGGAGGGGATTGCTGAAAAGGCCTTGTCGTAAGCAGCAATGGTAAAGACAATGAAACTTGGTCAATTCGGCACAATTACAGTTTTCTTAAGGGAGGTTGGTCAGCACCAATTCTGTACAGTTACCCTTTGGTAGCTACAGGGGGTGATTCCCTTCTGAAAAATACCATAGTATATATAATAACTTACGCTCCTGCTCTTGTATATCTTTAAACAACTTTAGAAGATTTAAAATTCCCAATGCCAAATTTCTATATAAGCACTGTCACGAGGTTCCATTTGGGGAATAGCGACAAGAAAACGGGCATCTGCACACAATCGGCGCAGATGCTGTTCTCCTAAGCACTTTCAACCTAGAGCTGCTTCACCCCACAGATGCAGGCCCTGAGGATACAGAATTCCAACCACATTCAGGTTAGAGGACATTGCAAGCTTACCCATCTTTTTCTTTCTTCTGTAGCCAACCATCAGGCTGAAATTATTCATACGCTTCACGGCCCTGAGTATTTGGATATGCAAATCAACTGTGTCCATGCATAATTAAGACAGACACTGTGGAAAGTTTCATTTTCCAGGGAAAAGGCTGCCAGGCGGCTAGAGAGAAAGGTCAGAGTGGATGGCCGCCTCGTATTCTTGTCTCAGACTGTTGGGTGAAGATAATAGAATCACGCTTATCCTGCCCTTTTATTCTGTTGGCTGAACTGGGGAGCCTCTGGGGACGTCTTGTCTCCCTTCTAGGCCTGGGGAGACCCTGGGGCTTTTCACAGAACATGCTAGGATGGAGTATGTTCCCCCTGAAGTAAGAGCAAAGACAGTAGCTATATGCCCAGAGGCAGAAGTTTGCCCTCCTTCTGGAGTAAACAGGTTTCCTTTATGACCCAGGAGGGAGTTCTTTCTAAAGGACAACCATTTGGGGATATTTGCTGAAGTAGAGTGTAACTTACTAAACCTTTTGTGGCCAACCGCAGATACTTCTACCAGACTCGTGCCTCTGAGTGGGGGGGGGGGGGCACTGTTCTGTCCAGATCTGGTGCCTCTGAGGAGGTGTGAAGATATGCTGGCTCTGAGATAATTAAGAGAGGCTGGAAAACCAATCCAACTGCTGTTGGAAGCAACTCCTGACTCTAGGATTGCTGTGTGTGTGTGTGTGTGTGTGTGTGTGTGTATTACTTTTATTGGTTAATGAATAAAGAAGCTGTTTTGGCCTAGGCCAGGGCAGAATAGAACTAGGCGGGGAGAACTAAACTGAATGCTGGAAGAAAGTAGGTGGAGTCTGAGAGATGCCATGTAGCCACCGAAGGAGAAAGATGCAAGTTACCAGCCAGAACTTTACCGGTAGGCCACAAGCCTCATGGTAAAATACAAAATAATGGAAATGGGTTGGCTTAAGATATAAGAGGTAGCTAGCAATACGCTTAAGTGATTGGCCAAGCAGTGTTATAATTAATACGGTTTCTGTATGATTATTTCAGATCTGGGTGGCTGGGAATGAACAAGTAGCCTCCATCTACATAGGATAAGGCATTACTGTAGGGAAAAAAAACAAACAGAATGGCAGGTGAACTAGGGGCAGAAAGCTCTTCAGCTTTGCAGCCTGGGAGACAGTAGGAGTAGGAAGCCTGCTAATGACAGGGAAATGCATGTTTATACTCGCAGCCACTAACTACCTGGCAGAAAACAACAATATAAACACCTTCCTCACTAGCGCCATCCACCCCTTTCCTTAGCAGCCACACATGCTCTTCCTCATATGCAAACATACCCACCAAAGTTGGTAAGTTATTCCTGAATATTCTGAAGTGTTAATGATCAATATTCACTCACCTTATGTGAGATAAGATGAAAAGAAGAGCAAGGGGAAGCAGAGTCTGCCTTCATACGCACATTTGTGTGTGAATGTGTGGATAACACAACAAACAAGGAATTCCCACAGCTTTTCCCATCTTTGTGTCTGTGGCTGATGGTGGCCTCTGTAATTTCCTTCTAGTATTCTTTATTTCCCTTGTCCCCAGCTACCATCTCTCTGGTGGTGTCCTCCCTGATAATGTGTTGTAAAACTTCATTCTTGAGGTATCCAGGTCGTTTGTCTGGCCTTACTTTGTCTGTAGTCATTTCATATCCTCTTACTCTTGGGTATGCATTTATCTAAAGGAGTGCTCCCTGACTCCAGCCCCTGGCCTCATCATTCTCTCTAGCATCCATATGTAGTAATCGCCTGTTTGTCTTTAGAAATTGGGTTCCTGATGCCTATTCCTACATTAACCCCCTCCTTTTCTTGGTCATCTCAGTTCCAAATCAATGATACTGCTTTGTTCCTCTAGTAGAAGCTCTTTGCTAATGGAAATGAAGATATCCAGATGAACAAAACTCAAGGGTTACCAGGACAAAGAGAAAGTGCATCCAGGCTGGGATCCCTCCTAAACACCATTCATGGAAGGCTCACTGCCCAGATGTGAGGACTGGGGTCTGCAGGGTCTAAGGGCTGCTTTACCAGGCCCATATTTGCTGCAAAGAAATCACTTCACCAAAGCTGCACATTTCCCAGGGCTGCAGCTCTCTGACAATGATTGAAACAAGACTATAGAGACTGGTCATCTCAGCAAAGGCAGAAAACATTGGATGACCGATATGTGCTTTAGAATTCCCTGCCTGGTTAGTTAAGGCTTTTCCAGGCCTACTCTGTAGCTTTAATTTTGCCTTTTATCAACCCTGCCTCCCTCCTACTTCTTTTTATAACTGTTGATCTGATGATCCAACCCCCATATAGTATCAGTTTTCTAGAAAACCAAGTTCCAAGGTCCAGGACTAGAATGGGGTAAAAGGAGGAGTGCCTAGAACATCAGTTTTCAGGAAGTGTTCACAATGCTTGCACAGGATTGAGATCAAGTGCCTTCTTCAGACTCATGCCCCAGTCCCATCTCTTTCTCTTCCTTGTCCTGATTCTGTAATTTGTAAAGCTTCCATTAGAGTCTCTCAGACTGTAGGAGGTAAGTTGGCTTTGGTGGGCCATCTTTTTCACTGCCTAGCTGATAAAGAAGTCCACATACAGAGGGTAGGTACAGCACACTGCCCACTGCAAAAGCCTGTAGTGACAGGCACCAACACATGTTCAATCTGCCAGTAACCGATTAATACTGAGTTCTCAACATGATACTGTTCCTTATGGGATCCAGCAAGCCATTGGATGGGTGACAAGATGGCTACATTGGACACTTTCCTTCCTCTGAGGCGTGGACACACTATTCAGCACGTGAGTTTGAATTTCTTGTATTTCCAGACCCTATATCTGATCTACACTATAGTGATTGACAGGTGTTTCTCCCACCAGCATGTATAGGTGGTAGAATCTAGGTTCAATGTTTTAAAGTTTTCGCTAGACCGAAGGACCCACTTTAGAATAGAGGTAGGGGAGAAGGTCCATAAAGAAGAAATCTACTACTCCTATCACATAGCAGAATCTTCTGGAATGATAGGATATTATAATGCCACACTAACACTGCAACTAAAACACCAGTCCAGAGGCAGCATTCTGTGGATATGAGGTAGATCGTATAGACAGTAACATCGACAAACGGTCTTTTATTTATTTATATTTTTAGAGGAAGAATATATACATGGACCCAGAAACCCAAGAATGAACCAGGAATGGCTATGATTTCTGTTATCCCCAGTGTTTTATTGGTAGACTTTGAGTTTCCCATGATCTCAGCTCTGGGCCTTAAGGGTTAGGAAATTTGTCTCCCAAAGAGGTAACATTTTTTGCCAGAAGATGCAGTAAGTGTCTCAAACTGTAGTTACAGATGCTGCATGGGAGTTTTGGGGTCTCACGACCAAAGATAAGCAGGCAAGGAATAGACTTAAGATACACATTTGAGACACCTGACAGTTCACATTTAGAAAGCTGAAGCAAACTGAATGGCAGGATTTCCTCCACTGATAAATTCTCACTAGGTAGCAGCAATTGACCCTTACAAAGCCTTCAGGCCTGTCCCATCACGGAAGAGTTTAAGGGACACAGTTGAGTCTCATATGAAAACACACACTTGTTCCAAAGTGGTAGATCTATCTAGGGAAACTTAACAGGAATCTCATGTTTGCTTACGAAAGCTTTTATATTGCGAGAAATACTAGTTAACAAGAAACTTTTGATGAACCAAGTCACATAAAAATAAACAAAAATATGTATGGACAGATGGCAAATATCTACCAGTCACCCCATTTCCCTAGTGCTATGTGAACCACACACACCCATATTTAGTCATTGGTTGAATGTAAGTCTGTTTTCTCTGACTATAACAGAATACCCAAGGCTGGGTCATTTGTAGAGGTATGTTCATTTAGGCGCTCATGGTTCTGCAAGTTGGGAAGTCCAAGGTCAGGAGGCTGTATCTGGTGAGTACCTCATGTTGCTTCACAATGAGGCAGCATCAAGAGGAAAGAGAGAACACAGGTGTGAAAGGAAAAGGAACCAAACTAAACACAGTGGTTCTCAACCTATGGGTTACAGCTGATGTGGGAGTGTCATATATCAATCTGTTGATTTCATTGGTTAAGTTATAATAAACCAACTGCTTGGCCTCAGCTTAGAACATAGATGGGAGGAGTAAACAGAATAGAATTCTGGGCGGAAGAGGAAGTGAGGTCAGACTCTGCTCAGCTCCTGGAGAGAGCCGACAGCTCGAGAGCAGAGACGCCATGCCATCCCAGGCAGATGCACGCAATGAAGCTCCTGCAACCCACAATGGACTTAGGCTAGAATCTTCCCGGTAAGCGCACCTTGGGGTGCTTACCACGCATTATTAGAAATGGGCTAGTCCAGGTGCGAGAATTAGCCTGTAAGGGCTAGAGTTCATGGGCCAAGCAGTTCTTTAAATGAATACAGTTTGTGTGTTGTTATTTCGGGCATGAGCTAGCAAGCGGCTGGGGTGTTGGGGACGCAGCCCCGCCGCTCTTTATTTCAACAGATGGCGCCCAGACGTGGGGCTAACTGAAACCACAAAAAGCCTGAGAAAGCTTGGGAAAGAGTAAAGCATGTTTGTTTTCTTGGTAGCAACAATTTTTCGGGTCTGCTTCGCTTGCTAGAGGCAAGCAAGTGCTCTCATCTAAGAGAGGCTTCCTGACTCAGCTTCAGCTGCAAAACCCTGCAGCTCATTAAGAGGTCCTGCCACGAAACACTTAAACGGTGTTGGTGAAAAGCTGAACGCATGCTTTTCGGTTTTCAGCTGTAGCAGGAAAACAGCTGTGCCGTTTAAAAATGCTGGCTTTCTGGGCTGTCCTGCCACGGCAAACTCTGATTCTTTTACGCAGGCGGTTCGTGTGGTTTGCAAGCACAGGCTGCTGAAGCTCGCTTGCTGGCAGGGACCTTGAAATGCCATAGAGTTGTGGCAGTAAACGTGGCTACAACCGGTACCTCAGCCATGAGGCCGGAAAGCTAAGGAATGGACTGGATCTAGCTGGCAAAGCCACGGCTTTAATCCTACTCATATTGCTCAGTAATTTAAAGGCTCGTGTGGTCAGAAAAAGAGAGATATACAGTAAAGAGATTCAAAGACAAAGAAAATGTTTAAATGATTTACAGTGTGTTAAAAATATATGCAAGCTAAAAGTTAAAAGTTCTTAAAAAAAAAAAGGTAAGAAAAAGAGAAATTGTGTGTGGTAGTACACGGCTTTACCCCAGTGCCTAGAAGGCAGAGACAAACAGATCTCTGTGAGTTCAAGGTGTGGTAGCAAACACCTTTAATCCCAATGCCTGGGAGGCAGAGACAGGCAGATCTCTGAGAGTTCAAGGAGAGCCTGGTCTACAGAGTTATTCCAGGTCAAAGAGATACAGAGAATATAAAAGTAAAAATAAACGAAATAGAGGTTAAAATAAAGCGTACAAAGATGGAAAATACACAGAGAATCTTGATACTGTATACTATTATGCTCTCTTTGAATTGTTTGAATGCTGAGGAAGGAGCAACAGCTGCCAAAAGATATTTGTTTATAAATGCTGCTGAACTAATCCATCGTAGAGATTTTGATGCCTTGACTTTGAAATTTGGATCTAAGGACATGATACTTTGGAAAGGAGTTTCTTTTTTTGTTTTCACAGAGGATGAGACCCTGTTCATTTCTTCTATTCCGATATGGTATGATGGACCACGCCCTCCTGAACGGTTGCTGTGAATACCTTCAGAAAATTGCTTCGCTCAACTGCCAACTGAGATGAAACTAGCACACAGGTTATACCATGAAAGACCTAATTAACGACGCCCCCATTCAGCAGGAAGCAGTTTGGAGAGAAAAAACTGCGCCCATGTTCCCAAATATTGTTTATAAATGTTCTTTTACATTTAAAGGGGGATATGATATAGATATGAATAATTTGCATTAGTATAGATTTTGCTTTATTGATAGAGATTTAAGGTCAATTTTGAATGTATATAGGTTGTTAATGAATAATCATTAATAGTAGTTAAGCTTGTAGTTATGTTAGTTAAGATTTTCTAGATGTGCATAGATATATTTTAGATAGGCATTCTTCATATCTTTCAAAGGCTAGAGAATATGGCATTTTACATGTTTTAATAACTTAGGACTTTTCATGACAATGAGACACTCTGCTCCTGGCAGCACCAATCTACTTCAAGAGGAAGATGGGCATCGAAGAGGATCCTTATGGAGTTTGATAGCCATTTGGGCAAGAAACTGCTCTTGCCTGGACTATTGCATAAACTGGACACAGAGAACCCGCAGAGAGAGGACTGCTGAACTTGCCTAAAGGTGAGATGATCTTTCGGGGTTCCTGATTCATGAAAGAGTCTGCAAGACATTCTTCAGGACAAGCAGATAGTGACTGCCTTTGAAATTTCCTGCTTTGTGGAAATGTCTGCTGGAAACTATGGGCCTGTAGGCCGAAGATGGATGCCCCAACGGTACAGAGGAACTTTGGGTGACTGTCCAGGCAGCGAGATGTCTCTGTCATTTCTAGAGCTTTGGATGTTAAGTTAAAGCCTTCTTTTTTTTTTTTTTTTAAACAGAAAAAGGGGAAGTGATGTGGGAGTGTCATATATCAATCTGTTGATTTCATTGGTTAAGTTATAATAAACCAGCTGCTTGGCCTCATGGCTGGAACATAGATGGGAGGAGTAAACAGAATAGAATTCTGGGCGGAAGAGGAAGTGAGGTCAGACTCTGCTCTGCTCCCGGAGAGACCCGACAGCTCTGCTGGAGCAGAGACGCCATGCTCAGCTCTCCCAGGCAGCTGCAACCCACGATGGACTTAGGCTAGAATCTTTCCGGTAAGCGCACCTTGGGGTGCTTACACACATCATTAGAAATGGGCTAGACCAGGTGCGAGAATTAGCCTGTAAGGGCTAGAGTTCATGGGCCAAGCAGTTCTTTAAATGAATACAGTTTGTGTGTTGTTATTTCGGGCATGAGCTAGCAAGCGGCTGGGGTGTTGGGGACGCAGCCCCGCCGCTCTTTATTTCAACATACAGCCTCTTTGGCAGACCTCTATTTCTGAAAGCATTTACCTTATAATTCATAATGGTAGCAAAATTATAGTTATGAAATAGCAGCAAAAATAATTTTATGGTTGGGGTCACCACAACATGAGGAACTGTATTAAAGGGTTGCTGCATTAGGAAGGTTGCTAACACTGCTCTAACAATGAACTTTTGAAGAGCATGCACAAACCACAGCAAACTTTATGTCCAGTTTCAAATAACTCTCCTTCTTCTACCACTTTGTAATTCAGAGGTTTCAACTTTTTAAAGTGTGTGTGTGTGTGTGTGTGTGTGTGTGTGTGTGTGTTGCATGTACATGAGTATATACACATGGGGGCCAGGGTTGGTGTCTTCTTCTCTTATCCTCTGCCTTATTGCTTTGAGGTAGAGTCCCTTCCTGAACCAGAAACCTGCCATTTTGTCTAGTCTGCAATTTTGGCTAGTCTGGCTAGTTGCCAAGTTCTGAGGTTCACTGCAGGCTGCAATTTTGATTTCCCCATCAACATTTGACTTCATATACTTGCCACGATGACAATTTTTACTTTAGTAATTTTGTCACCTACGATGGCTATACTAACACCCCCCCTCCATTTGCATTTCTTGTTTTTCTAGGGATCTCCCATGACTAACATGGTAGAATTGTTTAAAGGCTGGCCTGTTGAATACAGGGGCAGCTCCATCTGTTGGTGTAGCTGAAGGATAGTGCTCCTGAATCTCGATGTCCTCTGTCAATGCTCACAAGAAATCATCACCACTGAAATTACACAAAGCAACCGATAAGATAGAGTAGTTCAACCGAGAAGGGCAGCTGGCTTTGGTGTTCAGCCAGCCCGGTGTTTCCCCAGCAGACCCACACATCTATATGTAGTGCAGGCTGTGCCTCCCAGCATCTCTACGATAGAATAACCACCCACTCAGTAGCAATCTATTTTCAGTCTCCTTCCATCCTGGAGGTGGAAGGGTTTTGTTCCCATCAGGATCCATATATAGTCTAGATATGTGTTTGCCTTTTTACTCCACAGTAGCCTAGCAACACCACTCTCCAAGGAAGCTGTGGGATCCTTCACAAAATTATGTTAAATCCAGGCACTCATTTTATGTCAGCCTAAGTAAAACAACATCACTCATGTGACCTGGAGTTCCAGTGCAACATGTAAGATCCAAAGCTGCTACCTTGATAAAGATACAGAATGGAAGGAAAGATGGGAACCCCAGCAGCCAATCATCAGGCAAGACTCCTGGGGGGGGGCAGAATGCTCCACCACCACTGACACCCATTGGACTCTGTAACCTACAAGACCCACTCTGCCTCACAAACCCACCAAACCCATTGTCCTCCCCTTGATCTACCATCCCCCCACAGCATCAGCGGCCTCCAGAGGCATAGGCACCACCTGTACCTATTGGTGGAAGAGGTGAGAGACTGATCTCCCTGTTGAACTGCCCCTATCCTCCAGATTTAGGCTCCAGGGCACAGCCTGTGCCCCTCCCCACTCCTATCTTAGCCCCAGTAACTGGTCTGCAGGTAAGACTCCTGTGGGCAGGCTTTTCCACCACTGCTGCCACCCACTGGACTCTATAACCTACAAGACCCATTCCACTGCCCAAACCCACCTAACCCACCACCCCTCAACTATCCCTCATGGCATCAGCTTCCCCCAGAGGCACAGCAACTACTTGCACCAATTGGAAGAGCCTCCTATGAACAGCCCTCTCCAGCAACATCAGCAGAGCATCTAGGCACAAGCACCATCCATACCAGCTGGAAGAACAGGCATAGGCAAAACCTGCACCTGATGGAATAACAGACTCCACAGGCACAGGCAAAGCCCAAATTAGTTGGAAGAACAGATCCCATAGGCACAAAAAGCCTACACCATCCAGAACTGGATAATACACAGGATCTAGGTAACCATACCCCAACAAACTTCACCTGAAACAACCCTACTCGACCTGATAACCAGTCAATCACCAGAACCCTTGGCCATTCAGGCCAAAAGACAATTAAGGAAAATAAGGTAAAGGGAACACTCCTCCTCCATTGCTGGTGGGAGTGCAAACTGGTACATCCCCTTTGGATATCAGAAGTGGAAGAGTGTTCCCCTTACCCACATTCTCTCCAGCATAAGTTGTCATCAGTGTTTTTGATCTTGGTCATTCTTACAGGTGTAAGATGGAATCTCAGAGTTGTTTTGATTTGCATTTCTCTGATGGCTAACGATGTTAAACATTTCCTTAAGTGTCTTTCAACCATTTTAGAATTCCCTGTTGAGAGTTCTCTGTTTAGGTCTGTACCCCACTTTTTATTGGATTATTTTTATTTTGATGACCAATTTCTTGAGTTCTTTGTATATTTTGGAGATCAACCCTCTGTCTGATGTGGGGTTGGTGAATTTTTTTTCTCATTCTGTAGGCTGCCATTTTATCTTGTTGACAATGTCCTTTGCTTTATAGAAACTTCTCAGTTTCAGGAGGTCCCAATTTATTAATTGTTTCTTTCAGTGTCTGTGCTACTGTAGTTATATTTAGAAAGTGGTCTCCTGTGCCAATGCATTCAAGTGTACTTCCCACTTTCTCTTCTATGAGGTTCAGTGTGGGTTGGTTTTATGTTGAGGTCTTTGATCCATTTAGACTTGAGTTTTGTGCATGGTGATAGATATGGATCTATTTTCATTCTTCTACATGCTGATATCAGTTATGCCAGCATCATTTGTTGAATATGCTTTCTTTTCCCATTTTGTATTTTTTACTTCTTTGTCAAAAATCGGGTGTTTGTAGGTGTGTTGATTGACATCTGCATCTTCAGTTTGGTACCATCGGAAGTGGTCTCCTGTGTCAATGTATTCAAGTGTGCTTCCCACTTTCTCTTCTATGAGGTTCAATGTAGTTAGTTTTATGTTGAGGTCTTTGACACTTTGGGGCAGATACCCAAAGGAAGCTCATTTATACCACAAGGGCATGCGCTCAACTATGTTCAAAGTAGCATTATTCATAATAGCCAGAACCTGGAAACAATGTAGATGCCCCTCAATAGAAGAATGGATAGAGAAAATGTGGTACATTTTACAAAATGGAATACTACTCAGCAGTAAAAATAATGGCATCTTGAAATTCGCAGCCAAATGGATGGATCTAGAAAAACCATATTGAGTGAGGCAACCCAGACCCAGAAAGAAAAATATAATATGTACCCACTCACAAGTGACTTTTAGACATAAATCAAAGAAAAACCAGCCTATAATTCACAACCCCAGAGAACCTAGACAACAAAGCAGACCCTAAGAGAGACATACATGGATTCTAAATAGGAAGGAGAAAAAGAACAGATCTCCTGTGTAAATTGGGAGTGTGCAAGTCACAGGAGAGTATAGAAGGGGAGAGGGGAGGAAGGGAAGGGAAATGGAGGAAAATATATAATGCAATAAAAACAATAAAAAAGAATAAAAACATAAAATATATAAAAGAAATTTATCACTGACCATTAATAACCCTTAATATCAATGGACTCAGTTCACCTATAAAAAGACACAGACTAGAGCCAGGCAGTGGTAGTACATGCCTTTAATCCCAGCACTTGGAAGGCAGAGGCAGGTGGATCCCTTTGAGTTCAAGGCAAGTCTAACCTGCAAGAGCTAGTTCCAGGACAGGCCCCAAAGCTACAGAGAAACCCTGTCTCAAAAAAAAAAAAAAAAAAAAAAGACACAGGCTAACAAAATGGATATGAAAACAGGAGTCATCCTTCTGCTACATACAAGAAACATACCTCAACTTCAAAGACAGACATTACCTCAGAGTAAAGGGTTTGGAAAAGATTGTATAATAAAATGAACCTAAGAAACAAGCTGGTATAGCTATCCTAATATCTAACATATTCGACTTCAAACAAAATTAATCAAAAGAGATGGAGAAAAACATTTCCTATTCATCACAGGAAAAATCCATCAGAGGAAGTCTCAATTATGAACATTTATGCTCCAAATACAAGGATATCCTCATTTGTGAAAGAAACATTACTGAAGTCTAAGTTAAAAACTAATAGTGGGAGACTTCAATACCCCACTCTCAACAATGGACAGGTCTTCCAGACAGAAAATTGGCAGAGAAATAAGGGAACTAACAGATGTTATAATTCAAATGAACTTAACAGATATCTATAGAACATTCTACCCAAACATAAAAGAATATATGTTCTTTTTAGCACCTCATGGAACTTCCTCTAAAACTGGTCACAAAGGAAATCTCAACCGATACAAAAAATTTGTAATAACCTACTGTATCTTATCAGATCACCATGGCTTAAAGTTAGAATTCAATAACAACACAAATTGCAGAAAACCTACAGACTCATGGAAACTGAATAATGCTCAACTGAATCACACTGGGTCAAAAAATAAAGAAAGAAATTAAATACTTCCTATAATTCAAAGAAAATGAATGTACAACATTCCTAAATTTATAGGACACTATGAAAGCAATGCTAAGAGGAAAGTTTATAGCACTAAATACCCAAAGAGGGACACTAAAAAGAAATCCCACACTAGCTCAGAATTGAATCTTATAAAGGGTTATTTAGGAGTAGACTCACAGATCATAGTTCTCTGCTTGAACAGGGAATCCAGAAGCCAGAAGAGAGAGGGAGCATGTGCTTTACTTTGGCATTTATAGTATAAAAGGCCACGCCCAAGTGGGCTTGTAACTTAAAGGCTGCTGGCTGAAGGACTTCCTATAGAAAATACCTACATAAAAACTTTGGAGAAGTCTCGCACTAGCAACTTAATAGCACACCTGAAAGCTCTAGAACAAAAAGAAGTAAACTCACCCAGAAGCAGATAGCAGGAAATAATTAAACTGGGGGCTGAAATCACTAAAATAGAAACAAAGAGAACAATACAAAGAACCAATGAGACAATGAGTTGGGTCTTCAAGAAAATGAACAAGATAAAAAAAAAAGAACATTTATCCATAACGAAAAAGCAGAGCATTTCTGGGGGAGGGGGGGTCATCATTTGGTGGACTTTCTGAGATGCAGAAGGGAGACAGATGGGGGAGGGCCTGGGGTGGAACTTCTACCAGAACAGAGACGAGGATATCAACATGGTTGCTCATCCAGATGCTTACTGACTATTGCTTGAGTCAAACCGAAACATACAAGGGGTCTAGAGAAAGCAATCTCTTATTTGTGTTTTATCACTTAGGAGTTCTGTGACTTTGAGCAATTCACTTAACCCTTCTAGCCTCAGTTTCCTCTTTTCTAAAATGGGGACCACAATGCCAGACCTGCATGACTCCTAGGTAACTCATACCTTACCTACTTGGAAGGTTGCCATGGAGATTAAAAGGGATAATGCACATCAAAGCGTTTTTTAAAATTAAAAGCCTGGATCAATGTGAGGGATTGTTGAGGTCATTACTGCACTGCCCAGTGCAGATTGGTGGCAGTCACTGCCAGCGCCAGTCTTGCAGACACCCCTTCTTTTTACAGCACTAACACATGCTGTTCCGGGAGGCTGTGTATCTAAAATCATAGATGCTCTTTGTACCTGAGATGGGGCTACATCCTGACAAGTCCAGTCATAGTTGAAAATGCATTTAATAACCCTAGCTTGTCACATATCCAAGCTTAGCAACACTGTGGTTGTAGTGTCTCAGTTTATTCTTGTGAAGATAACGTGGTTGACTGGAACTGCATCTCACTGCTATTTCCCAGGTTCATGAGCAAGTTTGGTGTCACACATTGTTAGCCCAGGAAGAGACCAAACTTCAGAATCTAAAGGATGCCTCCTGCTGAATACCTATTGTCTTTCCACCATCAGCAAGTCAAAAAAAATGTAAATGAAACCTTGATAAATCAGGGACATCTGTACTCAAGCCCCAGATGCCCTCACAGCATGTGACCACTTCAGCAAAAGGCTATTGAATAGTGTTTCTAGAAAGTGACTATTTCCTCTGACAGGAAGAGGCAGGTTCTATTGTCATGGTGATTTTATCCTTCACCCTTCTTCATACCTCCAGTGCATATTTGTGACCTGGAAGTAAGCTGGCCATCTTGTCAAGAAAGAGTCCTATGCTTAAGATGTCAAAGCAGGACACTAAAGTCAAGGTCCTTGATTGATTAGTTCAAGCTCATGAACTGTGTTTTTCCACTAAAAATAAATAACTACACACAATCCACCCTGATCAGATTCTTATCATAATGAGCTAAAGACAATTTTAGTGGACAATAGGTATTACTCAGAGCAACAATAGAAACAAACTGAAGCATTCTCGGGCACTTTGCAACAGTTTTGTGCCCTCAGAGTCATTCAAACATACATTCCGAGGCTACAGGGATGGTTCAGCAGTTCTCTTAGAGAGAACCCAAGTTCTGGTCCCAGCAACCCTATCAGGCAGTTCAAAACTGCCTATAACTCTAACTCTATTGTTGACACCTCTGACCTCTGGACGCACATGTGTAGATATGTTCATGCCCAGACAAACACACACATGGGTGAACACACACACCTTGTTTGAACTATGTTAGACTTTTGTGCATTAGAAAGAAACAGAAAGCATGGGTTCCATGACCACTGTTCAAGAGCTGTGTTCTTCAACGGGCTCTTAAGTGTAAGTAGCCACAGAAATACCTTTGGAACAATGAGTTTCAAGTAAAAAGGGCGTGATGCATATTAAATACCCCACAAATGTGGATTGCGCTTGGTTGAGTGCGGAGAAGATCCTCTGCAGAACGAGGCTGGAAGCTATTGCTCCATAATGAAGCCATCTGCTTTCTGATGGGTTGCAATACAACATTAAAGGGCAGGAAGGACTGCCTATTCATCCAATAGGCTGGCACTTAGGCATTCAGATTAGCATCATTAGCCACTGAAGACAGCAAGGTATCGGACTGAGAGATCTGACTTTGAAGACAGACATCCCTGATTCGCAACCTGGCTGCGCCCATCCTGCTTAAACTTCAACACATATATTGTGGAGGGAGTAGTTGCCGCACTGCTCACAGAGAGCTGATTCTGCTCTGCTTGGTACTTACTTCACATAGGGCATCATGAGGTTCAAGTGAGAAGGCAGATGTGAGCATGCTCAATGTGCGCACGCTCCTTATTAATATGATTTGTCTTCTTTGGTCTATCAGGTGACCAGAGCCGGCAGGGGAGGGAGGAGAGGTCAGAAGAAGGACAGAGCTGGTTATAGTTATAGAATGAATTCAAAAAACTATAGAATACTGATATGGGAAAAGGCATGGAAAAGGGTACTTAGGTCAAAGCAAGCCTTGAAGGAGATGTGGACTCTAAACTTGTGAAGTGGTAACTGCCTGCCAGGCTGTAGCACTTGGGAGAGTAGGGGCAGGTGCCAGAAGAGGCATTTAAAGTCCTACATAGCTCACCAGCTCTTCTCCATAGAAGTCATTTCCCTGAGGGCCCAGCAGGGCTGAAAATATCTTTTGCCTCTAACACTGTTCAATATATTTTAAGCTGAGGAGGGGTTAGGGGAAGGAGAGCTGAGCTGAATGTTATCTCTTGGCAATAAAACTTTTCAGAAAAAAGCTTCTTTTAAGCAAGATGTGGAGGACACACAACACACACACCCCATACACACATACCTGTATGCACATATGCACAAATACACATACATGTACATATGCATGCACACATGTACATACGCCACACGCGCTCACACATCCATGCATGCATACACACACATTATACATGCACACATGCATGCGTGCATGCATGCATACACACACACACACACACACACACACCTCCCTACTCTCCCCTCCCAGTCAGCAGCTACCATTCTCTGTGAAACTCCAGCTGTTCTACCAACCAAAGTTTCTCCAGAGAATTGTTACTAGGACCAAATCCATCCTTTTCTTAGGACTTTGTGTGGCTTCCCTTTGTCTTAAACATAAAAGTTCTGTTCCATGCTACAGTTGCAGAGCTGTGTGACCCCACGGGGATGAGGGGAGCGGCAGGAAGGGCTCCGGTTGGGACACGGGGATCAAGTCTCAATAACGCAGCAGCTCTAAGAGTGAGCAAGTTGTCTAACCTCTCTGACTGCTAGCACTCTTCGGGTTTATTTAAAAAAAAAATTAACAAAGACACAGTAATGGCAGCTAAAAGCTGTGTTGCTTACAGCTAACACTGAGTGCTAAACAAGTGTTAAGGCCTGCTTCACTTTGACACATGCGCATGCATGGTGTGTGTGTGTGTGTGGTGTGTGTGTGTGTGTGGTGTGTGTGTGGTGTGTGTGTGTGTGTGTGTGTGTGGTGTGTGTGTGTGTTAGCATGCAGGTGGAGATCAGAGGACAACTTGTGAAAGCCACTTTTCTCCTTCCACCATGTGGGTCCCTGGGAACTGAACTCAGTTGCTCAGTACTGGGGCAAGGCTATTCACCCAACACCTCCCTGGCCCCCTGTTCCAAAAGTCTTATATATGTTCATCTCATTCTTTCAATAACCACATGAAGAGAGAATCCTGGTTGCTCATGTCTTATAAATGGAGAAACAGATACACGTAGAGGTAGACTCAGGGTCACTTGCTCAACTATGTTCATAACCAAATTACTTGTCCTGATTTCCGACTTCAAGTCACGGGTTGGCTGCCTCCATTGCTGTGAACCTGTGCTGAGGCAGAGCAGGGTGGTAGGAGTGTGTGGCATAGGAAGCTGTTACTCTCAGTGATAGAAAGTGAAAGACACACAGAGGGGCCAGCATGCCAACAGTCTTTCCAAGAGCACATCTCCAAATGACCTACCTGTCTTCTAGTCCCCATCTCCTAAAGGTTCCATGCCCTCCCAACAGCATCTTGGGCTGAGAAGCAAGCCGCTGGGACATCAGATACAAACCAACAGCATTGCTAGCATCGCTAGTGATCCCTTCCGCCTTGACTCCCTCCCTTCTTTGGTATCTATGAAGTCATTCATTCCTGAATTCCTTCTTCCTCTTTCATCCTCCTCCGCGAGTCTCTCTTCCTTTGCCCAACCCTGAAGGACAGCACTTGTCCAAAGTCCTGCTGTGGCCATCTCATCCCACATCCCACACTGTAGGCTCGGACCCAGAGAGTTCACCCAGCCTGGGGCGTCGGATGATAGCTGCATGCTAACTGCTCCCACGCCCTTGGTTCCAGCCCAGACTGCTTTCCTGGGCATCAGTTATTTCCAGCTCCCAGCTGCAGATAAAATGAAGTGAAGCCCAAAGAGGACTATTCTTGAGTGAGCAGAGATGGGATGAATAAAAATCAAACAATAACAATCTGCTGGTGATTTGCAAGGCCTTATTAGGTTGTCGGCATTATGCTGAGGGTCCTACACGCACTATCACTTTAAATCCTCACCAACTCTGAGAGGTAGATATATTTTTGGTAACCAGGCTACAAATGAGAAAAATGAGGTCTGGAGGGATCATAAGCAAAACTCAGTCAGCTCTGGCTGTGATGAAGTAACGATATTAGACTCGCCTTGAGAAGCCACGCTATCAACTCCAGGAAAATATATGCAAAACATATTCACCATAAAGTGCCTGTGTGGAGAATATGAAGAGAAACATGATCTCACTTACAGGTAGCATATAAAAAGGCTGGACTCACAGAAGGAAAGAATAGAGTGGCAATTAACAGAACCGGGGCGGGGGAGGGAGGTAGAGAGGAAAATGGTCATTGTTAATCGTGGGGCACAAAGTTTTTGTCAAGCAGCTCTAGAAACCCACTGCCCAGGACGGTGACTGCAATCATATACTATTTATGGCAGAATTGCTAAAAGAACATGCTTTAGAATATTCACCACCACGGAAAAGCAGATCTGTAAGGTGATATTTATTTATTAAGTTAATTTAAATATTCTAAAGTGGAGCACCACTGTGTAGCCTATAAATATATAATTATATTTATCAATTAGGAAGAAACTATTAAATAAGATATGAAAATAATTCGTGTAGCTGGGAGTGCAAGGTCATGTCTGTCATTCCAGCCGTGGGGAGGCTGGAGCAAGAATTCTGCTACAAATTCAAGACCAGCCGGGGTTCACAGAGATTTATAGGGCACCCTGACATACACAAAAATCATATAATAATAATAAAACTTTGAAAAACTAAGCACAAAACACTTTCAAGTCAATAATAAGAATATAACTATCCTGAAGTAAAAGTAGACAAAACAAATTGAGCAGGTGTTTGATCAAAGGAAAAATTCTCAGTATCATCAGTCACTGGAGCATGTCAGTTGGAACTGTCATGAAATACCTAACCTTGAACCCAGGTATTGCCCGGGCTATCCCAGTGCTTTGAAAACTACTTTTCAGCCTTTTTTGAAGTCAAGCATATATGATATGTGTGTTACATATAAAAATAAAACAAGGCTGACATGTGAGTGTGGAGAGGTAACTCACCAGCTAAGAGTATGCATACTCACTTCTCTGTCAAAGGACCATAGTTCAGTTCTCAGAACACATGTCAAATGGCTCACAGCTGCCCCTAACTACAGCTCCCGGAGACTCAACACCTTATTTTGGCCTCTGCAGACAAGTGTGCATGAGTGTGCATAGTATACACACACATAAGAGAGATTTAATAATAATAAAAATAGATGGTATATGAGTGATGCTTGCAGCTTTTATTCACCATAATCAAAAGTTAAAAAAAAAAATTCTAAATGTCTATCTTTTGATGAATACTTGAATCTCAGTAGATCTGCATTGCATAATGAGAAGGAAGTGATCTCTTAATAAAGGTGCTAGAACAATCATAAGAGGAACTGGGGTTTGGAGTGTGCTGCTGAGCTGGGCTTCAAGTCCAACTGCTATCACTTCTTCTTACTGCTCTGATCACAAACCCAAGGGTCCTCCACTTCCTGTGATTCAAAACACAGTCACTACTGGGGCCTTTGGGAGGGGAGAGGCGAAGCTGTTTGCTTAGGGAGTGAATTGGGATTAAATGTTCTGCATTAATGGTCCCTACCTACAGCCTCTCCCATCCCTGGGCGTTCGGGTACACCTACATGTATATTCCACATCCCTGGGGCAGCCTCTCCCTTGACTGGGGTGATGAGAGTTCCCAGAGATGTCTGGGTGGCATCCAGTCCATGTGATCTGTGAAGCTTGCGCCCACACCCTAGGTAAGAAATTATACCTGTGAGGGAAGGAGGGGTAGATGGTAGATGCATGGCTGCATGCCTTAATTTCCCCATTAAGCCCACTTCCATAGAGCTCTGGATGGCAGCTTAGCCTTGCTTGTACTTTAGGGTCACATTTAGTCTCCTGGGGATGAGGCATCTTCTACTTTGCCAGACTTCAACTCTGATGCCTCCTTCTCTTTCAGAGGCTGTGGCCGTTCTCCTGCGCCCAAAGTATCAAGATCTGCTCATCTCTAGTCCAGCTCTGCCCCTGCCAGTGGGGTCCCCAAGTTCACAGCCTGAGTCCCAGGAGCGCGTTTGTTGACGCTTCCTCCCTGAGCCCAGGAAGGTGCCTGGAAGATATGGTGCCTTCTATGTAGGGGTGCTCTCGGGCTAGCTCTGACCCTATCCTTGATCCAGATCTGAGCAGACTGCTCTTGGGGAGGACACCAGGACGACTCTTCATTGCCTGTTGTCCAGACACAGGACAGACACAAGCCGCCCAGGCTGGACGGCTAAGAGCACAAAGATTTTGTCTTTTAGAACGGGCCAGAGACGCTCATGTAGAAGGGCTGCTGGCAGGTACATTAGGTGTAGCTCAAAACCAGGAGGCCCTGGCACACTTGCAGAAGATGACTGAGGAGGCTGGAAAACGTAGCTACATATTGGCCCTGGGGAGGCCCACACCTACCAAGCTTGCAAGATTCCCTGAGATGGACGTCTTTGTGCTTTCGGCCCGTCCTCCGGGATCCCTAGCCCCCCAGCCTTCAGGTGGCTTCTTACAGCCTGTATAGACGCCATGTGAATTGGGCGCTGTCTATAACCCTTCCTGGCCACCCCCCAGGCCTGGCTCCCCAACCTCACACATTGTGGGGAGCTGCTGCCTGGTGAGTGGTGGAGGCACACTCCTGGTGGCTTACTTCCTTAACAGCAGTGCCTCCAGCTGGGTCCTAAGTGTGACGCACCTGAGCCTTCAAACCCCCCTCACTGATGAATCACAAAATTATGCTAAGTGAAAGCAAGTAGATACAAAATGAATCTGATTCTGTCAACGTCTAGAAAAAGCCAAACAATAGCAGTCAAATATGGATCGATGGTTGCCTGGGGCTAGCGAAGGAGAATTGCTTGCAAAGGAATACAAGGTTACTTTGGGAAAAATAAATGCCCTCTGTATCTTGACTGTGGCATGGTCTATACGTGTTCGTCAAAACTCATTGAATTGAATACAGAAAATTGATGAATTTCATTGCATGTAAATTATATATCATAAAGCTAATTTAAAAACCAATAAAGTAAATCAAAAGGAAAAGATACGCACAGGCCACAGAGGAATCAACAAGAGGTACACATTAATCATAGTGGGGGTGTTCTAACAGTCTACCTGACTCTTAGGCACAAGCCAGTGAAAAAGTCATTCCCTACCATCAGTTCTATTTGCCTGTATTGACTGAGGACTGGGAATGGGTTCCTTCCTTCCATTGTAACTAGGAGAATGGGGGAAGTTAGAGAGCAACATTCCTAAGGCTAACATGGGGACAGGCATTCAGTAAGGCTTACACTTGTCAATACCTAAGGATATGCAAAAATAAAGCCAAGTCAACAGTAGAGAACTTGGAGGGGATAAAGAATTCTTTGCCTACTTCCCAGTTCTCTGCCAGGGCATGTTACTGTTCTCTGGGCATAGTTTGAGCCCCTGAGATAGGAGGGAAGAATGAGCTAATCTGATCATCTCCAGGGAATCTTGCTTTCTTAGCTTTTAATGAGATGTGCATGCCTTTGTGCTAGCCACTTGTGGGCAGAGACTGCTCATTCATTTTCCAGCTGCTCAGACCCGAATAATAATACAGAGACTATATTAATTACAACACTATTTGGCCTATTAGCTCAGACTTCTTATTAAACTAACTCTTCCATCTTAAATTAATCCATTTCTATTAAGCTATGTATCACCTCGAGGCTGTGGCCTACTGTAGTTGATGACTGCTCATTTGTTCCTGGCTGCCCAGACCCAAAATAATCACATGGAAACTATATTATTTGCAATACTGGTTGGCCAATAGCTTAAGCATCTTACTAGCAACCCATGTCTATTAATCTGTGCATCGTCATGTGCTTGTGTTCTACTGGTAAGGTTCCATCCAACATCCAGCATCTTTCTCCTGCCACAGCTATATGGCTTCTCCCTGACTCTGCCTAGTTTCTCCCTGCATTCATTTTAGTTTTCCTGCCTAGCTCTATTCTGCCCTATCATAGGCCAAAGTATCTTCTTTATCCATTAACCAATAAAAGCAACACAGAAACAGAAGGACTTCTCACATCGGCCTACCAGTAAAATCTGGTGTCTTTCTCTTTTGACAATTCCATGGCATCTCTCTGACTCTGCCTACTCTCTTTATAAATGTATCTCTTCCAGCCTGGCTATATTCTGTCCTAACATAGGCCAAAGCAGCTTTATTCATTAATCAATAAGAGCAACACATATACAGAAGGACCTCCTTCATCAGACACTTACCATATAAGACAAAATATCTGAGAAAACAGGACTGAGGAGCTGGGCGGTGGTGGCACACACCTTTAATCCCAGCACTCAGGAGGCAGAAGCAGGCCAATATCTATGAGTTTGAGGCCACCCTGGTCTACAGAGCTAGCTCCAGGACAGGTTCCAAAGCTACGGAGAAACCCTGTCTCGAAAAACAAAAAACAAAAGAAAAAAAAAAAACAGGACTAGGATATGACTTGGTCAGCAAAGTACTTGCTGTGCAAGTACTAAATTCAGGACCTAAGTTTGCATCCTGAGCACCAAATAAAGAGCCAGGGATAGTATGTGCATCTGTAACTCAGCACTAGGAGGCAGAGACAGTTAGATCCTAGAGTTCACTGGCCAGCCAGGCCAGTCAATTCGTGAGCTCCAGGTTTACCAAGACAATGACTCAAAGACTAAGGCAAGAAGTGATCAAGGAAGACACCAGGTGTTGACCTCTATCTAGCCTTTATTCACATGTGTCCATACATGCAAACGCACAACACATAGATACATGCTCATATCCATACCCCATACAACATGCATATACATAAATAATGCACATGCACACACACAAAAAAAAACCTGAAATAACACACACACACACACAAACACAACCTGGAAAAACTATTTAAGGGAGGAAGATATCAACTCATTCCACAGGTTTAATACAGTCCCTTGGCTCTGTTACTGCTGTGCACTGATGAGCTAGAGCATTGTGGCAGGAACAGGTGGTAGAGAAAACTGGTTTACCTGGTAACACACAGAGAGGAGAAAGAATCGGGAAAAGGCAAGGGCCAAGACACGTGATTCCAGAGCACACTCCCCACAGGGACCCCCAACCAAGAGTCATCTCCTAGTTTCCTCACATTACCACCACCTAAATAATGAACCCATCAAAGGGTTAATGCGCTGATGGATTTAACACCTACATACACCTTTTAGGTGGGGTATCATTTTAAAGCCAGGTTACATAACCCATATCTGATGCATGCTTATACAGGAGGCAGGAGTTCTGAACATCTGCCTGCATGGCCTGCTTCCTTCCTGTATCTTCAAAACATTAGAGACCAGAGGCAGGGCCTGAGAACTCAGAAAGATAGGGGTGGTCACATTCACAAAGAACTTAGGTCAAACTTAGAGATCAAGTCTTTGGAAGTCAGAGGCAACAGTAAGAAGTGGGCCCACTGTACCTCTGGATCTAAACACTGGCAGATCCACCCATCAGATAAACACTTTGGGAAGTACCTACTGTGTACAATACACCCCCACCCCCACACACACTGTGTTTAAGCACCTCCTGTGAACCTGGTATTTTGACAGTGAAGCAGATTAGTGGCATTCTGTCTATAAGGATCTGAACTGGAGATGCCTTGACCAGATTTGCTATTTGGAAAGAAAACAGGCAGCCTTGCCTAGAGTGGATGACGGGTGTGAAACTCCCCGGTTTACAATGCGGATATCAGGCTATATTATGAGTATCCGGCTAGCCAGAGACTTTATTTTCCTCAGTAACCTGGGTTTGCTACCGTCTACATCTAACCCACTGCAGTGTTCCCCCCTATTCATGATATTTGTAAAGCAGCATCAGGAAAGAGGAGGGCTGCGAAGGGAGGAGAGTGATGGAAATGAGGTGCCCCCAGGTCATGTGTGCTGGGCTCACACTTCAAGTTCTCCATGCTGTGCGGCATTCTGTCTAAGCCTAGTTGAGAGGCCGGCTGTTCCCAGGGGCTCTGGTTAGAGGGAGCTGCCGTCAGTGGCGACCCAACAAAGATGTCTCGCTGCATCTTGTTCCTATCGATTACCCACCAAAGTGTCTCTCATCGTTAGGCATTCCCCAGGGCTAAGCAGGAGAGAAGTCCTTTCTCCTTTTGTGCCTTTAATGACATCCAATCCTCCCCATGATCTCTGCCCCCTTCCTAGAGGCGGGAGATGGGGGAGGGGAGGCACACAGATACAGATACAGAAAGAGAGACCAAAGGAGAATGAGGTCTAGAGGCACAGGCGTGGAGAGAAAGACCAGCTAGGGGAGAAGACAAAGGGCAGAGACATTCAGAGATGGACGAGCCAGGAAGCAGAGAGAGACTGAGGAAGGGAGGGGGGCTGACAGCAAGGCAGAGACAGACAGAAACCAAAAGGAAGGAAGGCAGCAGAAAGAACGGGGGAGAAGCAGTCAGGTAAGGAAAGCAAGGAAGGGGGAAGGCAGAGAGTCTCTTTGCCATCCAGCTGTGGGATGCTATGAGCAAGGAAGAGGAGAGCTAGTTATCGCTGCCGTCCAGGTGTGAGATGCTCTGGTTTGGATGTGCAATTTCTATGGGCTCATGTGTTTGAGCACTTGGTCCCCCAGCAGGTGGCACTGTTTGGGGGAAGTTGTAGAACCTTTGAGACTGTGGCCCACCTAGCAAAAGTGAGTCCCTGGGTAGAGCCTTGAAGATGGTAGCAGAGTCTGGTTCTAGTTTTGTCTCTCTGCTCCATGGTCCACCAGGACCTAAGGCACCTCCATCCCACATTCCAGCTGCAAGAGCGCCATGCCTCTCCCACCTTGACACCCCCCTGAAAGCAAAAGGCAAAGCAAGCCCTTCCTCCCTCAGGTTGTTTCTGCCAAGTCTTCTGTCACAGCCTAGGTAAGCAGGGTAGTTGGTTCTGGAACCCAGGCACAACCTAATTATAGCATTCCTACCTGCCAGGGTATTGATCTGCTGTGCGAACTCCCGTGCCATACAAGTGAAGTGCCATACAAGTGCCTGCCCTCAGGGACAGCACTGGAATGAGGAGAGAAGATTCCTCAGAGGAGTGCCTGGGCCAGAGCCTGGAGCATTCCTCAGGTTTCCCTGGGAAGCTGTCTCTCTGGCTTCCTGGCTCCAGAGAGAACACTGAAGCTTGCACCCCACATACTCTTCTTCATCTACACCTGCCCAGCAACCTCCAGACTCTCACAGGCCCTGACATCCTAAACACACACAGCTACGCTCAGCATCTCTCATCCAAAATCCACATACTCCTTCTTCTCCTGGGTACCCGTCATTGTAGCTAGAAGCCTGGACTCCCTTCTTTCTTCCCCCTACCCTGCACCACCTCATTCAATCATTCACTGTGTCCTGTGGAGTTAATGCCCTCCATGTTTTCTAGCTTCTGTGAGCCAAGCCTGTTTTCCACAGGGTTGTTTAACACAGAGGCAGTTCCAGAGTCCACTGCACTGTTAAGAAAAGTCGTGAGTTAACACTGCTCAGCAACTGGGGAGTGAGTCCAGGTGTGGAAACAGAGTAAGCCAGATCCCTCAGCAAGTATCAGCCAGTGGCTAGCAGTCCTACAAGCTAATCCCACGGCTTTGGCCCTCTTCCAACCACTGTTGGCTCTGACCCATATTGCCCCCTAAGCAAGCCCCTGTGCTGAGCACTTGGATCCCAGTACAGCCTATTTTGTGACCCCCCTCAGTGTGAAAGCACAGCCAGCCCTTTGGATGGTTGAGGAAACGGCAGCTCTCTAGACTTGTCTCAGCCCTCTTCTGTATCTCATTACTCTGCCAGTTTGCTCCCCATCTTGCCCAGGACACACAGCAAAGAGATGGCCAAACAGATGCCCCATCTCACACAAAGTCCAATAGGGACAAAGAATCTCCATGGTCACCCCACCTCTATTACAGATGATTCAGGTTAGATGAGGCACCCAGAAATGGCCAGTGGGAAAGAGACACACCCTTCACTAATGGCAGAAATGAGCAGTCCTCAGAATAAGGGGAGAAGTCCAGGCCTTTAGACCTAGCAGACACCCACAGATCAGACACTCCTGACATCAGCCTGACTCCTACAGAACCTGGGAGGAAGGCAGAGATACAGAGAGTCACACCTGAAACTAGAAAGGTCCCAAGAATGTCAGCAGCACAGGACCGAGGTTGCTCAGAGACAAAAACTACCAACTTTGCCAGGACCACCAGGAGAATCCTAACCATTGCAGAAAACTTGATTGGAATCCCAGAGACAGTGGAGTTTTAAGTAAGTGTATGTGTGTATTGAAAGGCTATAAAGGAAACAGCAGAGTCATAATTGTGGGTTCTGAAATATATGTGAAACCTATTGAAATTCACAACTGAGAGTTCTTACTTAGATGTTTTTGAGATAATTATATGAATGATTTGCCATAAAATGTAATGCATATAATTTAAAATGAGGTCATCTGGAGCATGGTCTTTTTACTCTTTAACCATGGCAAAGTTATATATGAAGACTGGGGGAGGCAGTGTGGTCTAATGGGTGGGACGCTGTCGTCAGCATCCTGTGCATCAGAGACCCTAGTCCAGCAGCTTCAACCACTGTGATGCAGAAGCCATGCATATTGTCAATCCCAACTTCAAATCAAAAGCCAAAGCCAATAGCACAGCTGAGAGCTCTGAGAATCCTGAGTAACACAACTTACATGGTCTCTGCTCCAAACCCCAAATCCAGGGTAATCACCCATAATGCCTGCCCCATAACAAGATTTGTCTGAGAGCTTCTTGTGTCTCCCCCCATTTCCACACCCAAGTCCCTTCAGCCACATTGGCTCTCAGACACCATAAGCCCCACACTGTGCATGATGCTCACCCCCCCCCCTTGGTCTGGAAGTTCACTGTACGAGTCAGGGTTGTCTAGAGAAACAGATCCAAAGGAATAAATATATACACATATATAGACATAAAATAAGGGCTGAATATATAGTCATAAAATAAGGGTGACTATAAAGACATAAAATAGTAATGGTGGCACAACCTCACCAGACAGCTGAGAATTCATCTGGTATTTGCTGGTCCTCGAGGCTGGTGCTTCAGCAGAGTAGCTCCATAATACTGGCTCTCAATATGTAATTGCTCAGTCCACAAGGCTGGGAGCCTCAGCCTCTCAACCTGACGCCAGAAGTCTGAGGTGTCCTGGGGAGCTGAAGGTCCCTAGTCCAGGATGAGAGTTTGGAAACACTGGTTCTAGTAGCGAGGAATCAACAGCACCGGCAAGCAAACTAACTTGGTGACAAAAGGGGAAACCAAGCAAGCCAAAGACCGGATGATTGCCCCTCGGCCATGCCCTTCTTATCCAGGTTGCTACCAAAAGGTTCTGCCCTCACTCGAGTCAGTCTTCCACGTGAATCAAGGCAATCAGGACCCTTTTTCAGGTGAGGCTCCCTGCTCAGGTGTGTCTAATTGTGGCCGCTGGCATCAAAGCAACTACAGTACTCATTCTCTGTTGAGTTTTTCTTGCCTAAGTCTTGGCTCAAATGCTTTCGTTGACCACCTTATCTAAAACAACCTCTCTCTCCAGCACATTCCTCTCCCCTCCTGCTTGTTGTTGTTCATGTCATATGAATAAACGAATGCAGGAAAACACATAGGAGGAAACTCAACACACAGTGGTTTCCTGGAGCCCCTTCTTTCCACAGCTGAAACAATTGCTTTTCCTCCAGGATGACTTGGATATGAGTGGCATCCAATGCCTAAACAGCACAGTCGAGCCCGTGTTCAGCCCACCCATATGTCAGGTGTTCCTCTCCTCCTCGTTTCACTTTTGCTCTTATTTATGTTTTTTAGACATAGAAGGTGCTCCATGGGTATTTACTGAGATGATATAAGTGTCCAAATCCCAAGAAAAGAAGCAAAGGGAATGTTCTGCCAACAGCTGCCAACCCTTGGGGTGATCAGTTCTTGATAGACCTTGATTATACAGAGAACTCAGGCATTGAGAAATGGTGGCATGATCCTAACTCTGGAAGCAGGCATAGGCAAAGGGCCTTGTCTTCTAGAGTGTCTGGAATGGCCTCCTGCTGCTCTTGTCTGATTTCTCTGCATTACTAGAACTCTCTACTCTCACCTCATTGTTGTGGAACAGCAGGGGTTCTTCAGACACCTCTACATAGACTGAAGTTTCTGTCCTGTCCAAACCCACAGCCATTCAGTCCCAAAGAAACACACAGAGGCTTATATTAATTATAAGCTGTTTGGCCTAATAGCTTATTACCAACTAGCTCTTACAACTTAAATTAGCCCATAATCCTTGTCTATGTTTCTAGCCATATGGATTAGTACCTTTTCTTAGTGAAGCATTCTCATCTTGCTTCCTCTGCATCTGGCTTGTGACCGCGTCTCCTCCTTTCCTCTTCCCAGAATTCTCATAGTCTGGTTGCCCCACTTATACTTCCTGCTAGCTACTGGCCAATCAGTGTTTTATTAAACCAACACAATGACAAATCTTTACAGGGTACTAGAGCATTATTCCACAGCACCTCTGCCGTGGAGGCCAGGCTAACGTCTCTTTCCTATGACCCAGTGATTAGTCCTTCAGATGTCCACTCTGTGTCTTCTCAAGTGCCTCCACACCACCCAAAATGTTCAGCTGACAGAGGAAAGTTCCTGCTGCTTTGCATAGTGAAGAGCAATAGATTTGTATCAACAGTCACAGAGTGACATCTTTCCTGCCACATAGTCTACCTGCAGGGGAATAAAACCAGAACTAGGAAAGAAGAGAGACAAGGTGGGGACAGGAAGGACAATCTGATATATTCTCCTGATCCTTGCAACAGGAGCTAACACATAGTAGACCCTCAATAAATGCCTGTAGGGTCAATTTTTGAAGAGAAGGTGGGGAGAGAGAGAGAGTTGGTGATTTCATGTGTGTCCAGATCCCAACACAGTTTCTGGGTTTTTTGTTTTGTTTTGCTTTGTTTTTGGGGTTTTTTTTTTTTTGTTTTTGACTTTGGTGTTTTGTTACTGTTGTTGTTGTTGTTGTTGTTGTTGTTGTTGTTGTTGTTGTTTTGGGGGGAGTTGTTATCACATGCCAGGCACTGTGCCCGGAGCTGATTTCTTGGACTCCGTTCTACAGGAATAGCTATTCTGGTGAATAAGTTGAACCTCAAAGTAATAATGGCTGTATTCAAAGATTCAGAGGTGGCCTCTGAAGGCCTGAAACCTCTGGTGGACTAGCTGACCACTTATATCCCTGCATATATTCCCAGAGAAGTATACCCAGAAGTGATGTCAGCATGTGTGACTATCCGGGACTCTCTGGACCCTTTAACCTGAGGGCCAGGGGCCAGGGTTCATCAATGTTAGTGATATAAACATCAGAGTTTGGAACAAACCTTTAGAATTCTCACCGCTGAGGCCCACAGACTGCCTCTGGTCTTCACTCAGTCTGGGGCTTAGGTGATACATCTTTTTGGACTCTCTGACCTTTCCCCAAAACCAAAATTTTCATTTTTGCTTAAGCTAACATGCAATAACATTTCACTTGTATTTTAATAAATAAAACTTCCCTGAAGATCAGAAAAGTAAAACAGCCACACTGGCCAGCCTTATAGACAAAGTAACAATGACACACACCTTTAATCCCAGTAGCCACACTAGCTTGCCATAGAAACCAGGTGGTAGTGGTGCACACCTTTACTTCCAGAACTAGAGAGAATTAGAAAACAGGAGGAGACAGCTCTTAGGCATAGTCTCATTCCGAGATTCCTGGAGGGAGGATCGTCATTTCAGACCGAGGTTGAGGTAAGAGCCAGTAGCTGGCTGCTTTGCTTAGATCTTTAGTTTGAACCCGAATTTCTCTCTCTGGGTTTTTATTAATCGTGCATCACTAACAGCTTAAGCAGTTCTTTGAAAAACAAAATGTCCAAACCACTAAACCAAAAATATTTCCTCAGCTGTGGAGAAGAGCGATAAATGGAAAGAAGAAAAATTCGTAGAGTCCTCTGGGGTTTTCACCAAGCTTCTCAAGCGCCAAGTCCTTCCTGTAACCAGCATGTTTAGGCTCACAGCCCAAGAGGTTCTCGTCCAAAAAGAACCCCACAGCCCACTGCTATGGTCTCATTAACAGTCCTTAAGAAGGTTGCAGCCTTGTTCGTTCCTGACTGCAGACGCCCAAGCTAACCCTCAGCAAGGTTAGCAGTTGTTGTTTTAGAGTGTTGACATTAGAAAGACCATTTTAAATTCAATTACTGAGCCGCTCAGCTGTGTGACGTGAGCAGGTTGCTTAACTCCTCTGAGCTTTGATTTCTTCAGGTGTGAATGAGATCTGGGCATTGTCTCATGTTTATAAGATTGTGAGGAAGAAACCAGATGTTGGGCATAAAGGTCTGAGGATCTTCAGTCTTACTTTCCCCAAACTGCTGATAGCTTATTGGGGAGAGTCGAGTCTAAGCAGTGGTAAAGCTTACACTTGCTTAGTCTGGAAATGTTCTTTTGATAGTTACTTCGGGGAATATAGACCAGGTTGTCCCTGTGAGTTCTTGGGGTTTGCTATTGGTAAAGGACTGACCCCCCAAAGTTCATACGTTAAAGGCTTGCTGCTCAGAGAGGCACCATGAGGGATGCTGAGGCCTTTAGGATGGGGAGGCTGCCGGGAGGTCCTCAGATCATTGGGAGCAGGCTCTCGATGGTGAGTGGGGAAGCTTACCTACGCAGTTATAAACTACTCTCTCAGAAAGGAAGGCTTTGTATTAGTGGCGTTTGTAAACCTGACACAAACTAGAGCATCTGCCAAGAGGGAACCTCAGTAGAGGGATTGCCTCCACAGATTGGCCTGAGGGCATTTCTGTGTGGCATTTTTATTGTTGTGAATTGGTGTAGAAAGGGTCCAGCCCACCATGGGTGGTGCGATCCCTAGGCAGGTGAGCCTGCACTCTATAAGAAAAGTCGTTGAGGGCTGGAGAGATGGCTCAGAGGTTAAGAGCATTACCTGCTCTTCCAAAGGTCCTAAGTTCAATTCCCAGCAACCACATGGTGGCTCACAACCATCTGTAATGGAGTCTGGTGCCCTCTTCTGGCCTGCAAACATACACACAGACAGAATATTGTATACATAATAAATAAATATTTAAAAGAAAAAGAAAGAAAAGTCGTTGAGCATGCCAGAAGGAGCAAGCCAGTGAACAGTGTTCCTCTGTGGTTTCTGCTTCCAACTTCCATCCCCAAGGATGAACTGGAACCTGTATACCAGACAAACCCTCTGGTCCCTAAGCTGCTTTCACTCGGAGTTTTATCACAGCCACATAGAAGTATATTAGAACAGGCTTAATCTCTCTTAGTTGTTACTTTGTCCCAGTGTGGCAGATGAGAGCACCCAAGCTTGGTTAATGAAGGAACAAGTAAAGAACACAAATTTTGCCTTTTCATCTTCTGAATAAAGAAACCAGGCCTCAGAGGCTCCTCCCATCACTCGCAGTGACAGTGTGGCTCTTTTCTCACGTTTGCCACATGGCTGTTGCTTCTATCTAGATGCTGGAGACTGTGCACCAGGGAAAGAAGAGACCGGTCCCAGGGGAGTATCTCTGACCAGTAGCCAGGTGTCCACAGTATCTGTAAGCCCTGTGCTGGCTGCTTCACTCTCAGTACAAACCTGCATTTTTCAGAGCAGGAAACTGAGGCACAGAGAGTTCAAAGGCCCCATAAAGGGAGGCAATCCTCCCAGCCATGCTGCCACTGTCCTGCAAACCGGCTACCTTTTCCCCCACCTCAGCTCCCTTAGCCCTCAGGGACCACCACACAGCCTGAGAATCTAATGGAGCAGGAAATCTCAGCATCTCGGAGACAAAAGAGAACGACTTCTTTCAGAGTCACCCACCTGTAATTGGCACGACCAGGTCTCATCTTCCTTACTTTCTGATAAAGCAAAAAGGCCACTGAAGTCCCTGGAATGCAGTCCTCTTAACAAGGACATCAGGCAGCCCTGGGCGGTTCCAGCTGCTTTCAAAGCCACCGCCCAGAGCCAGTTTTAATGATCACGGAGGAACTTCTGAAAGAACCACAAAAGAAGGATGGAATAATTGCACTAGAAATACATGGCACTGGCCACGGGCCCAGGCGCTTTTGGAGCTGCGCCTTCAAGGTCAACTTCTCTGGCGCCCTGATTCCTCCAACTCTGCTCCAGGATAAATATTAAAAAAAAAAAAAAAAAAAAAAAAAGACAGCACTTTTTCTGCCCTCGCCACCATTGCTCCCACCTCTGTCCCCACCCTGATGGAGCTCACAGCAAAGAATGATTTCTGGTAGTCAAGTATAAAGGCATGGCCGACCGTACTCTGATTAGGATATGGGGCATCTGGGCTCTAGGGGATGAAAGAGCGAGACTTTCACAACTATGTTAGGTATAATCTTAAGTGGATATACAATAATATGACCCCTTGAGGTTTGTCAGACCCCCTTGGTGTCATGTGTCCCTCCTCCTCTGCAGTTGGAGCCCCCCTCGGCTTTATTTTCTTTCCCACCTCTAACCTATATTCCGATTCTCCTGTCCCCCCTCCATTCCCGACTACAGCCTCTACTTCCCCAGTTTCTACAGTCACTCCATGTTGGATGCTCATGTCTCCATATTTGGAGTGAGGAGCCACCGATGCAGGGAGACAGTGTGGGGTTTGTCTTTCTGGGTCCGGATCATCTCATTCACTCAATTTCATCTTTTCCAGTCCCAGTTGTTTGCCTGAGAACTTCGTGGGTGCATCTTTCTTCATAAATGAATGGTGTTCCATCATGTCCGTGTACCACGTGTTTATTACCCGTTCAATCTGTTGGCTTTCCATCGTGTAGATACACCACATTTTCATCATCCATTCATCTGTCCATCTGGGGAAGGACATTTAGGTTGTTTCCATTTCCTGAAACTTGGCTGAGTAAGTGTCTGTGACTGTTGAGCCCTTTTTATGTATGGAGGAATGATAAAGCTGGGTCGTATGGTAGATTTCTACTTAGATTTTAAGGATTCTGAACTCTGATTCCCATAGTGGTCACAGCAATCTTCAGTGCCAGCAACAGTGACTGGGGACTCCTCTTCCTCCACCGCATCACCTGCATTTGCTGTCGGTTGCTTGTGGATCTTTGCCATTCTCACTGTGGCGAGATAAAATCCCAAAGCAATTCTCTAACTCTTACAGATGATGAATACAGCTTGAGGGATTTCTTAGCCATATCTATTCCTTCTGTTGAGAATTCTCTATTCAGATCCCTAGCCTGTGTTTAAAAATTAGGTCATTTGTTTTCTTGACTCTTAGATATTTTTAGTTCTTTGGATACTCTGGATGGTAATCTTCTACTGGATGTATAACTAGCCAAATTTCTCTCTCATTCTGTGGGTTTATTCTTCACTTGATTGTTTCCTGGGCTATTCAGAAGCCTTTTAGTTTTCTGAGGCCCCAACTGTAGAGTGTTATCCTTCATTTCTTAGCTCAGAAAGTCCTTTTATATATCTATATCTGGTAGGACACTGCCCATGTTTCCTCCTAACAGGTTTAGTGTTTCAGCTTCCAAGTTGAGGTCTTTGGTTCACTTGGATCTAATTTTTCTGTGATAGATATAAACCTGATATCATATGTGGATATCCAGTTTTCCTGGCATCGTTTATTGAAGATGCTACCTTTTCTCCAGTGTTCGTTTGCTGTCTCTTTATCAATATCAGGTGGCTGTGGGTACAAGTATTCATAATTGATCCTCTTTTTTATTCTACTAGTCCATATGTTTGTTTCTGTGTTAGTATCATATTTTTTATTAGAGTTAAGTATAGCTATCACCCCTCACCAAAGAAGTCTCTTTTTACAGTAACTGGAGACCAGCATAGAAAACCACAACTGGACACAATGCAGAGAACAACAGATTATGGAGAGCCTGGCCCCTATAAACACATTTATAGCACAGCTCCTACATCTATGGCTCAGGGAAGACTGTGGAAGAGGAGGGGGGAAGATTATAAGAGCCAGAGGACCAGGAAGCCTGCTGGGAAACAGTCTCTCCTAGAATTGCCTGCATCAACAAGACCGGAACATTGGCACTCCCGATAAATACGTCAACATGCCAGGAGACAGCATTGAGGGGTCCTGCTTCTAGACAAAGTGCGATAAACAACTAATGACAGTTGGGAGAAGGAGAGCTAACCTTTTCCAGGAACAAGTCCTCTTATTGGTTCTTCAATGAAGTGGTCAGTCTTCAAACCATATATACACAACACCAACAAAAACAGACTCAGTAGGATGTGTGTGTAGTGTATGTGTGTGTGCTCAAGCATGCATGCACACAAACATGTGCATCTATCTATGCATATAACAATAATAAAGTAAAAGAGGCTATCAATTTGGACTGAGAACTTGGGAAGGTGTCTTAGGGTTTCTATTGCTGCAAAAAGACACCATGATATGGCAACTCTTATAAAGAAAATATTTGCTTGGGGTGGCTTGATTAAAGTTGTGGAAGTTCAGTATATTATCATCATGGTGAGACATGGGGGCGTGCAGGCAGACATGGAACTGAGAAGGAGCTGAGAGTCCTGCATCTTGCAGGCAACAGAAAGTAAACAATGACAATAAGCGAAGCTTATGCTAAAGATCCCAAAGCCTGCCTCTACAGTGACACACTTCCTCCAGCAAGGCCCTACCTACTCCAACAAAGCCACACCCTCTAATAGTGCCACTCCCTTTGAGGGCCATTTTCTTTCAAACCATAGAGAAGCTATCTAGAGAGAGAGTAGCTGGAAAGCCTGGAGTGAGCAAAAAGGGAACTGTGATTCTATTTCAATTAATTTTTTTTTTAATTTTTGTAAAGGAAAAACAGAAGATAGTTCCCTCAACACTGAAGATGATCTTCTGAAGAAAGAACCTAGGTCCTTGGGACTGAAGAATGACCACTCTAGAACATTAATTAACACACAAAAAGCTAAGACCTAGGAGGGACCCACAGGCAGGTTAACCATCCAGGAAGCTTGAGATGAGACACACACACACAGAGGCGACCTGTAAAGAGAAGCAGAACACTAAAATCTACCCACCAGCCACCTCTACAGAGAGGAAGCATCTCTGTGGTGCTTTGTGGACAGAATTTATGACACACACAGAACTCGGAGTGTCTTAATCCACGGTGCTGCTATAGCAAAACACCCGAGACTGCAGACTTTCTAAAGAAGAAGGGTTTATTGGACTCATGACTCTGGAGACTGGAAAGTCTACACAGCTTGGCACTGGTGTCTGGTAAGAACCTCCAGGATATGTTTACATCTAAAAGGGGACATACAAAAAACTGGACAGGTGCAGAAGTGGCTGTGTCCGTGGAGGACCTTGCTCTAATACGATATAAGAGCTGGTCCAGTCCTCTGAGAACTGATCCTTCAGAGGGTGGCGTGCGACCACCTACTCAGCCTCTGCTAGGCCACCCCTCTTAAAACTCTACCAGCTCTCAGCTCCATTACAAAGGGCTAAGCTTCCAGAACATGAGCCTTTGGATACTCACCCCATGTTGTAACCAGGGCAGCAAGCATCTGCACTCCGCACAGCACAGCAGCAAGTGGAAATAACAGCGTCTGTTGAGGTTTGGTTTACTGAAAAATGAATGCTTTCTAAGAATTCTTGTAGCACGCCTACACCATTCCTGGGTTGTGTCATATCAGAGTCTCCGCCATGCCGCTGAGGAAGCAAGAGAGCCTCAGAGGGGTGAAGGCGCTCACGCCAGGTGACAGAGCCCTTGTAACTAAGAAGATGCAAGGATAATTAGACAAAGGATGTGGTACGTGGTTATTCCACTCTATCAGCCCCCTCTCCAGAGCTGTGCAGCCATCTGAAGCAAAGGGCTTTCTAGAGAGTTTGCTGATTCTCTGTTGCCATGCGGGAGCATGGGGGCTTAACAGTTGTCATCTGAGAAGATGCCCTGGCATCTGTGAAGAGAGAGACATCAAGCTGATGGCCGCTGTTTCTGGGCACCTGGTCCTAGCATTCTCTTTTTGGTTACCCAGAAGGCCTTCCTCCATTCCAGACCTCGTTTTCACTTCAGAGGTTGCATGGCCAGCGAGGCTCCTTCCAGCCCTCCCGCCCAAATGTTCCCAGCACCAGAGGATAGACTGAAGACAGTGTGGCAACCCTCAGAGAAGGTCGTGCCCAGCCAATGGGACACTTCCAGTGACATCTCCAGCTGGCAAAGAAACCTCCTGCAAACTTCAGAAAACAAAAGACCTAGCTTAGGTCTAAAGTCTTCAGTGACTGTTACCATAACCACCTGGGCACCTTCCCCAGGCACAACCCTCTCTTCACTCCCAAACACACACATACATATACACATGCACACACACACACACACACACATACTACAAAACTTCATTTTATTAGAATTCCAGTCATACTCCAGTGTCTTGGAATTCCCAGAATTCCTTTATCCCAGAGCAAGAGGGATTTTCTCTTTCTCAGCCTCCCCCTCCATCCCCTTCATCAGCTGGGCGGTGGGCGCTCCTGGCTTGGTGAAGAAGCCACACACTTTTGTGAAATTATATATAAACTACTTAAGAGTGCTTTCTGCAGTGAGGGCAGCTTTATGTTCTGATAAAATCACTTCCTGTCTTTTTCTAGTCTGTTAAACTCTGGGGTTAGAACCTGTGACTCTGGGGGTTGTTCCTTTTCCTTATAGTCCTTTCCTTTGCCTCCCTCTCCAACAGCCCTTCACAGAGGGTTTGGGAAAGAGGGGAGGGGAGAGAGCCGAACCGAAGAGTCCACTGCCTAATCCAACAATACACACATATGCACACATACACACACACTCACACATGCACACACACACTCACATGTGCATGCACTCACACACACATAAACATACAGTGCTTTATATCTTCAAAATGCCCAACACCTGACATGTCATCTCCTGCTCCAAGAGAGGCCAGGAAGGTATTAGGAGTCCTCCTTGAGAAACCCGAGACTCCTAACAGAGTTAGAGGCGGATGTATTCTACTGACACGAAGTCCAAGGTGCCTTCCCACACTCCTCGGTCCTTGTGTGATTGCTAAGCTCAGGAGTAACTCCAAGTTGGGTGAGACAGACTACTCACACTGATGCCCAAAGATTAAACGGTGATAATGACATTATGGTGGGGGCCAAGTTCTGTCTTCTTCCTGTTCCCAAGGCCACCAGAAGGCTAAGGTGTCAAATCTCTGTAGCCCACCTTTCATGATGTGACACTCTCAAAGCTACTTCCTCTAAGCATAACCACAACTAGACTTAAAGCGCGAACCATCAGTCTTGATGGGAAACATGGACCTGAGACAGACAAACTCAATACTCAAAGCTCCGCCCCGCACCAGTAGCCATTGGCACTCTGCTTGAGTAACTCCAGAGATGAGGGTCTCACCATCTTCCTTACTCATCTTCCCTCACTTACCTTATCTGATGGCAGATGTTGACGAGACCGACAGGAGGCTAGCAGAGGGCATACAGCCTGAACCTGACCAAGTCACACAGCCATGGTTTACAAGCTCTGAAATCAGATTGCCTGAGTCTGAGTCCCAGCCCCATCACTTCAACCAAGACTCACCCCTTCGTTGGCTCCATTTCCTACCTGAAAAAAAACAAACGGGATTAAAACACTGCAAGCTAGCTCTGATCTCTGGGAGCCAGTTTTTAGGACTAAGTGGGCATGTGTGTGCAGCATAGAATGCTTCCAGGAACTTCTGTCTGTCTGAGGTGGTAGCTGCCGAGGGCTGCCCAGAGGTGATGATCTCTGGTGAGATGTTACACCCACACAGCTCCATGCCAGTGGGGGGAAATAAGGCTGCAGACACTGCGGTAAGACCAAAAGCACAGAATGTTCAGAAACTTAAGAGTTTTGTGCACCTGGATGACAGAAAGCAAAGGAAGTAGCTGGGCTTGCCAGAGAGGGAGGAGGAGCCACCTGGGCTAGCCACTTCCTTGGCAAAGAGCCAGGTTGTGGCAAAGCCTGTCTGTCTGGGGCGTAGTGTTGGACGACTGGCCTTGACTTATTGTCAGTTTATTTCCCGATTCTGTACTAGTCATGGGTCCATCCACAGGATCTCTCCAAGGCTGATTCTCTCCACAGGTGCCAGAGATGCAGTTTTCCTAAGACCCATCCGTACCATGCTTTCAAACTAAACCCTACATTCTTGTGGGGCACCCATTTAACATCGCCAGGAGAGATCATGCCAACCCTGGCCATGCCACACACTCCCTCCCTAGCCTCAGAGATCCTCACCTAACCCCAAGAGTAGCGCAGAGTTCCTTTGATTTCCAGTGGGCATCGCAGGCTCGATACCACTTCTCAACTTGGAAGACATGAGTTTGGGTTGGAGGCCGTTCTTCTGCCCCACAAAGGATCCTTCTGAAGACAAACGCCAAGAGGAGAGAAGCAGAGCCTCGGGAGGCAAGAGACAGAAGCAAGGCAATGCTGTTGGACCCTTGGAGAGACTCTGTGGCGTGGCTTCCTCCATGAACTGCTCAGTCAGGTCTCCAATCTGCCCTTCTGTTATTCCTCACACTGCTTTGAGTAGGATTTTTGTCACTTTAGTTGGAAACGTTTGTGACATATGTATGCCCATTCTGGCCCTTTGACCCTGCCAACAGCTAGAAGAACCTGTTCCCTGGCCATCTGGATGGTCAGGTAAGTGACTTTCTTTTCTCATTGCTACGACCAAACACCTACCTACATCAGCTTAAGGAAGGGTTTCCTTTGGCTCATGGCTTAAGAAAGGCTATTAAGTCCATCATGGCAGTGAAGAAGACATGGGTGGCAGGAGGAAGAAGCAGCTGGTCACATTGTACCCACTAACAGAAGAGAGAGGTGACAGTAAGAAGTGGAACCTTGCTATTAAACCACAAGGACTGTCCCCCCAGAGACCCGCTTTTTTCCACTGAAGTGCCAACTCTTAGAGATTCTACACACTATGAGAACAGCACCACCAACTGGCAAGCAAGCGTACAGGTGGGCGACTCTCGGGGCCTTTCCCTCTCTGTGGGTGACTCTGGGGGGGGGCTTCCCCCTTCTGTGGGTGACTCTGAGGGGGGCTTTCCCTTTTACTCCACACACCTCTGTCATGCAAAAGCTTTGTCCCTGCGCATTTAGAGGCCCACAGCGCACTGGGGTTTGCAGGAGCCAGGAGGTGGCTAGCACAGCCTGCCTGCCTTGCTGCAGTTTGGTGTGTGGGTCTACATGGCACCTGACGGGAAACCCCTTCCAGGCAGCCAGCCCTGACTCTGTCCCCTATGGTGGGCATGGCAGTATTCACGACAGGAAGGTCACTCAATAAATGCTTGTGGAATAAAACAAGAAAGCATAGAAAGAGCCAGAGAGTGGGGGACAGCAGTCAGACACCGCATTCCACATTTCTCTGATGGCCGTCCTTGGAAAAGCCACTGTCTCCCCTAATCACAGCTCTGCACTTTTTTCACATTCACTAAAGTCATTCCTGCATGCAGTAAAAACATAATGCTAGATTGCCTATAAATGAAAACGGACCTCTTTACATAGGAGCAGCCCTGGATTTGGAGGGTCAGGGCAGCTGAGAGTACCAATCTCTATAGCAGACATACAGTGCTCTTCAGGGGGCCTCAGTCTACTCAGGGATGAGGTGAGGGCAGGGAAACAGACAGCTGAGCTTGAGAGCACCCCCTGATTCCAGTAGTTTAGCAGCTGGTGTGTTCCAGTTCCCAGACCAATGGAAGCAGGATTCTGAAAGAGCTGGAGTCCCCTCTTGTCGTCTTTCCCTGCCTTTTACTGGTGGCTGAAACGTTGCCTGCTACGTTTTTGTCACTTCCCGCCGTAAATATCTTCAATGGAGGAATCACGTACTGCATCTTGCATTGTCAGTGGGTCCTTGGCTGCGGGTTCAGGTGAGACAAATCTTACTGTCAGGAAGCACGTGATGGAGATTGGTCACCCTGTGATGAGCAGGAAGGACAGAGGGCATAGGAAAGGGTCAGGTCAATATACCAGTGTATAACCAGGTACACCTCCTTTTCAAACACACCCTTGTGACTAAATTCCTCCAATCAGACCCCACCTGGCTCCTGCCCATCGTCTATTTACATTTTAACCCCCAGTGGATTAGGACTTTGGTTAGGTGAGGGTAACCATGATCTAACTGTCTTTGGCAATATTCTCATAGATTCACTGTGAGATGTGCTTCTTATTCTCCGAGGCAATTAAGCTGACAAGATTAACCACCACAGGTCTTCAAGATAGCTTGGGGGGTAAAGACAGATTCCCCGCAGCCTGACGGTCTGAGTTCGATCCCTGGGTCCCACAAGCTGTAAAGAACTGACTCCAGCAAGCTGTCCTCTGACCCTGATACAAGCTTGTGAGAACACACACACACGCATGCACACACGCACACATGCACACATACACACATACACACACACATACACACATGCACACAAGAGAAAATGAATAAATGTAAGAATAACCATTATACTAGCTAGCTAGCATGTGCTGTTCTGTTCTTCAAAATGGCTCTCTGAAGAAGACTCTGTTGGCCTCTTCTTAGAACCATAGAATCAGAGATAGACTTTAGGTATCAGGCCAGAGCTTCACAGCTACTCACTGGTGAGGTCTGTGATCCAAACCTGATGGCACGCTTCTTAATCATCTTACCCACTGTACCACATTGCTCTGGGTCCCGTAACGTCCCTTGACAAGGGGGCAAAGAGAGGCTGTATCTGCTCCTGACCACAGTAATAGTCCTGGGTGCTGGGAGCCTGCGCTGAGCAGGAATGCCACACTGCTAATGGAAGAAAATGCAATTATGGGGCATAATTACAGTGTGTCGCATTCTGCAATTACACTGATGGTATTTAATAGAGAGCATATTCGGAAGCTAAATGGAAGGGGAACACCCCCAAACAGAACCACCAGGCTGCCGAGAACCTGTTCCCTCCACCCTGCAGAGTCATGGGCCCTCTGCTTAATGGGAAATACCTTGTCCCTTTGGAGCTGCTCCCTAAATGCTCGGAGCCATCATCCTGCCCTCAGCTCCACTTCTAAGGCTCTCCTCACCCCAGGCAGCTCTTCTGCCTCCTTCCTAGTCACCTTCTGCCCTGCACACCACAGCCCTTACAAGCTTCCTGCTAGTCTTACCACTTCCGGAGATCCCGCTGGGTCCCAGTCTGCACTGCAGATCAGAAAACAATTGCAAAAGTCGATTGTCACTCCCTTGCTGAGTCCCAACACTGCCGCTCAGCCTAAGACCCTGGGTTCACTGGCGCTGGGTGGCCTCCCACCACCCCTGTGCCAATCCAGCCGTTCAGAATCTCTCACTCCTGCCAGATTTGTGAGTGACTTCCTCTATGACAATGCCTTCCTTGCCATCTTTGCCTGACTTGAAATCACTATGACTCCTCTTACCCCCCAGACCATGCAAGACATTGCTATAACATACCCTTTCTCTGTACCATTGCAGAGTCCCCTTTGGGGTCATGGACCTGATTCTACTCAAGTTCTCTCTCTCTCTCTCTCTCTCTCTCTCTCTCTCTCTCTCTCTCTACCTATCTATCTATCTATCTCCCTCCCTCCCTCCCTCCCTCCCCCCCCTCTGTGTAAACACCATCTTACTGTATAGTCTAGGCTGTCTTGGAACTCACGAAATAACCAAGACTGGTCCCAAACTCATGGCTATCCTCCTGCCTCAGCCTCTTAACTACAGGCATCACAGAACAGGCCACCACACCCAGCTCCTTTGTTTTCATTTCTATATCAGATGCCTATCGTGATGCCTGGCATAAAGTGAGTGCATTGAGGGAGTGAAGGAAATATATTCAAATCATATGCAAGCAGAAATATTTTATTTCTGTGACTTCACATAAGAGAAAACAGAGACTGGCAGCCAGTCACAGACAGAGTCCTTCTAGGCCTTCTTTTGATTTTAAACATTTTTGAAAAGAAGATTAGAGACATAAAAAATCTCACCCAAAGTCACAAAAGAACATGACAAAGAAAAAGGGAAAAATGGTCTTTGTATTTGAGGCTTACTGCTGCCTCCTAAATGATAAACTACTGGGCTGTTTGTAGCCAGACAGACAAGCGAAGGGAAAGAGGCACTTGAAACATTGTAAATGCTGGGGATGGAGCGATGGCTCAGTGGTTAAGACTGTTGAAATATGAAGCGGCGGGGCTGCGTCCCCGGCTCCCGGCCACCCACATGGCTAGGTTATGCCCCGAAATAATTACACGGAAACTGTATTCTTTCAAACACTGCCTGGCCTGGCTAGTTCCAGTTTCTTATTGGCTAGCTCTTACATATTGTTCTAACCCATTTCTAATATTCTGTGTAGCCCGCGAGCTGGCTTACCAGGGAGGATCTTAACCTGCGTCTGTCTGGAGCGGGAGAATCATGGAGACTCCTTCACTAAGCTTCTTTTTCCCACAATTCTCTTCTGTTTTCTCCACCCACCTAAGGGTGGGCCTATCAAGGGGCCTAGGCAGTTTCTTTATTAATAAGAAATCACTCCCACATCATAAGACCATATGCTGCTCTTTTTTGCAGAGGATCTTAGTTCAGTCTCATATCCATGTTTAAAGGTTCATGACTACCTGTAACTTCAGCTCCTGGGGATCTTGACACCCTCTACTGGCCTGTGTAGGCACCTGAACTCATATGTGCACATACCTGCACGTAGACACACACACACACACACACACACACACAGAATTAAAATAACTTTATAAAATTTTATTTTATGTGTATAGGTGTTGTGCCTGCACATGTACCTGTGAGTTACATGCACACCTGGTACCAGAGGAGGTTAGAAAAAGATATTAGGCTCCCTGGGACTGGAGTTACAGATGGTTGTGAGCTGTCATGTGGCTTCCAGGAATTGAATGCAAGTCCATTAGAATGGTAGCCAGTGCTCTTAACCACTGAGCAACCTCTCCCCTTCCACAATCTTTTTTAATTGAAAATGTCCATAGAAAATATTCTGATAACAAGCCTAGAGTGTGGTTGTTCAGATCCTAGAGCTTGGTGCTAAGCTCTGAAGGTTTGTGTTCACCCCAAATTCACAGCTTAGAGTTCCAGTCTCCATGTAGAGCATCAGCAGATAAGCGGGGTCAGATGAGGTCATGAATATGGAGTCTTCTGCTGTGGAATATTACTTTATCTATATAAAGATGTGTTACATTTGTTTTATTAATGTTTTGTTAATTGGGAATATTATTTTAACTATGTAAAGATGTGTTACATTTGTTTATGCTGCATTTGTTTAACTTTGTAAAGAAGTGTTGTGTTTGTTTCATCTTGCCTGCCTAAGGTTCCTGATTAGTCTAATAAAAAGCTGATAGCCAATAGCTAGGCAGTAGAATAGGTGGAGCTGGTGGGCAGAAAGAAAGACAGACACAGAGGAAGCAGGGACATAGGATATACAGAATGAAAGAAAGGTACAAAGGGGGGGCAAAATGTAGATGAAGAGAAACAGGTTAGATTAAGTTATAAAAGCTAGTGGGATGAGCATAAAATAAGGCCAAGCATTATAACTAATAATAAGTCTCGTCTTTATTTAGGAGGTGGTTAGTGGCTCAAAGAGAGAGCCAGCTACAATCTTCATGGCAGGATTTGATTCATGCCTTAAAGGAAGAACTTTCTCTCTCCCTCCCTCCTTTTTTTCCTTCATCCCTTCCCTCTCTGAATACACATGAAGGAAAGGCCATATAAGAAGAGGAGAGAACCTGCCCTCTCCACGCCAGAAACACTGCCTTTCTCAAAGCCCTGGGCCGGCCAGTTGCGATCTCAGCACTGTGGTGCACACATCTGGGTTTTGAAGCAGGCTTTTGTGTCAGCTGAAGCTGGCTGAGACAGCCAGCAACACAGCTCATGACTTCCTTCAGCTAGGGTGGAATAAAAGGAAAATCCATTTGCACCTAGGTGCAAGCTCTACTGGGCTTTTGTCATCACCGACTACCCTTGGGGACACAGGAGTATGCTAGAGAGGGACAAGACAAATGCAGCATGCAGAAGTCATATCTTCACTTCAGAAACTTATTTATTTAGAATACAAAATACATCCTTGCACTGTGAAACACCCCAGAGGCTAAAAGCTTTGAGAATGAAACATACAAAGCACCAGAGTGTCTCTTCCTCAGGCCTGCTCATTTACTTATTTAGTCAACAGTTTCTGAATACCAACTGGTGTCAGGGTTAGGGCCACAGTCTGAGCCAGCAGACCCCTGCCCTCAGGCAAGCTAGACTTGGGGGCGGGAATTCACAAGCAGTTCTCTACCCTGTTACCTCATAAAGGGAAGAGCACTGAAGCAAGCAGATGCAACCCCACCATCTTGTTCCACAGACAGGCGAATGACCTCAGAGAGAACAGCGTTGCGTCCCGGGTCAGACTGCATTTATCTCACTCACAACCAATGCTCTCTCTCTCTATGAGTTCCTCAGCAGACCCTGACCTGCCAATGCCAGTCACAGACCTCGGTCAAACTCTGAACCCACCCCTTTCCTGGTTGTCTCCCATGAAGATGTTTACTTAAGCTCAGTGTCTCCATGTCCCCATCTACAGAATGGGCACACTGCATCGGTCCCTTTTCTTGTTGCTGTGGTTAAAGGCTACTTAAAGAAGGAAGGGTTTGTTTGGGGCTTACGGTTTGAAGGTACAGTCCATCCTGGCAAGGAGCAAGATGGCCGGAGTTGGTCACGTGTCATCTACAGTCAGGAAGAAGAAAGCAAAGACTATTCACCCTCAGCTAGTTTTCTCCTTTCTAACAGTCCAGGCCCCAACTCAAGGAATGGTGCTATCCTCCTTTAGAGTGGAGCTCTCCACCCCGATTAACCTAATGAAAATAATCCTTCAAAGGCGCGCCTAGTGGCTAGAGTAATCCAAACCATCCTCTGAACGTGCCTGGTCTCCTGGGTGGGCCCACATCCTCTCAGGTAGCTGCTTGACACTAACCACCACACGCATCGTAGTGATACTGAGGGTGGAGATCGCAGCATCACAGCCCCTTCCCTCCTACAAAGGGACTCACAGGAGATGAGCGTGGGATTTGGGAAATGGGAATGACTGTAAAAGGGTAACGGTGGGTGACAATGAGCACTTGGTTAGTGCAAATGGGGACAGAATTCAGCTGTAGGCAATTTCAGCTAAGTGATACTTACGTTTAAAAACGAACCCTAAGTTGGAAAACTCCCAAGTGTTTACAATTTCAGTTTGTGAGTCTACTTTTTCAGCAGTCTGTTTTTATAAAACGCCAATGCGGGAGAGTATTCCTGATGAGACTACGGTGTCCCGATTGGAATGTAATCGTGTGAACCATACTCACGGTCATGAAGACAGGATAAAGTATGGGAGGTATCTCTTCCGCCATTTTTGTATTAGGTCACATGTTGATGACTTTTGGAGATGCTCACTTACAAATTATAAAGTAAGTCTCACTTTTACTCATACATTTAACTGTCTGATGACTTGGTGATCTACTGAACAACTCCACTTGCTGGATCAGGCTTGCTTGGAGACCCTCCTTCCTTTTCCTGCCTTATTGCCCTTACTAAGGGAGACACATCTGCTTGCTCTGGTTGGGTTTTTTTCTGGTTCTTTAGTTATAAATGGGGTGGGGAAAGGTCTGTACCAATCTTCTTAGTCAGATGAAGAACATAAGAATCATCATGATGGTCAGGGAAAGCTATGTGGAAAGTTTAGAAAAAGAGCTGGTCAGGGCGTGGGGAGCTGGCTTTCAAGTCCACACCTTTTCCTGGATTTATGGTCTCTAAGGAGTTGCAATCTGGTTGCCTAGTTTGTCTCACTAGCTGGCCTATGCCTGGGAGGAATTGTAGGGGAAGAGAACATGGCTCCCAGATCCATAAAGGAGGCTCATCTCCAGAGCATAGATGCCAGCTCTCAGGGAAAGGCCAACCAAGATGCTGGCACTGAAGGAAGAAGCTTGCATCTTGGACAGGCCAGACACTCAGAACAATGACCTTGGTGCAGTCAGTCCATAAGAACATAAGGAAGAATGCAGCAGAGGATGGGGCTGACCCTGAATTTAACTTGGGTGCTCTGGAAACAATTGTTCTGCCTTGGTGGGCGCCCGTTTCCTCAACTAGAACATGGCAGAGAAGTGTCATCATCAGTCCCCTTCTGCTAGAAAGTGATCACGACTTTATTCACACCTGCTCCTGTCATCCTCAGGGCCCGCTCACCTAGCAGTGCAAGGAGTTGTCTGGACTCAACATCAGTCAGCCTCCTGCCAGTCCCCTGCTTCATGTCTAAGCACCTCACGCTTCTCCAACCCTCCTCGGGGCTCTTCCCTCCTCCCTGCTCTCCTGTGTATTTTAGCAGCTTTGCTATAGAAACAAAAAATCAAAAGCTGGCATACACAGAGAACTCCAGCGTCTAGTTGATCAGGAATTGCTAATTCAGCAAAACTTAGGTGTGAGGAAGGGAATTTAACTTCCTGGATGATGGTTCCTGTGAAAAGAGAAAGAGAAGATAGCTTTACACACACACAGCACATCAACCCCAATTACACTCCGTGGTCAACCATGGCTTTCTGTGCTTGCAAAAGTAGCCTTAGTACAGATGCCAGTGGCATGAAGGACACAGGGGAACTGGCAATGAGTCCCAGATGTGCACACAAGGGCACCCAGACTTTCACATATTCTGTTCAAATGAGGGAGATGGAGAGGGTCACCAGGGAGTCTACTTGAGGGTACTGGTGAGTGAGGGTACCAATGAGTGAGGGTACCGATGAGCGAGGATACTGATGAGTGAGGGCACTGATGAGTGAGGGTACCAATGAGTGAGGGTACCGATGAGCGAGGGTACTGATGAGTGAGGGTACCGATGAGTGAGGATACCAATGAGTGAGGGTACCGATGAGTGAGGATACCAATGATTGAGGATACCAATGAGTGAGGGTACCAATGAGTGAGGATACCAATGAGTGAGGGTACCAATGAGTGAGGGTACCAATGAGCGAGGGTACCAATGAGCGAGGGTACCGATGAGTGAGGGTACCGATGAGCGAGGGTACCGATGAGTGAGGGTACCGATGAATGAGTAAAAGCCCCACAACAACACATCAGCGATCAAAGCACACTACAGACGGACTGGGGATGCAACCGTCCCACTACAGCTAGGGAAGCTTGTTGAAATACAGCTCTAGGTAGAGGACGCAGCAGCCGCAGTCACATGGGTATCACTTGTTTACAGAGTAGAGTTTAACTGGCACAGAAGTTGCAATGACCAACACAACGTAAGGCATTTCATCTTTCTTGAGCTTGATCCAACATCTGTCAAGAGGGCATGACTGTCCCCTGCCTCCCTGCCTCTGCAGCTGGAGAGGAATCAGAAACACAATCCTCTGCGAAGGTTCTCTGAGACTCGCAGGTGCTGCAGAGACAGGCTTTCATGTGAGCTCTGCAGAGCTGTGTGGGCTCACGGCCCTAGCATCTGTGGTTCGTGCAGATGGGAGCAGCAGGTCAAGTCAGCCTTGTGGTACTCCTGAAGGGAGAGTAGAACATGCCTTTGTCTTCATCTGCGGACCTCCCAGCCCCACCTTTCTGAAACCATGGGTCCCTGGATCTCAGATTTCTTCTTCCTTCCTATAAGTCACTTGTCTTTGGAGAAGAATCCAGCTAGCTGCCGATCCTGGCTCTGCTACTTAATAAGTACAAAACCCTAAGACTCACTAAGCCTCTCTTAGTTTCTGTTCCCTCCTCTGTAAAATGGGCCGATATGGCAATTCCACGTGGTTTTTAGAACACAACACAGTAAACTGTGAAACACACAGAGAGGGAGGGTAAGCTAAGAACATCTTCCTTGCCCTCGAGAATCTATGTTTTCATAATGAGAATCACTCATGAGGAATCAAAGCTGTCATATGAGAGTGGGGTGAACGCAGAGGAGGTCATGAACCTCTACTCTGTTTGCAGCTCTGCCCTTTAGTTACTTTCCTCTTGTCACCCTCTGTTCCTCTCACAGCCAGGAGCTGTTTTTGAGGCTCCATGCCCGCCGGCTTCACAGCGACTTGGGTCATTAGGTGTCATAGGAAATTGCTAGGCAGGGCATTCCCTCCTATCTTGATCTACCTCAGATTCCCTACCTAGCAAGGGCCATGCGTTCACCTCAGTGCCCCTCTGATCACCTCATCTTCTCTCCTTAGCCATCTCATCCTAAGGAAGCAGTAACTCCCCCAACATAACAGCCTCTAGTTGCCTCTCTTCCCCGGTTGGCTTCTTGGTCCTTCTTCTTCCCATGTGATCATTCTCTCTATTAAAAGGGGTTCCTAATGCGGTTTTAGTTCCTGAACCCTGACCATCACCGTGGGTGAGTTCGTTCACCATCAGGGAAGGACAGAGGTTGGTAAACCTATTTATGTTCAGGGACTTGTTACTGTTTCTCAGTGCCCCCCCACCCTCCCGGTCAGGCCCCTCCCCTCAGCCATAACCATCTCTCTGGCTACACTCCTTTGCTCAAAACCAAAATCAAGACGGAACCTCACCAACAGTATTCAAAACTGAACTCTCAGTCTGCTTGCTTGCTTCCTTTCTTTCTTTCTTTCTTTCTTCTTTTTTTTCTTTTTTGAAACAGGTTTTCTCTTTAGCTTTAGAGCCTGTCCTGGAACTTGGTCTGTAGACCAGGCTGGCCTCACAGAGATCTACCTGTCTCTGCCTCCTGAATGCTGAAATTAAAGGTGTACGTCACCACTACCCAGCTAAAAAATGAACTCTCTGATGCTAAGTTGCTCCTGACCCAGCTCCATTCATTCCCTGTTCCCCACTGGCCCATCTGATTCTGTTCTCAACCTTCTAGAGATAGATGGCATGCACACCATGGAGAAGTTTGTACCATCTTCAGGTTGCCTGACCCGGGGCAAGGGTTCACAGAAAGCTCTCACTATAGATTTTACATTTCACAGGCCTGCTTGTCCCCCTGTTTTTAGAGTGTAACAGATTGCCAGATAACATGAATCAAATTCTGGCTCTCCTGTTTATGATTATGTGAGCTGGGGAATACTTGGTGAATGTTTCTTTCTGATACCTGTCCACTCTACAAATCAGGACACCAATACCTCACTCCACAGGGTGTTTTAACGACAGAGGAAGCAGATTCCCATTTTTGTCTCTTGTCCTTGGACCCTGACATCATTGCAAGCTTGTGTCTACCCTTACATCATCCCTCTTCCGTTTCCATGGTGCAAACAGCCTCTTTGTGGTAAAATAATAAACTTCCCATTCAGGTTTACCATAAAATGCACCAAGATCCAGTGGCCTGTGTTTTCACAAGTGTGGGCCTGGAAGCCCAGTCGCTAAAGACAAAGAGGTATTCCCACCCTCCCATAGGAAGCCATCCTGGGTACCAAGCACTGTTCTCCCTGGACAGAGAAATTAATCACCCTCCACTGGCCCCTACCCCATGCCCCATTCCAGTTCCACTTACCTAACTCACGAAAGAAAACAAGAAACCACTTTCTTTCAAGGGCTACAAACCAGGGCACACACACACACACACTGAAGGGCAAATTCTTGCCTCCAGATCACTCAATCCTTGGGCCATATCTATCATGTCACAGACAGGGCAGTCATACCATTTCCCAAAACACTGACATATTTCTCTGCACAATTTGCAAGCAAAGCAATAATGCTCTAATTATGTGTCTATTATTGCCATCATCATAATGTACCCACGTAGATGGTGGCAGCTAGACTGGGTTAATATATTCATTAGGAACAGGCACGAGCAACATGACATTAATACTGCTAATAATACCTAATTGAGCTTAATTACAATGTGATGCCTAATATATTGTGATGAATTTATTCTCAAAGTATTTACATATTTGTAGTTGAGTAATTAGCATTCCTCCCATAAATAACTCCTTAAAAGTCCACTCCAGCTTGGAAGCAGGAGCAGGGCTGTTCACACCCTCCTGCTTAGAATGCCCTGGCCAAGCAAAAGCTCTTAATTATTGCAAAGATCCATATATCACGTCTTCCTTGAAAGCAAAGTGACAGGTCCCACCGGGGAAGGCATTTCTGGGCAAGGTGGCAGCATGAGAGGCTTGCTCCTCTCCACTCCAAGTGAGACGAAGAGGTTCCCTCCTGCCATTTTGCCGTGCTTGGCAGACACACACGGGTCCAGGGTCTGCCCGTGTGATGGGCTGGAAGAGGGGCGCATATGCCTGCAGGAAGGTGACCTGGCTAGAAGGATGCTCACAGAGGTGCCCTGAGAGCACTCCATCAGCCTGCTGAACCGGCAGGGGAGAAAACGCCTCGGAGGGGACTGCTCTCCTCTCAGACTTGAAGAGCTGTCACAGGATGGTGGGAGCTGACTTCAATGAAGACAACAGCAAAGATTAGATTCTGAAGTCAAGTCCCAGCTCGGTCACTGGCCAACCCCATACTCTCAGACCAAAAAACACAGTATTCATGGGCCTCTGTTTTCCCTGTATATTATATTTACTGGGTTTCTAATAATAACAATAAATTGGTACCTGGAATTCTGGATGCCAGTCTAAAGGAATTAAACAAACTTAGACTGCATTCCAAATCTCTTCTTGCCGTTTAGTCCCAATGACATCCGGCAAGTTAGTGGACCTCAGGTTCCTCACGCAGAAGATGAGGATTAATATAATATCTAATATAGCATTGTCATAAGAATTAAGTGAAAGAATAATTCACGTAAATTTCTTGGGGCGCCTGGCACATAGTAGATGTCTACTGTCAGTCAGTGCTGTTGTAACTACGACCGTCCCTTTGGTGCAAAGTCCAGCTGCAGAGGAAGGCATCCACTCAAGGTAGCTGGAGCAGCAGCAGAATTCAGCATGCTGCTCAAATGAACAAGAGGGTTGCCTGTTGTTAAGGACAGGTCAAGGTTAGATCAAGCAAGTCACATTTAGCTGCCCACACCCCCCCCTCATGTTTGTGTTTGAAGATGTACTGTCTCTCCTTCTGCTCCAGCTGCCTGTTGTCACGCCTCCCCCACCATTACAGACTCTCCCTCTGAAGCCTCCCCCCGAAATAAACCCTTTCTTCCATAAGTTGGTTTTGGCCATGATGTTTTATCACAGCAACCAAAAAAGTAACTGATGCTCCGCGTGGCCAGAGTCGGGGAGCAACTCTGGTCCAGCAACTGCCTCTCTCTGGGGGCTGTTTGCATTCCACGACCCTGTTCACGCTCCTGCTCCACACAGTGAAGAGAGGCAGAGGGTCTGTAACTATGGGCTTCTTCCTCCCGCTGGCTCACAGCCTCACCTCCGTGTGGAGTAGTCAGCATTTGCCAGCTGGACACGGTACCCACTCTACTACTCTCACGTAGGTTGACCCCTAAGGAGAGCAGCACCAGGCTTCCTACTCTTCAGTGTCCCACTGGGGTCAGTTAATGTCACCAGTAGTAGAAGACCTAAAGGCAAGAGGAGGCGAGAGGGGAGCAGATTCCATCTCGCTTTCTCCGGATCTCCTTACTAAGGTTCTGGTGCACCCTGCCCAGTACCAATCTCAAGGAAAGAAACCCTAAGAGAATTTTTGTCAAGAAGAACTCCAGTCATATTCATTTATTCATCTCACCGAGCTCTCCATCACTTTAGAAAGGAATGCTGCTGTGCTCCTGGGGCACATCCAAGTCACCTCGCCTCACAGCAGAGCTGAGGTGGAGAGGAGGGTGTCTCAGCTGGCCTGGGAAGTTAGGATGTGTGGCATCAGGGATCAGAACGCTAGGAGGATACAGTTGAAGGACCCAACAGCATCCTTGCAGAGTGCTTGCATCCAGGTAGAGCCTGATACACTCTCCCTCCTAGCCCCTTGTTTCTCCCTCACTCCAGGCTGAACCATGAGAGGTGGAACACCGCAGCATTTGATCTGTGTTCAAATCTAAGGTCTAGTCTGTGTTCAAATCTAAGGTCTAGTCTGTCTTCAAATCTAAGGTCTAGTCTGGAATGTTGGGCAAATAAGTTAAGCATTCTGCACTTCAATTTCCCCTCTGTGAACCAATGGTAATAGCCGGTAATATCAACCTCATAAAATAGTCTCTGACGATTACATAAATAAATTGTTTCAAGGTGTTTCTAATCATGCCTGGGACAAAGGAAATGCTTAGAGAGCCACAGCTGTTTTAACTTGGACACCTTATATGATGAGCCTGGGAAGGATGGATATTTGATACCCACATCCTCCCTAACACAGACTATACAGTGTGCATGCTGTCCAGCTCCCGGCTGTGGGTCATTCAGTTCAGACCTTCAAAGGTTAATAAAAGAATGAACTGAGGAAATAAGCTGGAAATCATAACCTACATATAGAAAAAACATGCGGTGGGCACCAACATGAGGCTACACAGTCAAGAATAACCTGGCTTAAATCTCTGCCAGCTGGTATCTCTAGAACCTCAGTTTTCCTCATCTTTAAAAAGAAAAATAAGTGATTTCTAAACTCCATCTATGATGTGGGATATCCTTCTGTATATGTGTTGTTTTTATTGGATAATAAATAAAGCTGTTTTGGCCAATGGCTTAGCAGAATAATTCAGGTGGGAATTCGGAACAGAGATCTAGAGAGAGAGTAGGCCGAGTCAGAGAGATACCATGTAGCTGCCAAAGGAGGCAGACACCATGTAGCTAGCTGCCCAAGAAGCAAGAGGTAACAAACCACAAGTTTTGTGGTAAAATATAAGGTAATAGAAATGGGTTGATTTAATATGTAAGAACTATCTGGAAATAAACCTGAGACATCAGCCAAACAGTGTTGTAGTTAATATAGTTTCCTGTGAGATTATTCAGGTCTGAGTGACCAGGAAACAAACAAGCAGTCTCTGTCTACAAATGACATGCTAATGTGGGGCAAATACATCTACATAAAACCTGAGAGAGCTTGAGAAGGGATTCTCAACAAAAGAGGAGATCTAAGCATGACTTCTTGGTAACCTTTTTTTAAAAAATGTATTTGCTCTGTTTGCTGGTGGTGAGCAGAGACACAGCTTCTTTAAGAGAGGACTTCCTGACTCAGCGTTAGCAGCAAAATACTGCATGGTTTCACTAAGAAACAGCTTCCTGGTTCATGTTTACACCAGTGGCACAAATAGCTCTGGTTCTTTTGTGAGGTCCTGCACTTAAATGAGGTCTGTGAGCAGCATGTTACAAATTGCTTAATGGCCACATAGACCCACTGCAACATTGGAGCCAGGGCAGTGGGCATGGCTTGCAGAGGCAGTGAACATACCTCCATACCTCCACCATGTTGGATGGGGCAGAGCAAACTGGCAGGGCTGCAGAGTTGGGCCTAGTCATGCCCACTTAGCATTAAAAAAAATGGTGTTCCTGGTTGGAAAATGATTACAGATACACAAAAAAGATAAATTCAGACAAAAAAAAACTATGAAGGATCCACAGTGTGTTTAAAAATATACATTGGCTTGCGAGAGAGATGAAAAAGAATATAGACAGTTATAAAAAGAAGTAAAGTCTTTAAAGAGACAGCAAAAGTAATACAAAAGAGTACAGACAGTCAGAGATTAAAGGAGTAAAGAAAAATAAGCCATAGTAAAGAGAGGAAATACATGAGAGTCTGAATTATGAATATTATTCTGTACTTCTTTGAATATTTTGACTGCAGAGAGGCATTTTTTTCTGGGGGCTGCTAAGTTAAACCAACATAAAGGTATCTTGACTTCAAAAGTTAGGTCTTAGGATATGCTGCTTTGGAAAAGGGGTTCTGCTTTTGTTTCCACAGAAGATGAGAACCTGTGGATTCCTTCCAGGCTAATGTGGTTTGATGGAACAAGACCTCCCAAAAAGTTCTCCATGAACCCTAAAAATACTTTGCCCAAAAACAGCAGGAAGCAGTCTGAAGAAAACTATGTCCAAATTCCCAAAATGATTGTTTATAAGTGGTTGTTTTCATTTAAAGGGGGATATGATATATAGAGATGAATACTTTACATTGGTTTAGACTTTGGGCTATTGATACAAATTTAATGTTGATTTGTTACACTTTGTGTATGTATTTCTGCTCTTGCTTAAGGCATTGTGTTTGCGCAGCTCATTTTAAAATGTAATGTATAATTAATAAATACAAGTTAATAGATAGTCATCTATAATAATCAAACTTTTAGTCATGTTAGGTTTTCTAGATATATAGTGATGTATTTCAGTTAGATAGATAATCTTCAATATTTCAAAGACCTACAGAGTATGTCATTTAAAATATTTTAAGAACTTAGACTTTTCTCAACAGTGAGACATGTCTGCTTTTGTAGTACCAATTACTTTGGAGAGGTTGATGGGCATTGAAGAAACTCATTGTGGAATTTGCCTTCAATGTGATAATGCTGGCCATTTGGGCAAGAAACTGCTCTTGCCTGGACTGCTTTATGGTATGTTGTATAAACTGGATATGCAGGACCCACAGAAAAATGACTGCTAAACTTCACTAAAGAAAGTGAAACAGTCCTCAGGGTTCATCCAAGAGTCTGCCAGACATCCTGTAGGACACAGAAAAAAGAAAGTGATGAACTTTGCCATTAGGAGGTAGAACAGATCTTCAAATTTCCTGCTTCATGGAAAAGTCTGCTGGATACTATGGGCCTGTAGGCTAAATATGGATGCCCCAACAGTACAGAAGAACCTGGGGTGACTGTCCAGGCAGCAAGATGTCTCTGTCAATTCTAGAACGTTGTAATTTGCTTACAATACACTTCCTGTTGACTTAGGTAATATTATATCCTTCTGGAGTCTTTGAGGAGTTGAAGACAGATAGTTATAGTTTTCCTTAGTTATGATAAAAGATAAATTAGATACAAAACTTTAAACAAACAAAAATAGGATAAATGATAATATTCCTTAATTTGCCAAATTTAAGTGGATTAAATATTGTAACTGTAATTCTTGCTTGATAACTGTTTTACATATGTTAAAATCTTTTTTATTTAGACAGAAAAAGAAAAATGATGTAGTATATATTTTGTATATGTGTTGCTTTTATTGGATAATGAATAAAGTTGTTTCAGCCAATGGCTTAGTAGAGTAAGGAAATCCAAACGGAGCTATAGAGAGAGAATTGGTGGAGTCAGAGAGACCCTATGTAGCTGCTGAAGGAGGCAGACTCCATGTAGCTTCCCAAGATGCAGAGGTAACAAACCACAAGCCTTGTGGTAAAATAAAAAATAATAGAAATGGGTTAAGACATAAGAACTAGCTAGAAATATGCCTGTGTCATCAACCAAACAGTGTTGTAATTAATATAATTTCTGTGTGATTATTTGGTTCTGGGCAGCTGGAAAGCGAACAAGCACTCTCCATCTACACATCTGCATTGACTGATGCCAACATCGCAAGAGAACCATCTAAAGGCATGCGAGAGATGCCCACCTCAGGTCCTTCCCTGCCCTGCCTGCCCACCTCACTTCCTTCCCTACCCTGCCTGTGGCCAGGACTTTGCTAATGGAGTCCTGAGCTATTAGTCAAGCTGCTGCCAACGGACTGTCCTTTGTCTCTGTGAGTCCAGGTGTTAGATCTTTGTTCCTTCACCAAATTGCATTTCCCTTCTGTCCTAAATGCTGTCAGTTCCAAAGGAACTGGCTTTTAAATGTGCCTTTCAGGAGGAAGGCACCATTCTTACTTGACACTGTGCAGGATCCGTGCCCAGAAATCCAAAGCAAACTCCTTATGCAGTGTTCCTGAACAGGCCCCTAGAGATGTCAGTGGGCATGGCTGCTTCAGACATAGAAAGGAAGTCTAGCATCTGCCTATCAGTCAAACTTCAGACAAAGAGAATGAGTGTGTCTGTGGGATGGGGGGAATTAGCTTACATGATTATAGAGGCTGACAACTCCCAACATCATCATTGTGACTAGGTCCTGGGGACTAGGAGAGACAACAGGACAATTACAGTCTCAAGGCAAGTAGGTTTTACATCCAGAAAGCTAATGTTTCAGATCAAGCTGTTGTTGTTTTTAATTCAATGGGAGGAAAAAGCCAGTGTTTCTGTACAAATGTAGTCACTGTCACAAATACCTGATATACTGTCCCCTTGCTGTAATAAATATCTGAAAAAAATCAACTTATTAAGAAAGAGGTTGCTTTTGGCTCATTGTTTCAGGTTCTTGTCCATGATCATCTGGCCTTATTGCATTAGGGCCTGTGGTAAGGCTGCAGAGCACAGCAAAGTGTGCAAGATGAAGGAAGCTTCTCACTTCATGCAGTGACTACACGACCTCCCACCAGGCGCTATCTTTGAGCATTTCTTCTACCTCCCAGTAGCAACACCCTGAAGCCAAGACTCTAACGCATGCATCTTTAGAGAACCTGTAGGATGCACACTGTGAAACTTGGTGCTCACTGGGTATTTAATACTGGGCTTTGTGGGCCTGACTGTTAGAAGAAACACAGTACCAAACAGTGTTTGGTGTAATAAGACTTTTTCTGTCCTGCAACCACCAGCCTCCAAATAATGACATGGAGACTTCTTATTAATTATGAAATCTCAGCCTTTACCTTAGACTTGCTCCTAACTAGCTTTTACAACTTAAATTAGCCTACCTGCATTAATCTAAATTTTATCATGTGGCGTTACCTCTCTTCCATCTTGCACCTCCTGTTTCCTCTCCATGAGGCTGGTGAGTCCACCCTTCTTCTTCCCAGAGTCCACTCTATCCCTGGAAGTCCTACCTAACTTCTTTCTTTTAGCTTTTTATTATACCAATCACAACAATATATCTTCACACAGTGTACAAGTATCCAACAACAGTCTGGAGTCTTTAAGACAAGTCTGCTGCTGAGAACAACTGTATAGGATGAAAAATCAAAGAACCATGGCAGAATTTAGGGGATTTCTAGGATATTAAAAAGAAGCATAAACAACCAGGCATTGCATTGTGGTGTCTGAAATCCCAGCACTTGGGTGTAGATATTTCAGGCAAGCCTGGTATACATGGAAAGACTTTTTCTCAAAAAAAAAAAAACTTAACTTTTTCAAAAGTAGAAAAGCCCATACATGATGACAAATGCTCCAAAGTAAATGAAGGAAAGAATCTGGACTGCTGGAATGAGAGGACTGTACTTTTTTAAACAAAATAGAGAGATGTCTCAGTGGTTAAGAGTGTTTTCTATATAATTAGGAGGACCAGAATTCAGATCCCAGCATCCACATAACAAGTCAGATACCTATAAACACCTATGACTCTAGATGCAAGGTAGGTAGAGCTAGGAGGATTGTTATGGTTTGCTGTCCATTAACCTAGCCATAAAATGTGAATCCTAAGTTCTGGGAGAGACCCTGCCTCAAAGCATTAAGCAGGGAGTGATAGAGAAGTAGACCCAATGCCCTCTTTTGGCCTCTGTGCATGCATTCACAGAGACATAGATAGATAGATAGATAGATAGATAGATAGATAGATAGATAGATAGATAGATAGATAGATAGATGATAGCTCTTTTTAGAATTCTATTACATCTATTTCTTTATGGAGGCACATATACACTACAGTATGCATATGGCAGTCAAAGACAACCTTCAGAAATTGGTTCTCTCCTTCCACCATTTGGGTCCTATAGATCCAACAGAGGTCATCAGGTTTTGTGGCCTTTACTCATTTTGTCATATCACCAGACCATAAATAAATTTGTCTTTAAAAGAAGAAAGGGGCTGGAGAGATGGCTCAGCAGTTAAGAGTGCTTACTGTTTTTGTAGAGGATCTGGGTTAAACTTCCAGCACCCATAGGGCAGTTCACAATGACCTATAACTCCAGTTCCAGGGAATCCAATGCCCTCTTCAGGCTTCTGTGACCTCCTGTGTGAATGTGGTGCACATCAATTCACACAAGCACGCACATAAAGACAAATAACAAAAACTTTTTAAGGAAGAGAAACTTATTGAGAAAAAAAGCTAATAAAGAGTCTACAAGAGTTGAGGAAATGGGCATTGGGACTATCTGTAGGAATAATGAATGGCAAGAAGAGAGGTCATGAGGTGACCACATTCAAGAAGTGTTCCAGAAATGTCAGTGAACCAAACATACATGGCATGTAATGAGGCTGAGTGGACAGGGATAGGATGAGGAGGCGTTCAGTGGGTACGTGGTGGTTAATGATGCTCAGTGAAAGGGATGGAACCCAGTATGCACGATGTGTAACGGGGCTGAGTGAACAAGGATAGCATGAGGAGGGGTACAGTGGACAGGGCTGAAGTAGAGTGGGTAACACAGAGCGGAGTAGGAAGATGAAGAGTGGACAAAAAGGAAGCTGGAGTAGGGCAGGATGAAGTGGAATGTCGGAACTGGCTGGCATAGATCAATGAGATCGGGAAGAAGAGGGAAATACATACAATGACATGGCTTGAAGGGTGTGGCACGGAGTGTAGTGCAAGGAGAAGAGGTGCATTGGGAGCAGCAGATCGGATAGGTAGAGTGAGGTGAGGGCAGAGATTGCTGGTTGGTTCCGGAGGGGTGGGTACTGTAGGTGAATGCAGTAAGGGTGGAGGTAGGAAGAACATTAAAGATCTCTAGACACCAGTACATTCCCAGTGAACTACACATTGCCATGACCTGACTTAGGCTTCTCACAACACCACGTGGCTGCCACACAGAAAGCGAACCTGTGGGAGAAAGTGTGGGACAGGGTAGAACAATTAGAAGATTGTGGACTGCCTTCATATGAAAGATACGAGGGGCTTGAACCACTGTAGTAAAAAGGGATTCAAGGATGGGTGTTTTGACCTTGGTTGTAAAGTTAGAGGAGCAACTAAAATGAAACCGCTGCCACTGAATATGATTATGAAGTCTTCAAGACCAGAATTGATGGGACCTGCTGTCTGCCTTAGGAATGTTATTTATATTTGAGATGTCGTATCCCAAGGTACTTGATAGGTAGTTGGTTATGTGAGTTTAGAGTCCAGGACAGAGGTTGAAATAAAGATAAAAATGTAAGAGTCATCAGTTCAGACAAATGAAGAGGTCCCTACCAGCAAATAAGGGTCAATTCACCAATGAGATGCAATAGAATGCTTTAAAATCCATGCATTCATAATGGTGCTGAGAAGAATAGGCCTTGGCCCTTTGAGGACACTAAAGAACAAATTCATTATTCAAAGTTAGCAAATTAAAAAAAAAAACCCTACTGGTAAATAAGAAAAAAATCATTAAGTATTTAAATTACTTTTCCCTTATGAATTACCCTTATGAATTCTAGGTAATCAATGGTTGATTACAGAAAGTCTTTCTTACAGAAGGACTCTGAGAAGTTGTGAAGGCATAATAGGGATATATGATCATATTTAAAGAGCCCTGGGTCCTAAAGGATGACCATCGGCAGCATCACAAAGGCAGCATGGGCATTGTGTGCCTCCTGACAGCAGCTATGAAGCAGCCCTGCTACCCTCCCAAAAGGCAGAAATAGACTGGGTGTAATTGTGATTGAGCCTCTGCATCGACTTACCACTTTCCAGGACATGCCAGGGACAGAAGGATGTGTTCAAAGTTACAAGATGAATTTGATCAGTCAAGAATGGAAAAATGTCATAGAAAAAAAAAACCAGTTTCTTCAACACTGTGAGGGGGGAGGGAAAAAGAGAAGTGTTCATAAACTAAGAAACCAAAGAACTGTCTGCCAACCTAGCGGTCCATCTGAAGATGGCTTACAGCCAGAGTCAAACTAACAAGGAAGTAAGTATTTGAGAATATTGAGGAGCTGTTGGCATATTTTAGGTGTACTAATACTATGGTATAATCACATTAAAGAAAAAAATCTTAATCTCTACAAATATATGTCAAAATATTTACATTTCAAACAGTGTTACTTCTGAGATTCACCTTGCAGGCGGGACTGAACGATGGAACAGGACTGCTGATTGTACTTTTCTTAATGCTTGTGCGTCTGTTGGAAATTTAATTTTTTCTAAAGTTAAAACAAAACAGTTATCAGCATAATAAATGATATTCTTGGAAAGTCATATGATAAACCAGACCCAAACGAGTACATATAAGAAATTTAAAAGACTAGCAAAATCTGCTGAAAGGGACTCCCTGAGGAGAGAAGCTGTTGACAACTAAGAGGCGCCAGGGAACGTTCTGAAGTGATAGGAGCCTTCTGAATCTCAACCTGATACTTCCACACACATTTGTAATCATATGAACAGTTAAAAAGCTACATGATTGACACGCTCTACTGTATGTAAAAATATGCCTTGTTTTTTAAAAATAAAAATAAAGGGAGTGGGGGAGCTTCAGTCATATAAATATTCTTACAATGTGTAAAACTCAATGAGACGGCCAAAGAGCAAATGGCGACCAGAAAGAGGACCAAGGACGATGTTACGGTATCCTTTAACCTCAAGGAGCACAGAAAATGCAAAGAATCAAGCAAACATGATAGAAGACAGTGGCTGAGGAGAGAAGGTGATCAAGGAAGTCCCCTTAAGTGATGCTTCCCCTGGATCAGAGGCTGTGATTTTAAGCATACCCCTCATAGAGCTTCTGAACCAGACAAGGAGACAGCCACAGAAAGGTCTTGGTGTGGACCCTATTCAATGATGCTAAAACCACAGAGAACAGATAGGGCCTGACTGTGTTGCACCCTTCTATCTGGACCTCTCACTAGCAAACCTTTGTCCAGGGGCAAATGATTCCACTTCTTGAGCACTGGCGCCTTGGTATAAAATATGTATCATAGAATCTTTTGTTGTATGTCTTGGTTTGGTTTTTGTTTGTTTGCTTGGTTGTTGTTCTTTTGTCAACTTGATGCAAGCTCAAGTCATTTGGGAACAAAAAATCTCACTTGAGAAAATGTCCCCACCAGAACAGCAAGCCTGTGGGGCATTTCCTTGGTTAATGATTGATTCGGGAGGAGCCATGTCTCTGTGGGTGGTCCTACCCCATGTCAGGTGGTCCTGAGTTGAGTAAGAAAGTAGCCTGAGCAAACCAGGAGGAACAAGAAAGTAAGCAGCCTTCCTCCACGATCTCTGCTTCAGTTCCTGCCTTGAGTTTCTGCCCTGACTTCCCTCAGTGAAGGAGTGTGAACTGAAAGCTATAAGCTGAAATAAATCCTTTCCTTCCCAAGTTGCTTTTGTTCATTGTGTTTTATCACAGCAATAGAAACCTAACTAAGACTGTCTGCTTGGGTCACTGTAATTGCATAGGGTAGACAGTCTGTAGTCCATGAAAATTCATTCCGTACAGTACAAAGACTTGGGAGTCTGAGACAAAGGTTCCAGCAGGTTGGTAACCACTGAGGACCAGTTTTCCATAAGTGTACATAAAGGACACCTTGGTCTTTCCAGTATTGCTTCACAGGGCCGAGGAGTGAGGGTTCTTCTGTGACTTCATATGAAGGTACTAATCCCATTCCTAGGGGTTCTGTCCTCATGCCTTGATCAACCCCAAAGCTCCCACTCCCTAGTATGACCTACCTCAAGGTTAGAATTCAACATGAAACTCTTGAGGATAGAGAGCACAAAGCTGGTACACACTCATCCTCAGACCACCCTGGGATTATGAGAAAAAACTTAAGTGACACACATGAAAAGTCTAAGGAAATGTGTGGCACCTGATGGTGGCTCCATAGCTATGAGGTATGGAGTGGGCATCGAACCATGGACTTGAAAGGCAAGAAAGGAAGAAGTGGGTGCTCTCAAAAAAGAGGGATATGTGGTACATTCAGAGCTGGGAAACCTAAAGGGAAGATGTTAAAGGCAGGAGAGCATCTCAGGGTAAATTCAGTCATGAATAGTATAAGTCTGGTTTGCAGGAACTCTGGCCCCAGAAGACCCAGAGGCAGTCCAGTGTCCAGAACCATCTAAGGAGAGTCAGTCGCTTGTGATTTCCATGAAGATCTCTTCTGCAGGGCAGGAGCTTGAAGCAGCCTGCCTTATGACACTGGGGCTGCCACTGTGACCTTGCTGGGCCCTGAGAGTGACAAGAATGGAGCCCATAATTATTAACCTTGCCACTTGTTTCTGTGCTTTATTGTGACAAGACAATGCAACAAGGCGGGAGGTAATCAAAAAGCAATTTCGTAGCAGTAAGCTTAAAGTGACAGACCTTGCTTTTCCTAAATAAATCACCATCATTCCCATATGGCTCAGGACTGACAACTTGGGTTTCCTTAGAAACGGAGTACTTAGCTAAACCCGTGGCCCAGTGTGAACGGGAGTGAGTGGCATCCGGAATGAGGATGAGAAAATCACCGCCACCTCCTTCCCAGAGGTCCACACGCATTACAGGTGAGGGTAGGCGCCATTAGCATTGCTTACTGTGCCACTCTGCATTCGCAGGAATCCCCAGGGACCCCTGGGGTCGGTGACACGTAGTAATTTGTCATTTTGCAGCATCATTAATTTGGTTTTGAAGAGCCATTTGCTTTGCTGGTGAACATATTTGAGAACTCCAGCATTCGCTTCCCCAGCGTGGCCTTTGAAGTCTACAAGGTAACTCTCAAAAAAGTGGTGACTGAAATTACATCAAAAATGGGTTCCCTGGGTACAAAGGAAGGCAAGAACTGATGCTGGTGGCCAGGTGGAGAAAGGGGGGGGGGCAGAGAATAGGGGGCAATGAGTTGGGGAAAGGTATGTGACAGGTTGGCAAACTGGCTTATCAAGCGAGGGTGCTCGCTGCCAAGCCTGGTGACCTGAGTTCAAGCCCCGGGACCACCATGGTAGGAAAGTTGCCCTCTGACCTTCATATTTGTACCACCCTGACACAAAACAAAGACAGGAAGGAAGGAAAAAAGAGAAAATTTCAATAGCAGAAATAACATACTCTACAGAGATGCTTACATGAACCTGTGTCCTCAGGGGTTCCAGACACATACTTCATTAGTGCTAACTCTAGTGTAAAATACTTCGTTTTTTAAAGAAATTAGCTATTCCCCTCCTCATTCCCCTCCTTCTTTGTCCCTTCCCTCCTTTGAACACATTCATGGTGTCCCTGCCCCGTTAAAGGCACAGCTCTATCAACACAAAGGCTCATGGCCTAGCTGAGAACAAGGTAGCTGTCAGTTGTGCAGCTTTAGGGAAGGCCCATGAGGGGAATGGTGTTTGGGGAAGGGATGGATGCTGAGGCAAGGCTTATCGAGGAGGTCATCCGCAGGAGTTAACAGTCAGAACCATCATTCAGGGGCCTGAGGATTGCTGTGGGCTCAAGCAGGAGAAAGGCCCAGTTTTCTCAGACAGGTTACAATGTGAAGAGCGCATGACAGCCCCGACCACACTGTACCAAGCAGCCTCCATAGTCCTTCCCACTGTCCTCTGACCTCAGGGTCTCTCCCTAGAACACAAGCCTGCTTCCCTGCCTCCCGTTGCTCTTGCTTCCTGCTGCTCCCTCCCTTGGGGACTCAAGTAAGCCTCCCACAACATCCAACTGTAAAGATCCTGTTGTTTTTCCTCATAGCCTCAAACAATAACAAAAATTAATTAGTTTTACATTCGCTTGTTTGTTCTTGTTTCCTTGCTATAACTCTCCTGACTTCTAGATTCTAAGTTCTTTCAAATCAAAGAAAACATGCTGTTCGTTTTTGTTTTTGCTTCCCAGAACCTTCCTGCGCATGCCTGGTCTCCCATAAATACCCACTGACTGATTGAAAGCCTGGACACAGGAAGGAAAGAGCAGGCATGTGCTAGGAATGCTTCCAGCTTGGACTTCCCTCCAAGCCAGGCTGGAGGGTGCCTTGCTGTTTCCACCGTGTGCCGCCTGCACACCTGCTGGCAGCTCTTGATAGAACACTCTGGAAACCCTGTGTTTACCTGCCCTCCTGCCTCTCCCTCCCCTGTTGCAGGATATTTGCTCACACTGTGAAGATGTGACTGTCCTTCCTCACTCTCCTAAGGCACCTTCTGATTGGTTTAATAAAGAGCAGAATGGCCAATAGCTAGGCAGGAGAGGATAGGAGGGACATCCAGGGAGTGAGAGGAACTGGGGAAAGGATCTGAGAGGGGGGAATTCACCAGCCAGGAGTAGAGGAAGTTGGACATACTGTACTGAGGAAAAGTAATGAGACACGTGGCAGAGCATAAATTAATATAAACAGGTTAATTTAAGTTTTAAGAGCTAGTTAGAAATAAGCCTAAGTTAAGGCCAAGCTTTCATAAGTAATAAGAAGTCTCCAGGTAATTATTTTGGAGCTTAAGAAAGACCCATTATACTCCCCAACTAAGCACTTTGGGAGGTTGGGATAATCTCGGTCCATCACATCCCTTAGTGGTTATTTTTTTAACTGACATTTGACCCAAAGATCAGGAGTATTGTCTTAGGGGAGGAGAAAACAGCCTTTCTGTCCTTCCCAACATGAGAAGATTCTCTTTGAGGAGGACTTCCCTGGGGGCCCTTTCCCCAGCTCAGTTCTGTTGGAGTTATCCAGAAAACAAGGTATCTTCCTGTCTGCTTTTTAGGGCCCATCTTCACAAGCTGACTAACCAAAGATGAAGGTGTGTGCTTCTGTGTGGGGAATAAGTCACAGACTGTGTGATCAGCAGAACCTGCACATACCTCTCTCGTGGGCCCCTTGTAACCCATGCACCAGGCAGAGCTGGGCCCAATCTCTGGACAGTAACAGGATTATAAACAATCTTTCTCTATCCTGCCAGCCAGCTCCCAAATAATGACACAGAGAGGTCATATTAATTATGAAAGCTCAGCCTATAGCTTGGGCTTACTGCTAGCTAGCTCTTATAATTTAAATTAACCTATTTATAATAATTTATGTTTTATCACATGGCATTACCTCTCTTCCAACTTGCACCTCCTGTTTTCTCTCGTTTCCCCCTGGCATCTCCTGTGCACCTAGATTCTCCTCCTCTTCCTTTCTCTCCCCAGAAGCCCTGACTATACCTCCTGCCTAGATATTGGTGCTTCAGCTTTTTATTACACCAATCACAGCAAATACATCTTCACACAGTGCACAAATATTCCACAACACAAGATTGTGAATTTGATCGGCACTTCACATGCAGGTGGTCTCATGGCTGGAGGGCAAAGAGAAATGGGATTTGGGTGAGTCAGACGTATGCAGACTAGAAAAGGTAGGTATGACTCTAACTAGGGTGGTCAGAGCAAGCTTGGCTAAGAAGTGACCATGGGAAGATTCCAAGAGTTTCAGTACCCGATGAGCATCTGAGGCAGAAGGGAGAGTGGATGTCGGAGTGCCAGATGGAGACATTAGTGTCTTAATAACAGGGAGCAAGCCAGTAAGGCCCAGTAGAGTAGGGTGGTGGTACGAGTCTGTAACATCAGTAAGGCCCAGTAGAGTAGGGTGGTGGTACGAGTCTATAACATCAGTAAGGCCCAGTAGAGTAGGGTGGTGGTACGAGTCTGTAACATCAGTAAGAAGAAGATGAGCACAGGTCACACGGGCACCAAAGATTCTGGCCGTGACTTAATAAAATGAGCAGTGTGGGGAGCCCGGGAGTGATATAATCTGACTTGGATTTCTGGTCTAAGTTTCTGAGGTTGTTATGGTGAAAATAAAACATGAGGACAGACAAGGAAAAGCAGGAATCAGGGTGCTGGATGCATCAGAGGAAGGATGAGGTTGGCATTAGAGGGGGACAGAAACCACCAAGGTAAGAAGAAGAAGTATTCCAGGAGTGGGTAGGGCCAGCAGAGCTTCTCCAGGCCTTGCCGTGGTACTGACAGAAAGAGAAAAACAGGCGGTGACTCCCTCCTGCCTAGTCCCCTTCTCGTCTACTTTCCTCTCGGTCTATAAGAGGACAATGGTCCCCTCCTGTCATTCTTCCTGCTTGTTCTGCCTCCAGCCTTGTGTCCTGTCACTGAAAGAGAATTATGCTGCAGGTCATCTGTGGCATGATTTATAAGATAGCTCGCCTTAGCCCACCTCCTGCCTGAGGTGCTGAACGAATGTAAGAGGGAGAGCTTGGATTTTGGCCATTGATGAGCCTGTAAGCGGTGGCCTAGAACCTGAGTGTCAGCACCCAGTAGGATTAGACTTCTACTATCATATTAGCCATGGGCCTCCTCCCCAAGAAAGAAGTCACCTGAAGTCCTGGCAACCTTAAGAGCCTTATCTATCAATGGTAAAATTCAGAAAACAGTAGAACTCAATTGGTCACAAGTTGATACCAGATATTTATTTCAGCTGTGTGATGTCAGGTAAGTTAGTTGCATTGCTTCTCTAAACTCATAAAATCAGGCTAACAATACCAGCCTGGTATCCTTTATGGTGAAAAATGCATCGATTAGATGATGGGTTTCAAAAGTTTTACAAACATAGCATCTAATTCTTGTATCCATCTATTGGATGTTTGTGTTTAAGACATAAATAGGGAACTGGAGTTTGGGGATAGAGTGAAGGGACATAGGGATGTATTATCCCTTACTTGATAGAATTATACACAAATGTAAGGGAATGAAAACCACTCCAACAGCTGGTGGCTTCATTCAAGTGCCATAGTCAGAAGCCCTGGTGCTGTGGGAGCACTTTATGCTCCTTCAGCCAATAGCCTTTAAGATACCAGCCCACTTGGGTGTGGTCTCTTATAGTTTAAAAAGCAGTGGGAACAGTGAGCCCTCTTGCTTCCAGCTCCCATTCCGGGCTGCTAGACTCTGTTCCTGTTTGCACTCAGAGGACTATTGTTTAGGACGGTGATCTGTAAGTTTTCCCCTTAAATAAATAATCCTTTTATTACCCTAATTCTGAACTGGTGTGGGATTGTTTTACGACATCACCCTGGCACCATATTCTTAATCCTTGAACTGTCTTGAGCCCTCCATATTAGTTACTGTTCTGTTGCTGTGATAAGACACCATGACCAAGCTACTTACAGATGAGTTTATTTGGGCTTATAGTTCCAGAGAGATAAGAATCCACAATGACAGGGAAACATAGTGGTAAAAAAGTGGGCATAGTCTCAGGCAACGGAGACCTCACATCCTTAGCAGCAAGCATGAAGCAGAGAGAACAAACTGGAAGTGTCAGGATTCGAATTCTAGAAGCCTGTCCCTAGTGACATAATTCCCCCCAGCAAGGTCACACCTCCTACAGCTCCCCAAACAGCACCACCAAATGGGGACCAAGTATTCAAATATGGAAGCCTATGGGGGACGTTCTTATTCAAACCTCTATACCCTCCACTATTAATCTCCATCTCTAACTTCATGCCACACGGAAGACATTAGCTCCTTATTTATACCTTGCCTTGGCAAGCAAATCACACAGAGACAGAAATTGGAAAGCCAAGCGTTTGATACTAGCCCCTTCCAGGTGAAGGTACAGAAGAAGAAACTCAGGAAGAGGTGGTATGGGAAGTCCTTCTGTATATGTGTTGCTTTTATTGGTTAATGAATAAAGAAGCTGTCTTTGGCTTATAGCAGGGCAGAACAGAACTAGGTAGGGAAAACTAAACTGAATGCTGGGAGAAAGTAGGCAAAGTCAAGAGATGCCATGGCGCCACCAGAGGAGAAAGACACAGAGCTGCCAACTGGAACCTTGCCGGTAGGCCAGAAACCTCATAGTAAAATATAAAATAATGGAAATGGGCTAATTCTAGATGTAAGAACTAGCTAGTAATACACTTAAGCTATTGTCCAAACAGTATTTCAAATAATATAGTTTCTGAGTGATTATTTTGGGAGTCTGGGCTGCTGGGAAATGAACAAGCAGCCTCCATACAACAAACAGGAGATGAGAAAAAAAAAAACAACTAAGAAGGCTATTTGTAGTCACCTACTGCATGTAATCCAATGGCAGCAGTGCAGTGTGGGGCTCTAGAACCACTGCTTGGTGTAGAGTCTATAGTAAGAAATGCCAGGCAGTGATGCTTCCCATCCCATGTGAGTAACTGGAGTCACTGCAGGCACCAAAGGCGGACTGTGGGGAGTTCCTGAATGGTCCCTTTCTTCATCTCCACCCTGCTGTCCACCACTTTCTTCTCACACACCCCGGCCACTCCATCACCCAAGGCTAAAGACTTGCTTTCTTTCTAGCCTCCATCTCTTCTTTAGCACAGCCTTCAGGACTATCTGCTGAACACATCCGTAAGATTGCCTTCTTCTCCAGGCAGAGCCCCTGAGGCTCTCCACTGTCTCCGCAGTGGCACACCTGAGTATGCAGGAGTCACGGAGAGCTTGAGACACTGCAGATTCTGAGATCTTGCTCTAGAGCAGTGGTTCTTAGCCTTCCTAATGCTACAGCCCTTTAATACAGTGCCTCATGCCGTAGTGAGCCCAACCATAACATTATTTCATTGTTACTTTGCAACTGCAATTTTTATACCATTATGAATCATAACGTAAATATCTGATAAGCAGGATATCTGATATATAACCCTTCTGAATCTGTGAGGCTTGGGAGGGGCCTGGGCACCTGCATTTTTAACAAATGCCTGTAGGCCCACACTTGGCATTCTAATACAGCCTGAAGCTTATACTCAACTGTGAAGTAAGGAGGAAAGGAGGGAGGAGAGGTCAGAACTAGGCCTAAGAACTCAGTTAAGTTTCTTCAGCATGGCATGCAATTCCTCACCCCTTAACACCCATCTCACTACCCTGCAAAGTGCTGACTCTGACCCCCACCAATAGGGACCCCACATTCCCTATGCACTGTGTCCTGCTTGGTTTTTCTGCAGAGCACACATCACCCCCAACACAATTGACTCTCTTCCATTCCCCACATCACAGCAGAGCTCCCAAATAAGCGAAGACCAAATTGTGTTCACAAGGCATTTGGTGTTACCTAGACCAATGGGATATTATCTACAAGTGTTATAATATCCCACTTATAGGATATTATAAGGAAGGCACTGAGGACACAGTAGGTGGGCCTAGGCCGGGCTTGAGACCAGGCTGTTTCTCTGAGGAAGTGGCATGGACGGGGGTGATCTATGCATTGAGGAGAGTTTGGGGAACAGGGTAATAGGAGTGGATCAGTGAGCATGAAGGCTCTAAGGTACAGACGAAGTGATCGAAGCAAAGTTACTATAGGACATTACACACATACATTCACACATACATGCCACTCACACACATACTCACACGCAGTCACACATACATACACTCACACACACTCTTATATACACACATTCACACATATATACACACACTCATACATACATACACTCACACAGTCACACATTCAGTCACACATACATACACTCACACTCATACACATAGTCACACATACATACACTCACACACACTCATATACACACATTCACACATACATACACTCACACATACACACACAGTCATACATACATACACTCACACAGTCACATACATATACTCACACATACATGCACACACACTCACACATACACTCATACACATATACACAAACACACATATACACTCTCACACATACATACTCTCACATACTCACACATACATACACACTCACACATACACACACATGCACTTTCTCTCTCTCTCTCTCTCTCTCTCTCTCTCACACACACACACACACACACACACACACACACACTGGGGGGTTCCTGTGTCAGTCACTGCATGTCTTACACCTGTGGCTCCAGTAGCTTGCCCCGAGACTAGGAAACCCCTCACCTGCAGGGACAGCCACAGCACCTGGGGTTGCATCCTCTTCAGGTGTTTCAGGACCCATAACTGAGCAGTGTGGAATAACAAAGGACAGACACCATGCCTCGCTCACTTGATAACTTCCATGCCCCCCAATCCCCTATTCCCTTTTGCCTTCTCCAAAGGTCACCTGGGAAGAAGCCAAGTCCACTTAGTGGGGCTCTAAGCACCAGAGCCCACGTTACACCCACCAGCCCAATGTCATAACCCCATTGCACACTGGACTCCTCAAAGTCCCCCCGCCCCAGTGTGTCTTGGCAGGGAAAGCCCTCAACTGCATTCTCTAGCCAGTCACCTTTGATGCCTCCCATGAGATTCCCGTCAGCCCTGCCTCCTCTGGGACACCTCTCCAGACCTTGGCTTGCCATCAGCCAGGCTGAATAGAAACTGTTGCTTTTGTCCTCCATCTCCCTTCAGAAACCCAACCCTTGTGAAAAGAACGTACTCAAACTTTTTATGATAGATGAAGCAAGCAACCAGAAGTGTTTAGTGACTCCAGCCATAGATTCCGGGTGCCTTAAGAGCAAAATCTATCTCTGCCCAGTGTCTATTCCTTTTAGCACTCAGCACTTAGCAAAGCCTAGCAATTGCCTACTTGCTGGCTACATGGTAGGCACTGATCCAAGAACTAACAGTAATACTTTTTGTAGTCCTGGACAGAGGTAAATACTATAAATCATAATTTTAAACTGTAGGAAAAGAAGAAAGCTGGCGAGGCTAGAAATGGAAAGAGCTAGTGAGTGTGAGAACCCATTGTCTCACCAGCTCTCCTGAGTGGCCACACTTCCAGCTAGCTTCAGAACATTGTTCAAGATTCCAGGCTCTGGGGAGAGGAAGGAGAAACAATGGAAAGAAGAAAAAGAAGAACAGGAGGAAGAGAAAGAAAAGGAGGGGAAAGGAAGGAAAAGAGGAGGACTAGGGAAGGAGAGGAGAATAAAGAGAGAAGAGGCGCACTAGGAGGGAAGGTGGAAGGGAAGAAGGGGGTACAGCAGAGCAGAAGGAAGGGGAAGGAGATGAAGGAATCAGGGAGAAGACGGAAGAACAATGACAACTGCCATTCAGATAACTCTAGGCCACACTGATTCAGAATCTAATATGTTTTATTTTATTAAAATGTCCTTTGTTTATTTGCTGCAGAATCTAGAATCTTAAGAAGCATTTTGCAGTCAGCCTGTAGAGTAGGAATTCAAAAGGTGTGGGTACATTTCTGTCCTACCCAGGATTAACATTGCTGTGATAAAACACCATGACCAAAAACAAATGGGGAAAGAAAAGATTTACTTAACTTTGACATCATTGTCCATCACTGAAGGAAGTCAGGGCAGAAACTCAAAAAGGACAGGAACCTGGAGGCAGGAGCTGAAGCAGAGACCATGGAGAAGTGTCGCTTACTGGCTTGCTCATCATGGCTTGTTCAGTTTGCTTTCTTATAGAACCTAAACCACCTGCCCAGGTGCGGCCATGCCCACAATGAGCTGGACCCTCCCCCATTAATCACTAATTAATAAAAGCCCTACAGGCTTATCTACAGCCCAGTCTTCTGGAGTCATTTTCTCAATAGAGATTGCCACCTCTCAAATGACTCTAGCTTGTGTCAAGTTGACATAAAACTAGCCATCACAATTGCAATGCCACTCTCTTGAGATCTGCATCTGTAACCTTGCAGCCTTCTTGCTGTCTTTGACCATCTTTCCCATCCTCTGTCACCATGGCATGCATTGCATGTCCTTACAAGGAAGCAATGGCTGCAACTTTTCTCCCTGGAAGATCTTTGTCTTTAACTTTTTAAAATTTGTTTTTCCTTATGTACGTATATATGTATGTATGTATATATATGCATATCTGTGTGAATATATGTTACATGCATACAAATCCGTGAAGGTCAGAAGAGGGCATCAGATTTCCTGGAAGTGAAGTTATAGGCAATTGTAAGTTGTACAACATGAGTTCTTAGAAGTAAACTCATAGCCTCTGAAAGAACAGCAAGCGCTTTCCCCCCTGAGCCATCGCTTTGGCTCCCCCAGAAGTCATCTCTCTGATAAGACTTTTGGGAGGATAAATCTTTGAAGCCCTGAGAGGCAGATTAGCTACATTTATGAATCTTCTTTGCAGCAGGATGCAGAAAGAGAAGCATTTTCCAGGGAGGTTTCCAAGGTGCTCCCTGCTGCCTGAGCTTGTGTTCTCATTTATCTACGGGCTATGTTGCCAGATCCCCAGTGGATGCCTGGAACATAAGGCAGTAGAGAAGCCCATATACCATGCACTAGGACTTTCCTATGTATCCTGCTGTGCCCATGGTGGCAGAGTTGGCTTGTTCTTCTGTAGTGTGTGCTCTTGTGACCCTTAAGCACAGAATTCTAGTGCACAGTTTACTTCATAAGGAGGACAGGTATGAAGGTGACTGGTGGGCAGGTGCCACATACAGTGTGGATACACTGGGTAAAGGACAAGTCAGATCCCAAGTGGGAGGGAGAAAGATGGCGAGAGATGCCATTTTACAGCTAGGATTAATACACACTTTAAATCTATCATCTGTTTGTTTCTAGAATTTCAGTTGAATAGTTTAGGATATCTGTTGACCTTTGATAATTGAAAATGAAGAAAGTAGTGTTGGAATAAAGGGAGACTACAGTGTTCATCAGAAGCCTGCTGTGATCTGGGCCTCAAGCTACAAGCTGGACTTATTATGATGCTCAAGGCAAAATCACAGGTTTCAAAGTGTATGGCCTCAGGAAAAAGTCCGAGAAATAAGGCAATTTCAATACTGGCCTGGATCTATAATGGCAGTTGTAGCAGGACAAACAGAAAAATCCTTGATCCACAAGGGGGGTGTGGTGAAAACATTCTGGCAGGAGCAAAAACAGAAAGAAAAAAAAAAACTTCAAAGACGAATTTGCATTTCCATTCTTCTTAAGCTGCATGACTTTGAGGAAATCAACTTCTCAGAGCTTGTATTATGATATTTATACAATGAGAGTAATAGTGCATACAGAATGAGCTTAACGAGATAAGTGCTTATCAGCCATGTAGTGAACATTGCTGAGTTCTCACTACGTTGAGGTATTATGTGTGCGTGCATGCTCGTGAAAATACACACGTGCATTTGTGTGCACGTGAAGGCTGGAGGTCAACATGGACTCCTGTGGTTTGAATGTGGAATATCCCCCATAGGAGTATGTGTTTGAACACTTGGTCCCCAGCTGGTGAAGCTCTTTGGGGACCTTTAGGATGGAGCCTTGCTGGAAGAAGTGTGACACTCAGGTGGCCTCTGAGGTTTCATAGCCTAACCCCACTGCCAGTTCTCTCTCTCTGTTTCTGAAGTGCAATGTGACAAAGTGGCCTCGTATGCTGGCCAGGATGCCTGCTACACCAGGATGGACCATATCCTCTCAGGAATAATAAGTCACATAAAGCCTTTCTCCCTTAAGTTGCTTTGGCCAGGGTATTGTGTCAAAGAAGTAGAAAAAACAAACAAGTACACCAGGAGTCTTCTTCAGTTATTCTCTGTGATGTTGGCACTGTCAGCTTGTCACAACCTAGAATCACCTGAGGGTCTCAGTGAGGGATTGTCTACTTTGACTTGGCCTGTGGGTATATCTACGGGGGGGGGGGGGGGGGGGGGGGGGGGGGGGGGGGGGGGGGGGGGGAAGGGTGTCTTAATCAAGTTAATTGGTGTATGAAAACCCAGCACCGTTCTCTAGGCAGGAGGTCTTGAACTGCAGGAGAGTGGATAAATCTAGCTAAATGCAAGCAAGCAAGCATATCTGAACTCATTTCTCTCTGTCCTTGACTGTGGATGTTCTGCGACTAGATTTTATCTGAAGTCCCTGCCCTCACTTCCCTGCAATGGCAGTGTGTAGCCTGGAATTGTAGCTATCACCTTTCTCTCTCAAGTTGCCTTTTGTGACAGTATTTTATCACAGAAACATAAATGAAAGTAAGACACTCTCTCCTCTTATTTTTTGAGACACTATCTCTCACTCAACCTGGATGTAATCCTTTTAGGCTAGCTGACCTGCAGGCTTTATGGATCCACCTATCACTGTTTCCCCCATGCTGGGAGGAGGAGCCTGTGCTACCATGCCCAGCTGTACGGGAGTCCTGAGGGCAGGACTCAGGTCTTCACATTTGTGCGGCAGGCAATTCACCAACCCAGTATTGTCCCAGCCCTCCATCACGCATGCTTTGCATTGGTATCCTGATAATCATCACCCATCCAGCAGAACAACTGAGACACTGGCATAGGTTGGAAAGATGGAGTAGAGGCAGATCTCAAAGCAGGAATTCAAGTGCAAATAGTATATGGAGAGGTGCAAAAAATTCCAGGAGACGCTGGGGGAAGGAAGGCAGTCGAGGAACGCATTATGAAGCTAGCTACTGCTGTGGTGACTGTGCCTGAGCTTGTAGGGGACCTCTGGAAAAGCAGACCATACACACGACTTGGAACAATCTCAGTCTGGGTTAATAAGGGAGCTGGGACCCTGACAGCCCTGTGTGTTAGTCTTTGGCTGTCAACTGCCCCCAGGAAACTCTGAACCTACGATGCACGCAGATAAAGGATGTTCTGGAAACCCAAGGGCAGTCATCCTAAAGCTGAAGCAGGCCATAGAAATTTAACCAGGACTAGATGCAAACCATAAGAGCCTCTAAAGGTAGGTCTCAAAACCTCAGGGTCTCCTATAGACTCCAGAGGTCAGAAAATTTGCCCAAGATCATACAGCCATGAAGCACAGAAACCAGGATCTGAACGCTGCCAACAGTCTCCACCACCCTCTCTACACTCCATCACAGCGCGCTGGTCCACTCAAGGATGGCTCCTGCAGTGTTTGCCACTGTCATGGTGGCTGCTGTCCTCTGATCCCCCCTCTAAAGACGGAACCCCTAGTGGTCAAGTGGTAATTGTATCCATATTGTGTTGAAAAGAGGCAGACTGGGAATGCTCAATCCTGCTGCCCTGGGTCACCACGCAGACCACCCCCCCCACCCCCCCCCCACCCCCCCCCCGGCAGCATCAAGATCCTTGTTTTGAAATGGATAATCCGATCAGGTAATCGCTCAGGAAGTTTTTACTGGCCTTTGCTTCCCTCAGCATATGTGGTGCCTGCCCTCTTGGTGGCCCAGCCAGTGGGCGGCTCTCCTGTCAGGGAGCTCCACCCGCAAGGAGAACAGTCTCTTGATTAACCAGGACTGATGGGAATTTATGTTCTCACAAAATCCTCCTCTTTGGGAACAAGAGAAGATTAAATTGCTCACAGGAGTCGGTAACAGATGGTTGGCTCCATCTTCTTTCAGTCTGGGACCCCCTCCCCCAGAGAGAGTAATTGAGGGCATCCTGTCACATGAAGGGGACTCAGGGGCCAGGGAGGCTGAAGGATGGCCTGGAGTCCTCTCTTTGGCGTGAAAGTCACTCTGATGTCTCCCCATTTCTCAGTGAAGTAGAAAATCAAATAACACCCAGAAGGAACCGCGGCAGTTTGTAAATAGGGCACATCGGGGTGCCTCTCGTCTCCACATCTCACTTCATGCACTTTGTTTTGGATGTATGAGTCCCCACCAAAACCAACTTGGAGATCTCCCAAGAATCTGGCCTAAGAAACTGAACTTGGCCAGTTTCTCAGGACCCCTGGACAGGTCTGGAGGCTGATGGAGCCAGCTCATCCATGCAAATGCTGGACCCCTCTGAGGGCTCACAGGGACTCCTCATGGATGCTCTGTAGAGGAGAGAGCAAGGAGGCAGAAACCCCTGCCTCAGACTCAAGCACATTCTCCCAACAATCATGTTGTCAGCACACACACAAAATCCCACTGTTTCTCAAACCTTCCCGTCTCTTCCCAAGGTGTCCATTTAGGTCCCTTGGGCAAATGCTTACCAGACTGCTATTAACTCCCTTTGCTGCCAAATTCCAAAGAGGCTTGTTGTTGTTGTTGTTGTTGTTGAAGGAATATAAATTAGGATATTTAAAAAGAACAAGTCAAGAAAACCTGGATTTCAATCCCTGTTCTGTACTGACAAGCTGTGTGTTCCTGAGCAAATCGCTTAGCTTCACTGCTCTCGCGCTCTCTCCCATTAAAATGTGGACAGAAGTCCCATCTTTAACACGGGGCTCTTAATTTAAGGATTACAAGCTCCAATACAGTAAGACAAGCAATAGAGAGTCTCAAAACTTGCACACACTTCCTTAACATTTGTCAGAATGGCTCACATTTGGACGAAATGATTTAAAGACTCTGGAAAGAAAACCCACTGGAGATGGACTCACAAGGTGCAACTGAAATGTGTCCAGCCCCTCTCTGTACCCATTCCCCCCCCCCATGATGATAGTCCCTCCGTTTCTCCTTGGCCTCCCCCTCAACACCTCAATAGGTGCTTGTAGATAGGGTTCCTCCCGTAACATTTCCCAGCCAGGGTAGCACGAGGGTTAGACTTCTGAAAGAATAAAACGCCTCCATCTTTAAGCCCTCCCCAAGCCTTGCCTTAGCTTGCTTGCTTGCTTCCTCAGCAGCTACAGCCTCATCTCACTTCCAGTTGAGCCGTACCTGGCTGGATCCCGGGGTAGGAAAAGGCATTAGGAGGCAGCTGGTGAGAAGGGGCGTTAGCAATATGCATGTCCCAGTTTTGACAGACAGACATAGCAAGGTAAGGGACAGCAGGACTGCGGGAAAGCCCCGTACCATCTCTGCAATCCATCTGTAAGTCCAGTCATTCTAAAACAAAAGTTCTTAAAAAAAATAAAGCAGCATACAAACCAGCATGGATTGTATGTAACACCTCATCAAACAAACAATCATCTTTATGCTTTGAAAGAAAAATAACCAGCCTTTTTGTTGCTTACATGTAGTAACCATGGTTACTATCCTGTTGTTAAATAGTTGTTCATCTTAAATATCTCTTCTAATTTATTTATTTATTTGGTTGTTTGTTGATCAAGGACCTCAGTCACATGCAGTGTGAGGTAGGAATTCTCACCTTTAGAGCTAAGGAAACAAGGACTCAAAGAAGTTCAGGCCCTCACCAAAGAGCACACAGGCCTTGATGTGAGAGCTGGACATGACCCAGATGATCCAGGCCCCAAACTTTTTCTCTTAACCCTCCTGAGCAAAGGCAGCTAGGAATGTGTCTCTCTTCTACTCAAACTTCATTGCTCAAAACAAGTCACCTGCTCCCATGAAGGAAAAGAGGTGACACCAAAGGCTCTGCCCTTAGGATGAAGAAAACCACAAGCACCTGTAAGCAGTAAGAACGGCCGCTGAGCCTTGGAAGCAGGAAGAGGTTTTCTTAGATGGTCAGAAACACTTCCTTTACATGGAGATGGAGGCTGGGATGAGCGCTGTTGTATTAGACACAAAACGTGACATGTCATGTTAAATGCATGACATGGGCGTGTTATGTAACTGTTCTAGTTTGCTCTCTGCTGCTGTGATGAACACTGAATAAAACCAGGAAGGAAGAGCATCTGTTTGGCTCACACTGTGCAGTCCTTCAGCAAGGGAAGCCAAGGCAGGAACCTGGAGGCAGAAACTGAAGCCGAAGCCGTAGAAGAACACAGGTTACTGGGTGGCTATCCATGGCTTCCTCAATGACCTTTCTTTTACAACCCAGGAACACCTGTCCAGCATGGCCCCAACCATAGTGGGCTGTGTCCTCATCAATTAATAGTTACAAATGTGCTCCCCAGGCCAATCTGATGAAGGCATTTCCTCAACTGAGGCTCCTCCTCCCGGGTGTGTGAATTTAACAACTAAAGCTGTCATGCGCACAATAATATCTATACTACAATATTCAGTGTTGTTGGTTCTGCTTTTATTAAGAAATAATCTACCTCAATATAGCCTAGCTCCACCACTTAATTGTGTGAGATTCTAGCTTAACCAGGCACCCCAGGGAATACCTAGGCTGTGGGGCACTCAGTTCTGACAAACCAGAAGAGTGAGTCTTCGGCCCTACCCTGACAGGTCTTTTAGCCCTGTTCCTTACATTTATAATATGAAAGATAATAATCTACCCTGTTGTGAAGCTTAAATACATGTTATCATAAGTGCACAGTAAATCCATTAAAATCTAGACATTATTATCAGAGCCCAAGAATTGGATAGTATGAATATCAATATTCCTCCATTCCAAATGGAGTCCCTGAAGCCCACACAGGTAGTGAGACACCACCACTCTTTGAGACAGCTAGCTCTTTGGAGCTGCAAAATTTCAGGCAGAGTTCACTATTCTGTAAGCTTCGGGTAGACATTAATCAACGCTGTATCCAAGGCTGCCAGACCATACAAAGTAGCCTTTCAACAGAACTTTCATGAATGAACGAGTTGTTCAGTAAATGTGGTGTGCTTAAGAATACACAGTAATCACCTTTGCTCAGATCAGCATTTCCCAAATGCCTTCCTTCAAGGTGCATAATAGTCACAAAACACACAAGGGTTTCCTCTGAGAAATGAGCACACACCAGAACACTGGGTTAAACAATGGCAATCAATTTCTGGTTTTCCTTTGTCTTGTCTTTGGATTTCGCTGAGCACAAGACCATCACCAGGCTGGAGAGCAAATGGCGAAGGAATGACAGCAGTACTGTGTTTTGAATGCTTGATACCTGGATACACTTAGCCACAGGCATTTAAGGGACTTGGACTCCACACAGTGTCATCTGAGGGAGGCTGGACTAGACCCCGGGCATGGGTCCTTGCTGCCTGGTCCATTACCCTTCTCCTCTGAGCCTGCAGTGTTTTCTGTGGTTGTAGGTGCTGATGTTTACTGGCCGGTCATAGAATTGCTAAGGAGATGGCCTTCTCACTGCAGCTCTGGCTCTCTGAGCTCCCAGGATTTCACCTCCACGGGAACAAACACATCATAAAAATGCTCTGGCTTGCTTCCAAAATGTTCCTGCAGCATCACGAGCAATTTGAACTTCTTCCTGAGTCCCTGCACCACCCTCTGCTCATAAACCCCACGATTCCTACTGAAGAGCGGCAGACAAATCTGGACATCCCAAGAGGATGTTGATGAGGGCAACCCTGCTCTCAGTTCATTGGCCCAAAGCAAAGCACTCTAAGGTGAAGGGCCCAAACTCTCATCAGCTTCAGCAGCCTTCTTGGTCATTAATCACAAGTAATGACTGATCAGTCACCTGGCATCTACAGAGAAAGGAAAATCAAAGAAGGGGCTTGCTTAGCTGTCACAAATGTTGAAGAATAGCAGCAAGGGGTAGGGCGTTGGAATAGCGCCTGCTCCACTGGGGAAGACATAATGGCACCATCCAACACAAGTTCAAAATTGTTCTGAAATACATCAGCCGGTGATTGGGTGAAAAGTCATTTATCAAAATGAGAAACAGAGGAGTTTACCAACTCTTCAATCTGAGAGAGGACAGAAAGGTAAACTTCCCTGCAATGTGCCATTTTCTTCCTTACCCAGGTCATGTGATGCCCAATGACTTTCTGTGCATGACAGGCCACATGCCCCCTGATGGATCAGTGGCTATATTCCACACAGCCTCGGTATGCAGGAGGCTGTGTGTGTCATTCCATTTGTGTTCTGATCCCTGGCTCAGAGACTGTCCCCATGATCAAATGACCCATCACTGCACAGGAACATACTAGTCCACTCACACAGTCAGTAGATCGTTATTGGGGGCTGATTACATGCTAGATATCCTGCTAGCCACAAGAGATCCCAGGGTCGGCAAGGGACACGAGAGCCTTCAAAGAGCTTCTGGAACACTTGCGAGTGTGAATAATGAGGTAAACTGGTAAGTCTCTTGAGAGAAATGAAGGAAAGTTGTGTATGTGCTAGTGGCAAGTTTATCACAGGACAATAGGAACAAGTACAGCAGTCAGGCAAGACTGCTGTCTGCTTGAGACCTACGGATGAGTAGAAAGCCTCTCACTTGAACATTGAGAGACCCATTAGAACATGCTACATATGAATGTTTTTCCTTTGTATAGCAGCAAGCTTAGCCAAAACAAAGCATGCAAGATGATAAGGCCAAGGAGGCGGTTTCAAGGTGGGTGCTGATCCATGCCATCCAGGACAGAATCTTTCAGTTTCCTGCCTTAATATCACTCTCACAGTGCAGGCTTTTTTTTTTTTTTGGTGCCATGGATGGCCACACCAGCTCCAAGCTCCAGAGAGAGCCAATATTTGGAGGGAGAAAACGCTTCTCTCCTGACCCCTTTTCCATTGAAAAAAAATCCTTTCCTAAAGCCTAGTAGGGTCTCAGAAATGAGGCAAAACAGTCAGCTACTATAACTGATCCAGGAGGCCCTGCAAAGGGATTGGGTGAAACAATCTGCATTCCAGAGTTACAAAATCAGATAGCCAATGGACTGCAGGCAAGAGGAGGTGGGACCCGGGCGGACCATGAGAGCGGTTCAGAGGTGAGCCATTCATGTTTACACAGAGCGAGCAGAAGGAAGTGGATGACAGAAAGCAGCAGCCAGAGGTAGAGGGACAAGAGAAGCACAATAGACAAAAAAGATTTCCAAGGAATAGTGACCCCAAAGTCTGTCATAGGATCATGTGGGATGCACCCATGTGTCAATCTAAAAGCGAACAGTCAGAGAGTGTCTCTAAAGAACGAAGGTAATCCTTTGGGAGAAGCAGGGCAATGCAAAAAAAAAAAAAAAAAAAAAAAAAAAGAGGCAAACACGGCAGTGGGAGCTGTGTGCTGTAATAAACAGTGGGTGTATCAAAGAGCCCGAGGCAAGAGAAGACTGAAAGGTGAAACTGAGGAGGGCTGCATCCAGTATTCTGAAACGACAGTCCTGAGCCACAGTGATTAGCTAGTGCATCATTAGTGCACGGTTGTCAGTTGCTGGGCAGATGTCCTTGGAGGAATATCTTTACATAAGCTCACAGTGGCCTCTGTGTATGTGTGTGCAGAGTTATGACTCTTGCAGTCTTTTGTGTGGCTTGCCATCAGGCAGCCTTGTAGAAGAACCCTACCTTTCTAACTTCCTGGGTATTGTCACTGTCACTGGGGGCGCTGGAGTTGGCACTGAGACTACATTTTTATTGTGACAAATCCCACATTTCTTTCACGCGTGCATGAATGAACAAATGAATAAGGAATGAACGAGTAGGGAAAGTCCAGATAAAGTGACTAACAGCTGGAATCTAAGAGAAACGGGGCAGACTTATGGGTTCTTATGGGTAAGTTGTAGATCTCAAGTCCCAGTTCCTCTTGGCTCTGAGCTCTACCCATCTCCAGATGTGGCTACAAAGGTGCCCCTGATAACTTTCTGGTCTTTGTGAGGTATGAGACCTCTGACTGGACTCCTTGGGGCAATGCTTACATTGATTTGTTTGTTTGTTTGTTTATTGTGTGTGTGTGATCATTTGTGCCTCCACATGCATGTACACACACATGTACATGTTTGTGTTTATATTGGTTTAGGTTTGAGAGCCTCCTTTTCAGGTGGTTCAGTTGGTCTGAGCCTCTCTAGGAAACTCGGCTGGTTTCTGCTTCTTGTAGTGTGCTTGGCTGATCGCTGTCTCTTCCAGGCTGTACAGACTCAGCCTCTTTCAAGAATCTCAGCTGGTTTGAGCATCTCCCTTGTAGCTTGACTTGTGGCAGAAGAACTCTTAGTGGTCCTTCCTACTCATATACTCTTGGAGAAGAAAGGGCCTGGTGAATCTGATCAGTTTCAGAGACTTCCTGAACGAACTTTGAGTTGTTTATATCCTGTCTTAAGGAGTATCCCTGCAGAATGAAATGTTTCACCATCCCTAAAATATCCTGTGGTTTTACCTCCCCTTTTACATACTACATTTTAAAGATTGTGTCTATCAACAGAGAAGGGAATAGATAAGGAATAGGGGGTATATATGCTCATGGAAATTTTTAGTCACAGAGAAGAATGAAGTTATACTGTTTGTAAGAAAACAGAAGCAACCGGTACTGCCATATTGAGTTAAGTGACTCTCAGAAAGATAAATATTGCTTGTTTTTTTTATTTATGGTTCTCAGACTTTATACAGATACCTAAAATCATGTATGTAAGTATGACATGAAAGTAGAAGCAAAATTACCTAGGGGGATAAAGGGGGCTAACAGTAGCAGAGGAAACAAGGAAAGAGAGAAGGTGGAAGGAAATTAGCTCAACATACAATATTTACTTGAAAAAAATCTTTTAAAAATTTCTGTCACTTTTTTTATATGCAGTGGGAATAAGGAAGAAAAAATAGAGCCTAAGAATCTTATAAAGAAAGCCATTTTTGAATAATAATAGACAAGTTCTGAACACCCACAAGTGCCTGGAGGAGGGGCTGACCCAGACTCAAAGTTCACCTTGAGTAAGAGGTGGGGCAACTGCACAGAACAGCTTTGGGAACAGATGCAGGGGCTGGCTGAAGATGGCGACGTGGACCTGGGAAAAGCACTCAAGGACAGCAGAGAGGAGGCTGGCCTCGAGGCCACAGCTTCACTTTTGGAAGGTGCCTCATCTTTACCATGTCCTGGTGGGAAGCTCTGTTACAGGCTGCTCCTAAATCCTACAGTTCTGAAACCTCAGGCTAAAACAAATCCTCTTACCCACTCTGTGTAGTCAAGGGCTTTCCTCCCTTCTGAGCACCAGATGCATGTTGTAACAGAAATGAAGCCTGTGGGCTGCTATACCCGGGGCTATAGCAAAAGCAAGCTCTCCCACCTGTCATAGAACTCAAGTTTTTATCCTTCCACTCTCAGCCTGAAAACAGAGCTTGCAGCCTCCCCTAGTCTCCCTCCAGCCACACTGAAGCGATGCCCTGACAGTCCTGAATCACACTTGGATACCCCTTCTGACCCCTTCACTAAACCAATTTCCTTGGAGGGATGGTGTCCTTCCCACCTGATCCCTCACTCCTTAGTGCTGTTTCAAGAAGTGTGTGCTTCTGAGCTCCTCCAGCAGCTGCCCTGAGAAAACAAGCATTTCACAGAGGAAAGAAATTAAGAATGCCTGTGAGGGTAATTTGGGGGTGGAGGGGTACAATCAAGATAGCATGCAGTAAAAACCAGAGTGGTTTGGGCAACGGAATGTGGAGTCCAGAGATAAGGAATAACAGCTACTATACCCACCAGTGGGTAGTGAGCTGTGGCGGTCATATCCCGACATCCTTCACCATTAGTTGAAGTTCATTCGGGTATAGGGCTTAGCTTCCAAGGACTACTGGTCTACCTTAGTTCCCCTAGGTCTATTAGTCTATCCCAGATTGAAAAGGGGTGCTATCATAGTAAGAGAACTTCATAGAAATGGGTATGCAGCCTTAGCTGGTAGACTTCGCACAACTGAAAATAAAATCAGGATGAGGAGGAGAAGGGTATGAGGAATCATGGCTGAGCAAACTTTTATAAATTCTGCTCAGTTCACTCAGAGATCTTCAGGACCTGGCTACTCATCTCTTATATCTGTAAGCAATATGCAAGAAGGAATGAGCAAATGCTATTGTACTGAATTCTTCCTAAGTATTCTGGGTTTCTCAGACTGGTTACTTCAGTGCCTTTCCCTAAATAACAAAAAGCCAAGAATATATCCCTTAATTTGATATCTGCCACCCACTGGGAAACTGGTTCTAGAACTGTGGTTGAATAATTAGGGTATCTCTTTCTCCTTTTTTCTCCTTCAAGCTACCAACACCCCTCACACAGCTGTGAGGTCAGAGTAGAAGAATATTATTGTTATAGTTAATATTCTCAACTTGACAGGATTGAGAATCACCTGGAGACAAACCTCTAGGGGTGTCTATGAGGATATTTCTAGACTGGGCTCGCTGAGGTCGGGAGGCACCTTAAATACAGGAGGCAGCATTCCATAGGCTTGAGTCATGGATTAAAGAGAGAGAAGAGAGTGTGCTAAGCGCCAGCATTCATCATCTTCTGCTTGAGAGCAATATGAGCGATATCTCATGTTCCTACCACCATGCCTTTCCTACATGATGGACGGTACCTTCAAACTGGGAGTCCAAGTAAACCCGCCTTTCTTTCCATCACATTTGTGAGGTATTTGGTCACAGAAATATGAAAAGGAGTTAAGACCGAAAATTGGTACCAAGAAGTGAGATGTTGTTGTAATCAACCTGACCATGTGATTCTTAGAACTTTGGAAATGGTTCAGGAGATGTGGAAGAGTTTGGTACTTTGGTCTAGAAAAGCCCCAGCATGCTGTAAGTAGTGTTTAATGGACCATTCTGATGGGAATCTGAAAGACAGGAATGCTTAGAGAAATATAGACACAGGGGACCCATTTGGTGGGGTTTCAGAGGGGAAAAAGGACTGTGTTGGGAACTGGGCCATCATACACCAGCACAGAATCCGGCTACATTCTGCCTATATCCTAAGAACTTTAGATTTGATTGACAGAGGACCTCTCAAGATAGCTAGCACTTAGGCTGCCTTGGTTTCTCTTCATTGTTATCAGTGAAAGATCAACAAACACCAAAAGGATATTTAAAATGTGCCATTTCCTGCATCAGAGGGCATTTTAAAGTTGCAAAGTAAGTGCTAAAGCAGCTATGATTATTAAAGAGTTTAATACTGCTAAAGATAAACCTGTACTCCATGTTAGAAAGTGTTCTTAAGGCAAGACTCCACCCATCAGGAGCCCTAGGAAATTAACAGATAGTCATGAGCCTATAGGGACAAGGGTGGAAGGTTATGACTTAAAAGTGATATGTTTTGGGTGGAAAGTTAATAAGAGGTAGGCTTGTGATAGTAAATACTGATCAGCATTTGATAGGCTCTAGGGTCTCCTAGGAGATAATCATCCTCTGGGCATGTCTATGAGAGAGTTTCCAGATTGTGTTAATGAAGGTGGGAAATATACCCTAAGTATGGGTGGTACTGTTCCATGAATTTGTAAACTGGACAGAAAGGAGAGCATGACCTGAGCATGAGCAGTCATCTCTCTGATTTCTCATTGTAGGTGCAATGTGACCAGCTGCCTCAAGCTCCTGGTACTTCAGGCGCCAAAGAATAGAGAGTAGAACCCTGGTGGAGGACAAGGGTGGTTCATGACCCCCAAGGTGCAGTTAGACAGAAAACTAACGTTGCTGTTTGGTAGCACTGTATGATGACTGTGGTTCCAGCAACCATGATGGGATGTAACCTCCAACTGTGAGTCAATATAAACCCTTCTGAACTAGAGAGATGACTCGGTGTGCAAAGTGCTAGCCATGTGTCTCAGTAGGGTTTCTATTGCTATGAGGAGACACCATGACTATGACAATGCCTGTAAAGGAAAATATTTCATTGTGGTGGCTCTCTTACAGTTCAGAGGTTCAGTTCATTGTCATCATTGTGGGACATGACAACACACAAGCAGACATGGTGCTGGAGAGGTAGTTGAGAGTTCTACATCTTGCAGGCAACTGTCTCACTGGACATGGCTTGAGCATATATGAGACTTCAATTCCACCTCCACAGTGACACACTTCCCTTCAACAATACCACACCTTCCCATTAGTGCTACTCCTTTTGGGGGGCATTTTATTTCAAACCTTATACCATGTAAACATGAAAACCTAAATCTAACTCTCCAGAGCCCACATAAAGCTAGGTGCATCAATCCTACTGCAAAATGGGTGGTAAAGAGAAGAACCCCCAATCAGATAGACTGGAGTATACAGTGGTAAACAACAAAAAGACCCTGTCTCTAACAAGGAGGAAGGCAAGGAACAACATCTGAGGTCCTTTGACCTCCACATGTGCACTATCACACACACACACACGCACACACACACACATGCACACACACACATGCACACACACACAGAAACAAACCTTCCTTTTGTTGTTTTTGTTGGGTATTTTGTCATAGCAATGAGAAAAATAATGAACACAATCACTAAAATGGTGAGCCTTCAATGGCCATAGGCACACACACTGCAGTTGTTTGAATAGGAATGTCCTCCACAGGCTCATGTGTTTGAATACTTTGTCCATAGGAACTGGCACTATCAGGAGGTGTGGCCTTGTAAGCTGGTACAGCCCCTTTTGATGGAGGAGGGTTGTTTGTTTATGTGTTACTTTCATTGGTTAATAAAGAAACTGCCTTGGCCCTTTTGATAGGACAGCAGCTTAGATAGGCAGAGTAGACAGAACAGAATGCTGGGAGAAAGAAGCCGAGTCAGGCAGTCACCATGATTCTCCTCTCCAAGACAGACGCAAGTTAAGATCTTTCCTGGTAAGCTACCACCTTGTGGTGCTACACAGATTATTAGAAATGGGCTAATCAAGATGTGAGAGTTAGCCAATAAGAGGCTGGAACTAATGAGCCAGGCAGTGTTTAAAAGAATACAGTTTCTGTGTAATTATTTCGGGAAAGCTAGCCGTTCGGGTGGCCGGGCGCCGGGAACGCAACCCACCACTTCTTCTACACCCTTTGGATGTCAGTGTGGTGATTTCTCAGAAAATTAGGAAACAACCTTCCTCAAGACCAAGTAATACCACTTTTGGGTATATATCCAAAGGATGCTCAATTGTGCCACAAGGACATGTGCTCAACTATGTTCATAGCAGCTTTGTTTGTCATAGCCAGAATCTGGAAACAACCTAAATGCCCTTCAATCAAAGAACAGATAAAGAAAATGAAGTACATTTACACAATGGAGTACTACACAACAGAAAAAAATAATGACATCTTTAATTTTGCAGGAAAATTAATGGAGCTAGAAAACATCATTTTGAGTGAGGTAACCCAGACACAGAAAGACAGATATTACATCACTCGCTCATGGGTGGTTTTTAAACATAGCAAAGAAAACCAGCCTACAAATCACAATCCCAGAGAACCTAGACAACAATGAGGACCCTAAGAGAGACATACATGGATCTAATCTACATGGGAAATAGAAAAAGGCAAGATCTCATGAGTAAATTGGGAACATGGGAACCTTGGGAGAGGGTTGAAGGGGAGGGGAGAGGCAGGGAGCAGAGAAAAATGTAGAGCTCAATAAAAATCAATTTTAAAAAGATTCAGAAAAAAAGGAGGTGTGGTCTTACTGGAGTAGGTTTGGCTTTGTTTAGTGTGTCATTAGGAGGAAGGTTTTGAGGTCTCAGAAGCTCAAGCCAGTTCTCTGCCTGTTGCCTGTGGATCCAGACGTGGAACCCTCAGGTCCTTCTCCCAGCACCATGTCTGCCTGCACACTGCCATGTCCCACCATGACAATAATGGACTAAACCTTTGAAAAATGTAAGCCAATTCCAATTAAATGTTTTCCTTGATAGGAGTTGCCATGGTCACGGTGTCTCTTCAAAGCAACAAAACCCTAACTAAAACATACACAGTGTGATCTGGACGCTGCCTCTGTGGCCTTCACCAAAGGACTGGGGGCAGGTTAGATGACTGGTATTTTAATTTTGTCATTTATAAGGAGAACACACCATCTTTTTGAACTTTCTGGAGCTGAAATTACAATAGGTGCTGAAAACATTCAGCGTTGTGCAGAGAACCTCTGGCTCGGACTTTTCCAGAGTTCTACTCATGCAATGAGATGCTGTTACAGGGTCTGACACAGAAAAATGCTGGTTCCAAAGGAGTCTGGGGTCTTGGGATAGGAGGGGGCTACAGCTCTGGAGGAGTAGAAAACCTGTCCGATGCAACTGGAGGACATTTTGTGAAATGCATTCATGTAGGGACAAACTTTGCATGTTCTCTCTTAAATACAAAACCAAAATTGTATCTCACTGAAGCAACTGGTGGGAAGTAGAACCCAGGGAGGGAGGTGGAGGACGAGGGTGGTTAATGACCACGAGGAGCAGTTTCAGGAAACTAACTTCACCATTCTGTAGTGCTATAAGATGACTGCAGAAACAACAATTCATTTGTATGTCAGAAGATCTACCAGTGATTTACCGTGTTCCTGACAAAAGCAAGGCCAGGCGTCGGAGGAGAGGGATGCGCCGCTTACCCTGATCTGGTCACTCACTACACATTGCATCTATATATTGAAATTCCATCCTATAGTCTGTAGATTTACACAACTACTGTGTCAATTAAAAACACATTTTTAAAACATAATCCAACCTAGTAATTGCCTCTGCTGGGATTAGAACCCTGGCTATAGGGTCTACATACATACACATGATCACTGTTTCCATGACACAACTGTGGAGAAGGGTGTGCCACATTGTATACTGGCGGTGGGACAGTGACACAGTAGAGTCTACCAAAAAAATATCTGGATAGTGATAATGATGGTCAAAGCAAAGCAGGCATAGGTAGGGGTGGAATGGGGAGAGACCACCATGGAGGGACCGGCAGGTGGGGAACACAGGAAAAGGTGGGGGGACAATAAGAATGCATAAGGCTTTGTGCTTTTCAAGTCTAGGGCCATTTTCAGTCTTTATAACTTAAACTCAAAGCCTAGAAGGCAGATGGTGACCAAAATTATCTTTAGGATATTCAACGATGACTAATGAGATGGCTCAGCAGACAAAGGCATTTGTCACCAAGCCTGATAACCTGAGTTCAGTCCTTGGCTCTCACATCTTAGAAGGAAAGAGTTACCTCCTATAACTAAATACACACACACACACACACACACACACACACGCACACACACACACACACAGTTTTTGATACTTCTTCCATCCATTGGGTCGCCCCACACTGAATGGGCTCTGCTGCGTATGATCAGCCTCTCTCCCGGCAATGAGGCCTTCACATGATGCAAAAGCAAATGAGAGGCTCAGATCTTGGACGCCACTGCAGACAAAAGCCAGTACTTTAGGGGCTCCATGTGGGAACAGGGATTCTTTGAAAAGCATCCCTTATCATTGTCACTGCTCAGCCCCTGGAATTCGCTATCTCTTGTCATCTTCACAGCACCCAGTAGGGATATATTACTGTTGTCTCAGAGAGGCTGGATGACAGATCAGAGGTAGCAGAGCCAGGGGCCAGGGAGAGGACTCAGGAGTTTTGCCACTAAGCCCGACAGCAGAGTTCAGCCCCTAGGACCCTCATGGTAGAAGGAGAGCACCGGCTCCTGCAAGTTGTCCTCTGAACTCTGTCTGCATACTGTGCATATGTGAGCACGTAGGTGCATGTGTGCACACACATGATTGCATACACACACACACATACACGCACACACACACATATGCACACATGTGCTAAATAAATGAATGCTATTTTTAAGGAAGGAGCAGAACCATGGCGACAATTTAAGCGACTGTGAAGTCTGCTCTCGGCTACAAGGCAAGTATGGAGCTGAAAGGGAGGTCTTAGAGCTTGCTGTCCACTTCTTTTCCCTTTCACAAGAAAGAATATGGAGGGCCTGTGGCCAGAAATGAATTGGCAGGATCAACACTGGCAGCGTTAAGAGTCCAGACTTAGTGGAATTCACTGCTCACAGCTAGGTCGCATTTGTTGTAGGCTGGAATATTGATCCAGAGAAGTGCAGAAAGCCATGGCGAGGCGAATGGTGCTCCCCCTCTCCTCAGACTAGGAAGACAGGTGCCGTGTTAGGAGCGGCAGCGAGGCGAGGAGCTCCAGTGGGTCACCCCCACCCACCACCTCTTCATGCCTGCACAATCGCTGGGGCTCAGTGACAGCCGAACCCCTTATTAAGCCTCCTGCGCTATCTCTCCTCCTGCCCTCGCTGAACTTACACAGCTCATGTTGTAGGGATTAGGGGAAAAAGTCCCTCCACCCTGAGGCACAACAAGAACAACATGGAAGCCAAGGGAAAGGCAGTCATCTGCTGCCTTGAAAAATAACGAAGGTGACATTTAAGAAGCTTCCCTGGCCTCCCTGTCACGGAGCCTCATCATTAATTTAACTGTCTCTGTTACTAACTTTCTAGTTAGTCTTGGAGGGTGGAGGATGCATCTTGTCTTCTGTGGCCCATTAAAGATTAGGGGGACGCTCTGTGTCCGTCCCTTGGTCCCCTGAAATCTAGTTGCTGTCCAATTCCTGGGGCTCGAATGACATTTCTGCAGAAGAGTATAATTGGCTGCAGGTGGAGGGGGCTGGAGGGGGTAGGAGGGAGGCGGGAAGGGGCCTCTCAGATCGATACACTCCCTCGCAGACAGAAGCTGCATACTTGGTGCCCATGATGGACCACTTTACTCTTCTGTACGCTCCTCGCTCAACAATTCATTGCAGGTGCCCCTCTGTGCCTGGCACAGGGCTAAGTGCTGTCTGGGCTCTGCTACAACAAGCAGATAAGGTCCCGGCCTCCCTAGAGAGTACAGTCTTCAGTTGCCCTCTCTCTAATCATTAGCACTAGCATTCCGTGGCTTCTTGAATTTAAACTTATCTTGAATACAATAAAAACTTAAGATCTTCATTTGTACTGGCCACATTTCAAGCACTCCAGTTAAACACGCATATGAACAGCAGCTTCCATACTGAGTAAACGGGAAATGTTTTCTTAGTCCCGAGCTCCTTCCAAGAGCACTGGTCTAATCAGACAGACATACTTTCTATATGAGCTCCTCTGTTCCTCAGAGAGACTCTGGGCTGTGTTTCCCCCACTTAGAGAAAACAGTGGTCAGCTGGTCGGTGTGGAGACAGAATGTGGAGCTGGGTTTGTCCCAGCCACAGATCTGTCGGTGAAAGATCCCACAATCAAATGCACGGGTAGTGGGGAGATTATAAGCAGTGTGGCATATCCAAGCTGAACTGTGAATGAAGGGCCAGTCGCCAACCTCTCTGGGCCTCCTTTCCTCCTTCCATGAGGAAACGGAGTAATTTCATATTATTATAGGTGAGTGATAAGACCACACCCGAGCATATCATTCCTGGAATGCAGCAGAAATCCTGTATCTGCTGGTAGATAAGGAAGCTGAGCTCAAGATAAAAAATAAATAGCAGCACTCAGGGACCAGACTCGAAGCTGAACCCTGGAGTCATTTGTTTTGAAAATGCAGCCAGGGGGTGGTGGAGCACGCCTTTAATCCTACTACTCTGGGGGCAGAAGCAGGCAGATCCCTGAGTTTGAAACCAGCCTGGTCTACAGAGCAAGTCCCAGGACAGCAAGTACCAGGCTATGCAGAGAAACCCTGTCTAAAAAAAAAGAAAAAAGAATAAAAAGAAAAAGAAAATTCAAGAAAGCAAAAATCTGAAGTCAGACAAAGAGTGGGCTTGGGATTTTGAACACTATTGCTGCATAACAAAATAACTAAAAACAAAAATATTATCCCAGTTTCCAAGGGTGAGAAATGAGAAATCAAGGAGCTGTTTAGCTGTGTGGCTCTGGTCAAGGCCTCTCGCCAGGTCAGAGTCAAGCCTTTCTCTGTGGCTGCATATCTGCAGGCCTGACCCCATCAAGCCAGGGGTTGGTGACAAGGAAACAGCTATGAGCCTCTGGGCAGGAGGTTGAGTTTGTCTCCCAGGGCTCCTTGAGAATTCTTAAGACATGGTACCCACTTTCTCCAGGGAGAAAGAAGGGGATGGTAGTGACATCACACACTCTTTTCATAATCTAACCTCACAAAAACATTCTACCCCTTGTGCTGTTCACTGGAGTGGTGTTCATCCATTCATTCACAGCCATTCCATGTATTCATTAAAAGAAATTCTCTAGTCTTTGTGCCCTGCCCTATACAGGATTAAGAATATAGCGGCACGAGGGGGGAGCTGAGCTCTGGTCCTCTGCTCAGAGGCAAAGAGCACTTCCTGCTCTTGCAGAGGACCAGAGCTCAGCTTCCAGCACTGGTGAGCATCGGCTCTCACAAGTGCCTGTAATTCTAGCTCCAAGGTAACTGATGCCCTCTTATGGCTTCCATGGGCACCTGAACATACATAGCATACACACACACATGAAAAAAAAATTAAAATAAAACAAATTTTTGAAACAAAACTGAACCACTACAGAAATAGCAGCATAACTATGTGAAGTGAAAACATATATTTAAGACGCGATTAATTTACCCATTCCACATATGGGCATGATTCACAACAGCGTGCAGTGCTTGAAAGACATCATGCCACAATTACAAAATAAGGCTTAGAATTAATATAATCTAAAAAAGAAGAAACTGACTATGCGTGGCTTACACTCAACGGAGAGAAGAGTTAAGGCCTGCACCTTTGAAGGAGAACCATTGAAGAACTGGTGAACATGTCTTAAATGACAACGTGAATGGGTGGAGTGTCCAGAGCTCCCCTAAGTGTTAATCTGTCCATCTGTGGATAACTCAAAGTTGAAGACACAAAGACCAAACCTATAAATGCCAATTCCTCACCCTTGGGTCCCACCTGGAGGACAGCAAGAGCTCTACTCCTGTAAGGAAATGTGGCACCATTGTAGTATATCAACACATTGTGGGGGACAGGAGAGAAGGCACAATATACTAAGATATGGAGTAGGGTACACACATCCTTTCTCCCACATCAGATGTTGCCTTTGGAGAGGGAATAACCAGAAACACTTCTCCTTAGAAACATTTCCAAGTGTGTATGTTGTATTTCTATCCAGAACATCTGTTGTAATTCCTGTCTCCTTCCCTTCACTTGACACCAGGTTGAACAGGAGAGAAGGAAACAGAAAGGGGAGAGGGAGTAGGGAAAATGAGGAGGGAAGGAGGGAGGGGTGGAGAGAAAATGGGAGAGAGCAGGAGGGAGGGAAGGAGGAAGGAAGGAACGGAGGGAGAGAGATCCTTACTGAGCACTTACCAGGCCATTGAAATCACTCTGAGCAACTGTTCTTTATCAGAGATCCAATCCCATTATTGGAAATAGGGAGATTGCGCATACCTGAGTAGCTGTCCGTAGTCCTGAAGAATTCCATTGTTCTCCAGGATCCAAAATGAGATTGACTTTCTCAAACAATATTTACAATGATTCATGGGAACTCCGGTGGTGGAGGGGCATGCTGGCCTATCTATGTACATTTCAAATTTTAATAAAAAAGAATATCAAAAGACTTAATATGGAGGTGCATGCCTGTAATCCCAACACTCAGGAGGCAGAGGCTGAAGTGAGTCTATCTGTAAGTTCAAGGTCAGCATGGTCTACACAGGCAGCTCCATTTGAGTCAGGGCTAACTAGCAAGACCCTGTGTTAGGCAAACAAACAAAGGGATATTAATGTTTACTGCAGCAAGATTAATAAAAACCCAAATACAGATATTGGGGTTTAACTTGAAGGTCAGAAAAGCAAAACAAACCAGCCACTGGCCCTTACCTCTACCTCAGTCCAAAATGGTGATCCTGCCTCTAGGAAACCTCAGAATGAGACTGTGTCTGAGAACTGTCTCCTCCTATTTCATAATCCTCTCTAGGGCTGGGATTAAAGGCGTGCACCACCACCACCACCACCACCACCACCACCACCACCACCTGGTTTCTACATCAAATTAGTGTGGCTGCTGGGATAAAAAATGTGTGTCACCACTGCCTAGGCTGTAAGGCTGGCTAGTGGGGCTCTCTGACCTTCAGGCAAGCTTTATTTATTAAAAATACAAATGAAATATCACTACACTTTACCAAGACACAACATGTACGAAGTCACTGCTTACCCTACCTGGTGTTGTTACCTACTCTCTGTGAGCGAGCCTGAGAACAGCGTAAGACCCCACTGTGGCCAAGGGATATCCTTGGAGTGCTCACCAAGCTCTTGGCTTTCACCACATCCTGGCAGTGTTTGGTAATCAATGTGTACACAGGAAGGTGCAGTTATGTGTCGCACCACCTGAACACTGGTGTTGAGAGGCTATGATGAACATTTTCTGTAAACCCGTGGAGTTGCATTTGGCTGCTTTGAAAGAGGTCAGTCTGAACTAAAAATGAGATAGGTAGATATTGCTTTAAAAGTGATTCACAACTTTCTGGCTCTTTCTTTAGTGATGAAATTATTGATGGACTCTTAGAGATGAAGGAATCATTAAATTCAGTTTCTACTATAAGCTTAATTTTGGATTAGACCTTTGAATAACCATGTCGGAAAGTAAACTAAGATTTCCAATGGTATTTTAGTGTGATCAAGCACTTGTCTCATTAGTAAGCTAATTTAAATTTTTAAGATCTCCATTTGTGTATGTTTTGTAAATGAAATGTTAATGTAAACATAATGGTGCAATTTGTTATAATAGAAACATGTACACACGGATCCTAGAATCTGAAAATGTCTGTCCACTGTAGAAGCAGACGATCAAAGACTAGTGCCGGAAGCCCCGTTGTTTCTATTAGGCTTCGATCTTGTGCGCACTCTCCTGGCGCAATCAAACATAAAGAAATGCAGAGGTGACAATGGAGGCACCCAGAGGTGGAAGCTCCAGAGAGTCAGAGCTATGGCTCCTCAGAGAATGTCAAGGGGAGAGCAGAAGAGCCAGCTCTGATGGCACCTTCATGTAATCACAGTGTCCAAGGAAAAGCGGAAGCCATCCTCAGTCAAACCGCCAACAGCTGAAAACCAGAAAGCTGTGCGTCCAGCATGCAGAGCGCGCAGCGCGATGAGCAGTGGTTCAGGCATTCCAGAGAAAACCAGCAAAGGCGTTGACCTCTCCGTGCCTGAGTTATTCCAAAAGGCTTCTGTTTTTCCCTGTTTTTATCTTCTGTCTTGATGAGAAATGTGCTGATGTTCACCCTGTCTCAAGGCAAATAGAACGCTGACATATAGTTCACAGTTCATGTAACCGGTTTCGTCTTCTTCCGCCGGCTCTGCCGCGCTCTGATCCATCGCTCCTCATTTAGAGGAGCCGTGTAGCATCTCCGGTTGGGCTGCGATGCACTCAGTCAGACTTTTGCCATCTTTCACTGCAGGACAGCAAATTAAGGAAGGGGTGTTGTGACTTACCCGAGGGATTAATGGCACGCCCAGGATCTGGATGCAGATCTAACTGGAAGACGTGGAAGAATCTCCAGCCTGGATGTCCAGTCCCTGGGCATCTCAACCCGGGGAGGTTTTTGGAGGCTGCCACAAGCATTCTCAAAATTTTAAAGAATATCTTTCAAATGATGGCACAACATAAGTTATTTCTTTTTTTCTTCACATAGAGAGTTTTATGGGGGAAGGGAGCAAAGGGAGAGAGAAGGGGAGCACAGATGGCCTCATGGGAAGATGGGAGTGGGGGACAAAGAGAGAGAGACAGCAGGCAGGGAGAGGGAGAGAGAGAGAGACAGACAGACAGAGAGAGAGAGAGAGACAGACAGAGAGAGAGAGAGAGAGAGAGAGAGAGAGAGAGAGAGAGAGAGAGAGAGAGAGGCACAAAGGTCTGGCTGCCTCTTCAGGGGAGCGGCAAGAAAGAACCACAAGTTATTTCTTAATGAATTCTGGGTTTGCACTGGATAAAATCCTCAAGAGTCAATTGTAGATGAAAATCGTGTGTGTAATCTGCTCACTAATGGTTGCAATATGTGGAGCTGAAAGCAAAGCTTGGGAGCCCTGCAGACCTGGGCTATTAGAGCTGTAGTTTCTCCCCTCAACTCCCAGCTTACCGTAATGTGTGCCCATATGCCTGAGCTGTAAGAGACCGAGCATGGCCAAAACAATATGATCCTCTTGTATGGCAACGAGGTGCAAGACACCTCCCACCTGAAACCCCCAAGCTCTCTCGCCCTCCATGACTAGACCTGACTGGGCACAACAGCTTTGGCATTTGTGTGTGATGATGGACATACATGATGAGAGGAAGCTCAAAGACAGTCGCCAGCCTCTGAGAAATGCTTACTTAAGACATTACACGGCATGCCGGGGAGATGGCCCAGTGGTGATGAGCTTGCTGTGCAAGCATGAGGACCCAAGTTTGGATCCCAGCCCCTACATAAACAGGTGCGAATGGCAACCAGACCTGTTAGCCCAGCAGTGGCAAACAGAGTCTGGAGGCTCTTGGGGCCTTAACCAGCCAGTCAATCTAGCCGAATTGGCAAGGTCTGGTTTAGTGAGAGATCCTATTTCAAATGGGAGAGCAATAGAGGAATGTGACTTCTGCACATCTGCAGGCATACATGTACACACACACACACACACACACACACACATCTGCTACATACAGAAAGAAAATCAGGAAAATGGAGTTTGCACCACAAAGGAATCTTGTATTCTTTGGAAAATAATATGGGAGACCCTGCTTTAGATTTTCACTCAGAAGAGAAGTATCTTCTACAGCCTTCAGTTTCATAGAGCATAAAACACCCAGAGTGCTTACTAAGTGCATAGGCTCAGCCTGTTAAGTTGGCCTGATGTTTGACAGAATTCTCTTCTGAAAAATACATACACCTCCCTGTGTCATGGTAGGATCTAAAGTACTGAAGCTCACAACCCATTGTGGACGGAGCCTGCAGGAGACAGTGATAGCCGCTGTGAGCTCAGCTCAGCTTCTTCTTCGGTCAAATGGGGTCAGTCCACACAGTGTCTGTCCCGGGGGATGTTGGTGAGATGCCAGTGAAATGGTGTGAAAGGGTTCATAAGTTACGCCATGCTCTGGAGATGGGAACACGCTGTAATTTTCAGTCTTCCTGACTCACATATGAAACACGTCTAAGAAGAGTGTATTCCAGCTGAAAAATTAAAAGCATTGTTCCTTCCGAGCCAGGCTACATCCCTGAGCAGGTCGATGCTGCCGAGGTGGGGAGAGAGTGAGATTTAATTACCTTGAGCCTTAGTGCCTTCCCTGCTGAGAGCAGCGAGCTCCTGAGGAGAGGAGGGGCTGAGCGTGGAGGTGACAGGCAGCTCTGTCCACAGGCTGGCACCTGGGGAAGCCTAAACCACAGGCTCTGGCACCTTTGTAGGGTCAGACAACTTGACAAAGAAAGAGCTGTCCCCGAGGAGAACGTGTGATCTTGTGTCTCTGAAAGGCCAAAATTCTATTCGTGTGTGACATCCTGGGTAGAAAGAGACTACCATCACCCTGGCTTGCATGACCGTGAGTCTCACATAACACACACTACTGTGCCTGCATATGCTCGTTTGCATACTCCATAGGATACATGTGCCCACAAGCTTAGAATCACACACACAGGCCCTATGCACACTTGATAGTCATGTGTGCATGTATCTATGGGTCTGAACACATGCTGCATGCAAAGTGCAAATGGGTTGGATTTAAAGGCTGTGTCTGCTCAACTATACCAGTTTGCATGCTTAGACTTGGTCCCTTGCACATGAGTCTGTGACTGGCCATGTGGTCCCAATGGGGGAAATCCACGGCTTTCCAGATCCATGAGAGTCTGTGCACATAATTGTTATATGTGTCAGTATTGATCAGAAACCTGAGACTGGAAAGGCAGGGGACTGCCTTCTAGAAGCATCTGTGGACTGAGTCTCAGATATCAAAGGTGAGTAGACAGGAGCTAGGAAAAGATGAAAAGGCAAGTGGTTCCTGCACTCCGAGAGAGAGAGGGCAGGGATCACATACTAAAGATAGGAGGCACCCAACCTGAGCTTGAGGAGGGGATTGGAGGGCAGGGAAGAGCACAGGGCACAAATGAGAAAGCAGAGCTTCCTGACCAACAAGTCTACAATGGTCCAAGAGTCCCAGGCAGGAAGTTCACCACCACCCCAGATGTCTTTCTACAGCTGCCCACCAGCTACATCATGGCATGCATAGGAGATGACAGTGTGTGTACCACCATGCAGACACAGCAGTGTGCATTTACACAGGCCTTTCCCAGGGTTGGATGTGTGAATTGTCTGGATCTCAAAAAAGGCATAGCTTTTATTTGGAATTTAGACGGCACTTGATATATGTATAAGGTGACACGGTATCACTGGGCCGTTGTAGACATGAAAGGGAAACGCAAGAGAAGTCACCCAGTAAACTGTCAATCACCAAGCAGACTTAGTAGATGTGAGCATGCCCGGTAGGCTCCATGAGGAGGTGACACCTGACCCACATGACAGCAAAGGCTGCGCTAAGCCCAGAGAGGATGTGGTGGTTCTGAGTTGTATGAGGCAGCCCTTTGTCATGCATGTGGGAGTGCCCGAACACCCAGCTCCTTTGAATCTCTGCATGTGGGGACAGAGGGCACCTCAGAGGGATAGAAATCCAACCCCTAACTTCCCTAAGGCAGAAACAGTCTCTGTAGGGCACACCCACAGCCCTGGCCAAAACTTGTGGAGGGAACAGGAAAACATGTGAAGCCAATCATGTATGTGGTACTTAAGCAGAGATAATCCGCAGAGCTGCTGTTGGCCAGCCAAGAACCTGTGTCAGATATGAAATGAACCCTCTTATGGGAAGGTTACAGTGCAATGTTGCCCACTCTGGTGGGCTGTTGGAATCACTCTATGAATTCAAATTAGCCCGTCACCTGCTGCGTGCAAGCCCAGTCCTGTGCATGAAGCTCAGCATGCTGCATACCAGCCCGGCTGCAACTCCACTCACCTCCTAGGAGCCTACCCTGCATGACTCCTTCCCAGTGCAGGAGCCAGCCCTAAGGCCAGATACCATAAAGGCAACAGTCAACAGGACTTTGTGCCCACTCCTGCAGGAACTCCGTCTTTTTGAAGCAATGACAACCACCATAAAGAAAGTCACGCAACAAACAAATCATTATAAAATATTCTATGGGAAACGGGGAACCCGAGTCTCACAGTCAAAACCAATGCAGAAAGATTGGCGAAGAATCAAGGCTGCTCTTGGTATCTTGAGTATGTGTAGCAAACCACAAGGGTAGGGATAAAGATGGTCTTACTTGGGTTTTCTATTGCTGTGGTAAACACCATGACCAAAGCAACTTGGGGAAGAAGGGACGCACTTCATAGTGTAAGTCTATCGTCCAGGAAAGACAGGGCAGAAACTCAAGGCAGGAACTGTGAAACAAAAGCCATGGAAGAATGCTGCGCACTGGCTCGCTCCCTATGACTCACACATCTTGCTTTCTTATAGCCTCCTGGACCACCAACCCAGGCGGGGGTGGGGTTGGGGGGGGCACTGCTCACAGTGACCCAGGACTCCTCAACATCAATCATCAATCAAGAAAATGCTCCACACGCTTGCCCACAAGCCAGTATTGGAGGGGCATTGTCTCAATTGAGGTTCCTTCTTCCAAAGTGACTCCAGCTTGCGTCAAGAGAACATGAAACTAGCCAGCACAAAGTTGTAGATCTTTTTAACTTATTTAATTTGATGCATGTCAAAGTGATATATCAAAATGACCCTTCAGTCCACTAACGCGAATATATATATATATATATATATATATATATATATATATGTATATATATAAAACAATATATAATTACAGTTAGATACCAACTACATTACACTCTTTCTAATCATTTATAAATGTGTGTGATAAGTAGTGTGAACATCCTTGCTTCCATCCAAGGAAACTTAGTCCAAGGATCCAGCTGATAAGTGGCCAAGCAGAGATCTGCACACCGCTTCACTCCTAACCACCGGCCGGCACACCCTCTGGCCAGGTATGTTTCCTAGTCAGATGGCAGGACTAGAAGCCAAAGCAGGAGCCTGAGCTTTAGGGGTGAACAGCGGAGAGTGTGGTAAACACACCTCTGAGAGATCTCATTTCAGGCAACAAAACTGCCCTGCCAAGACTGGAACCAGCACTGTGCTGGCCTCTGGCCACTGCCAGCCAGTGGAGGAGAAAGAGGAATCCTCTCGTGGGTGCTATTGGCAAAAGGACTTCCAGACAGTCGTGCCAGAGTTTACTTACAATCACTAAACCGTTTGTCCCTCATCTCGCTCTCCTTCAGGGGTGGGCCAGGGGTGTATAACTGACCCCTGGATTCTCTGGCCACTCTGCACTTCCTCTTCATTTTCTCCATAGGCTTGGCTCGGATTCTGCTTCCTCAGGGCTCATGGACTAACACAGGTGGGACACACGGGTCCATGGCCAAGCACACTCAGGGTGGGTATCACACCCATGGTTCTGATCCTGGGGAGAAAAAGTGACATCCAGAGTGGCTGTCACCTGAAGCCCTCTCTCTCTGCTCTCATCTTTAGGCCATAGAGAGACTGTCCTGTCTTGGAGGGACAACCTCTGTTCCCCGCCACACACCCCTTCACCCTTCGTGTCTCCCTTCTCCTCCGTGTGTCTCAAGAGGCAATCATTTTCTCCCAGGAGTCCCAGGCCCCACACATGGGGAGATGTTCTACTTGTTTGTTCCCTAACCTTCACCCACTTTTCTTGTTACTATGACAATACCTGATTTAAAAAAAGATAGGAATAATTTATTTTAGCTCATAGTAAGAAGGGATACAGTTCACTCTGGCAGGGGTGATGTGACTTCCTGGCTACAGTGGTCCACAATGATTGGCAACTTGATAGGATTTAGGATAGCCCAGAGGCAGGCCTCCAGGTATTATCTAAGGGATTATCTAGATTAGAAAAGCCATATCTGTGAGAATTACCTAAATTATGTTAATGACCAGAAACATTCACCCTAAATGTGAATACTACAATTTTATGGGTCAGGATCCTGGACCGAAGAGAGGTTGCTAAGCAACTCCACTCATTTCTTGACTTCCTGTGGATGTCTCACGCTCCTGCCCATCCCTGGGGTGATGGACAGAGACTTCTTTCCCTAAATTGCCTTTATCCACTATTTTTATCATAACACTGAGATAAGTAACTAAATTCATGAAGCAGTATGAAGAAGTGGGGTTGCTGCTGCGGTAAACCTGACCGTGCAGCTCTTAGACCTAAGGAACTGGCTGAGGAAGGAGTGTGTGCCTATGTAAGCAGAAATTAACGGGCCATCCTAGGGGGAGCTGGGAAGAATAGACCAGAAGAGTGTGGACAGCAGAGACTCGGCTCACGGGGTTTCAGAAGGCACCAAGCACTCTACTGGGAACTGGGCTAGAGGTCACACTCGGGTTATACTCAGGCAAATAATCTAGCCGTATTCTGCCCCTATCCTGAGAAGTGAGTACAGATTTTTTTAACTTTCTTTTTATTTATTCTCTGTGTCTTTCACATCATGCATCTTGATCCCATTCATTTCCCTTCCCTTTGTATCCATTCTCTGCCCCTGCAACCCCCCCCCCAAAATAAAATAAATTAAATTTAAAAAGAAGAAAAAATAGGGAAAAAGAAAAAAATCTTGTCAAGGAAGCTTCCTCCTTGGAGCCTGGGGCATTCTACTGAGGCCTACAGTGGAGTGTAGATAAATCTTGAAGAAATGAATGGACTAATGTATTTGCCAGAGGAAATTTCAAGACAAGAGAGCATTCAGGCTGGGTCACGGCTATTGCTCGTGGCCCATATCAAGGTCTAAGCGAGAGACAGAAGCAAATGGGACCAAATGATATTTCTAAGTACAGTTTGGTGAGGGAAAGACAATGAACAATTCTACCACTGCAGGCAAGCTAGAGCTTAAACAGAAGGAAATGCTGAAAAAGAAACCACGGTTATTAAAGACAGGTTTCCAGCTTTGCACCGCGACAACAGAAAAGGTGACCACCAAGTAGGGTTCCAGCTTGTAAAAATGTGGATTGATTTGGCAGGAGAGCGCCCGAACTGAGACCACCCCTGAAAGGACTGCCTGTTCCTGGAAAACGACAGCCCAGAAAAGTTCCTCCCCAGGGTCAGCACACAGACGTTATTGTAAATGTGGTCCAAGGAAATTGTGGTGCCAGGCTTCTTCCCAAGTCGGCAGAAGAACTTGACAGCCTTGGCCACGTGCTGCTGGTTTTACAGGCATCAAAGTTGTAAGAACTGACTGTAGTTTTAAAAGCTGAAGCCTTTGATGGGTGGGGTCTTGCCCTCAAGGTACCTTTCTTGCTTGCCCGGCAGAGTGCCAAGTTTCTCTTCAATTTCACTAATCTTTTCAACAAGGACAGCGGCTTTGTGTGGACTTCCTTGACTGTGACATTAATCCTGCTCATACTCATTCCCCCAACAAACTGGACATTTTCTCTATCTTCTTGCTTTGAATTCTCATGACCTCAGTAGTGCAGGGAGCAGTCACCACGAAAAAGCCTGACTGTTACTGTCTTGAAATGTCCTCCCGGAAACAAGGCCGTCTGTTTCTGCTGAACTGAACCTCACTCACAATTTCTGAACATGGGCAGAAGGTAGTCATTCTTTGCCAGAATGGGACATGAACAGTCTCTGATCGAGTTCTTGATAGCCTCCTTGTTCTACTCCAAAGCCTCATGAGATAGAACCCTACTCTCTGTGTTTCTCCCAGTATTCTGGTCGTCCCACTAACCCACTAATCTCTGCTGACAGTAACTAAGCCACATCTAGCCCACAACTATCAACCCCTCTGTATACCTCCTACAAATCAGTTCCAGAGGCCTTGGGAACACATGGTTGGGTTTATCACCGCAACAGCTCAATCCTTGGCCCCTTCTGTGTTTGCTACTTTCTAACTGCTCTGACAAGATACCCAAGAAAAAGAACTTCAGGAAAAGGATTTATTTTGGCTTAGATTTAAGAGAGGACAGTCAATCATGACTGGAAGGCATAACAGCTGGAGTGTGAGGTGGCCGGCTGGTCACAGCTGGTCACATTTTGTCCTCGTCAGGAACCAGACAAGAATGAATGCTGGTGCTCAGCTTGCTTTCTCCCCTTTTCTGTGTAGTCTGGGAACCCAACTGGGTGCTTGTGCTGCCCACACTCAGGCTCGGCCTTCCCGCTTGAGTTTCAACCCTCTGAAAACGTGTTACAGCCACGTCCAGAGGCATCTCCTAGGTGATGCTAAATTCAGCCAGGGAGATGGTGAAGATTAACCATGACATCTCATCACCCACCTCTGCACCTGTACCTCTAGCTAACTAGAGGACCCTCGGGAGTGGGTCTCAACCTGTGTATTGTATCGCAGTATTCTAGTAACTGATTCAGGGAGCCCTGGAATGCAAGAAGCCTTGAGTAAATCAGTACACTGGTAAACAGCTGCGTAGCCTTGTCCCTGGATACAGTGCCCCAAGAGAGACCTTCACGTGAATCTAGTTCTGGCAATCAGTGGCTCAGTGGCTCTGCCTGCTCCCAGGTTTGTTGAGCATCAATTTAAATAACTGTAACAAAAGAGAGGCAGTGCCGAGGTCTGAAGTTACTCTGTAGACGTTTTTAAAAGAAAAATCAAATGTAACATTTTAAAAAGTAACCAACAGAGAAACAGGAACTCAAAGATGTCAATCATTCTAACCTGGCCTCGGTCACACACAGGGGACCAATCACTCGGATGTGTAACACTAAAGGACGGGGCCTCTTTCTTTCTGCCTCTTCTGGGAAAACAGCTACTTAGGCTCTGCCTTCCATCTTTTTTCCCAGTGCATTTCCTCATCCACCAATAATTAAAGCCGCACTAGGCCCACACTGCTGCTCTGCTGCCGCCATAGCCACCAGGGATTCAGAAATGAAGGCAGTCTTCTTTTGCAGAGTTCATGCTCCCACTGAGGTCAGAGAAAGGAAAGAGAGAATAGAAGTATAAAAATAAGTGGTTGCTGCTCGGGGCAGTGAAGCCCACAGGGCTGAAGTATGACAACAGAGATTCAGAATGTTCTAAAGCATATGTACCTTCAAAGCACCTCATCAATTCTCACCAGACGTAATTTGTTGTATATGATATTTTTTTATTCTGAAAAACTTCAGGCACATTAAAAAGCAGAGGTACAATGAGCAATTGTGTACCAATTATATAACTATAAATACCAGACTTTTTACCTTTTTTCTCTGCTCAGTGATACCCTCTCTACTGAATTTGGTGTGTTTCTGTGCTTTTATTAGTTATGTATATGTTTACAGCTGATACACTGCACTGACTAGGTTAGAACTTCATTAAGTGTGACATACTGCGCCTTGGTTATTGCTCAGCATTTTGTCCTTGGGATGCACTTGCATTAATCTCTAATTTATTCATTTTCTCGACTATATCTTGATTTGGGAGCATCACAGCATTATAGTGCTCATCTGCTTCCCTGAAGATAAGGATTTACTTTGGGTAACAGAACCACCGTGTATGTCCCTTAGCATCTTCCAAGACGAGGATACCCAGACGGAATGAGGTGCACAAGAAATCTGTTGGAGAAACGCTTACAAATAATGAAGAGGAAGGGAGAGCTTCAGACCAACTTGTGGGCATGACATGTATGGTAGGAGAGCAGGGAGGAAGGAGAACAACTAGAAGGAGCTTTTGACTGCTCCAGCTCTTGAGAGTCTCAGCCAAGGAGACAGGTAGTATACAAATAAACAACCTTTCGTTATAGTCGATGGCTCAAAACCCCTGCCCTGCCTCTGGCTAGAAGCCACCCAGGTAAAGCACTGTACAGTATCAATAGTGTGGCTGATGGGGCTTCATAGGCCCACAGGGGCCTCCTGAAGAGAGTGGCCTTACCATGTTGCTTCATGGCTGCCATACTATATGTAAGCAGAAAAGAAACTGAAAATTACTCTCCCTTTGGGAGCTTTTCTTCATTCATTCATTCATTCTCTATATTTTTTTTAAGACAACAAGTTGGAGAAAATTTGAGTCATCATGGAATATGTGAGCTATCAGCTCCAGGACCAACACTACAACAAGCCACAACAAGCCACTTCCATTCATTTCTTGACATCTATGTTGAGCTCTGTTGCTAAGGATATGAGGACAACTCTGAAGTCTCCAGGGTAAAGCCTTGGGGGCAAACAGATCTGCATTTCATTGGCTCAGCTACTTAGCCATTGCATGACCCTGCACAACCCTTCACAACCCTGCACAACCCTGCACAACCCTTCATAACCCTGCACAACCCTTCACAACCCTGCACAACCCTTCATAACCCTGCACAACCCTTCATAACCCTGCACAACCCTGCACAACCCTTCACAACCCTGCACAACCCTTCATAACCCTTCACAACCCTGCACAACCCTTCATAACCCTTCACAACCCTGCACAACCCTGCACAACCCTTCATAACCCTTCACAACCCTGCACAACCCTGCACAACTCTGCACAACCCTGCACAAGTCATCTCACAACTGCAGCCTCACTTCTCTCATACGCAAGGCAAAGGGAATCAAACCCATCTCATAGAAGTATTCCAGGAATTTAAGAGTCTGCCACACATAGTAGGTGATTTCAAAAACATCCGTTGCTTCCCATTGCCCTAAGCCATGGTTAGGGATAATGGAGTCTTGGAAGCCATCATTTTTCTCAAGCTGAGAAATGCCAAAAAGTTACAGCTTTGGTTCTGTAAACTCCGGCTATCACAACGGGTGAATCACCAAACCTTCTCATTCACACCCATCACTCTTGCTAAAGTAGCATTTGTGATTAATCTCACTCCGGGACTAAATCGGTCCCAAGCGCTTCCAAGGCACTTGATAAAGAAGCTCTCTGATTTATAGCAAACACCATTATTGAGCAGTGGCAGAGAGAGGCCATTGGGGGATTTGTCTTGCTGGAAAGTCTGTCCATTGGAGCCATTTCTTCTATTCCTAGATAAGAGTTCAATTTATTTCAAAACAGATAAATGGAGTCCTATGGGTTTTTCCTTTTTCCTTGTTCACTTGCTGGGGTAGGAGGGGAAGAAGACTTGGAAAATGTTTTTAAATACACAGTATTTTGAATTTGGGGAGTATTCTCCAGCTCACATAGCAGGAGCACAAAGCTAAGGTACTAGAAGGTCATCAACACACACCTTTGAAAGGAGCACAAAGCTAAGGTACTAGAAGGTCATCAACACATACCTTTGAAAGGATGCCACCATCCCGTTTACTCTTCACAGTGGACCTGAAAAGTATCTGCAGGGCCATCTTCCCATTTGGCAAAGGGAGAAGCCAAGGTTTATAGCAAAGAAGTAGTTGGCCTGGCTGGCACTTTAATGGCGACCCAGCTCTGAAGCTTATAGTCATGATGCCAATGCCCTCTGGGGTCCAGGAGCAGAGACGTCAAACTCACCCCATCATACTCAAACTCTGGCTTGCCAAGTCTGTAGCTGTGGTAGTGGGAAAGAGAATACCCATAGGCCCATATATTTAAATGTTTGGTTCCCAGTTGGTAGATTGTTTAGGAAGGGTTAGGAGACATGGTCTTTACCAGAGGTGTGTCACAGGGTGGGGGTGGGGACAGCTTTAAGAGTTCAAAAGCTAGGCTCAGGTCTCTCCCC
>NW_026067908.1:9033301-9047467 GCF_014885135.2 Alexandromys fortis
CGCCGTCTGTGGTTAAGATTTATGCCCTCAGCTACTGCTCCAGCACCATGTCTGCATGTCTGCTGCCATGCTCTCTGCCATGATAGTCATGGCCCTGCCCTTTGAAACTGTAAGCAAGGCCCCAATTAAATGTTTTCTTTTATGTTTCCTTGGTCATGGTGTCTCTTCACAGCCATTGAACAGTAACTAAGACAGCAACTTTATTTTCCTCTCTTCTTTGAGCTCATTTGGCTCCACTCCAGAACACATTTATAGAGTGTTTGCCTCTCAGTCATGGGCTATCTTTATTTCCTTTGCCTTTGGTGCCCGAGTCTCTTCTGCAGCAACCCTGACAGACGGTTGTCTTGTCGTTACTCAGACAGTTCCAATAACTGAGAACTCCCCGCTCGACGAAGCTGCCCAATGTTGAGATTTTTTTATTTCTGTGCCCAGCACAGTGTCCCTGGTATATAATTCCTGGACCTTGGAATGCCTCTAGCAGAACAGTGGCAGGCAGACCGTAGGCTCAGGCAGACGCAGACCTGCTCTGAAGCCTTCCCCTCTAACAGTGTATGATGTATGCCAATTGATTAACTTTTCTTATGCTCTGGTTTTCTCACTTGTGTAATGAAACTATGTGACCATTAGCTCATCCGTACAAATACTCCTTGGTGCAAGGGAGAGAATAATCAAATAAGAGCAGCATAAATAATGGAAATATTAAATATCTCATTCCGTGAGATACTTACAAAGAACAAAATGCCAGTGCCAGCTCGGGCAGTCCGGGATGTTGGGGCAACATCTCACAGAGCACACAGATACAAATGAGATCTTCAGGCTTAGACTCCTAGCAAAGACAGCCTTGTCCATAGCTTCTCTTAACAATGAAGAGGAAAACACGGCCCCTGCAAAATATTTCCTCTGCTTTATTTCTGACTGACAGATCTGGCCAATCATTGTTTCCAGAACAGTTACTGCCTGGCTCATGATTCATTCTCTTGGGCAAGAAACATTGCCACTGAACATGCAATTTGCTGGAAAAAAAAAAAGGAATAATGACTGTTGACTAATATAAAACTGAATAATACGCACAGGTTGAGGAAGGTCTGAGACACACTTCACGTGTTAACTAGTACCCTTGCCTGCTATTATAAATGTTAACAGAAAGTAACCAGGGTGAATTTCTGTTCACCCTTAATGATTGTCTTAGGGCTTCTATTGCTGTGAAGAGACACCATAACCATTGCAACTCTTATAAAGGAAAACCTTTCATTTGGGCTGACTTACAGTTCAGAGGTTTCGTCCATTATTGGCATGGTGGGAAGCAAAGCAGCATGCAGGCAGACACAGTGCTGGAGAGGTAGCTGAGAGTTCTGCATCTTCATCTGCAGGCAACAGGAAGTGAATTGTCTTCCACACTGGGTAGAGCTTGAGCATGTAAGACCTCTAAGCTCACCTCTCCAGTGACACACTTCTTCCAACAAGGCCACATCTCCTAATAGTGCGACATCCTATGGTCCAGCATTTAAATACATAAGTCTCTGTGGGCCATATCTATTCCTACCACCACAGTGATGTTTTGAAAAGGTACAATGGATGAGGTCTTGCTGTACAACTCCATAGGATGCTTAACAGCTTCCAGTTTTGGAGTCTAGATTTTTAAAAAATGGAGGCAATACCTCCCAAGCAGGCAGTTTTGCAGAACGAATGCAGGCTTACAAATCAGCAGCCCTTTAGTTCCAACCCCAGTGCAGCTATCTGCTGGAAGATCACACTCAAGACAGCTTACCCAGTTCCTCCAAGCTTTTTTTCCTCCCTATGAGTAAACACCATTTATCCTTCAATCCCATAGGCTGCTTTGGAAGGCATGGTTCAGATTTTAAAAAATCTAGCAGTTAAGTGAGCATACAAATGCAAACTTACTATTACAGCAATATAAAACTTAGTCTCCATCATCTTTGCTCAGATTAAGCATTTCAGGCCAACCTTTTAATGAACTGGCTTGTTTCTTTGCCTGCTGAAGGAGACCAGACATGGTGGAGTCCAGTTCTAAGCTTGCTAACTCAGTGACGAATCTAGATGTGCTGTGTCTGCATCCCTCCAGCCCTGTGATGTGATTCTATTTGGGCGCTGGAAACTGCACCCATTCTCAGTCAAATTGATGGATGCTATGCATGAGGTCCAAGGCAATCAGGATAATCCCAGCTGCTACCATGGTAACTGCTTCAGGAAGCAGTTAGTGTTGAAAGCGTGTTCCAATGGCTGTACGGACAGTCACTCTTCACACTTGGATGGATGAGGCATGTAGCCCTTGCTGCTGATGGCAGCTGTTTAGATATCAAAGCAGAAGGAAGCCAGGGCTGGGAAAACAGAAGAAAAGGAGCCAGTGCTTTGATGACATTATGAAGCTCTGTATTAAACTATATCCCAAGTTAGTATCGTCTGGGGAGTTTTATTAGGTAAGACAACACATTTTCTTGGTAGAGTTTGAATCTGTCTGTTCTTACTAGAAAAAAATTGTTCATTATCTTTTAATAGATTAACCCAAACAAGTTTTCATTATCCCTCTAAACTTCAGTTTCTCGATCTACAATGGAAATGACGGTGATACTCATCTACCCTATACAAGATTGCGGTGAAGTCCAACAGCACCGTTAGCATGGCACTTAGTACAAAGTAAGTATGAGGAAAAGTAGTGTGAACTGTCTTATGCTCAGAGCTCTCGACTATGCTGAATGCCTTATGTGCATCTCTTGTAGAATAGTTTCATCAGAACCTGAGTATTGCTGTGCTCATTATACACATGAAGAAATGAGGGCTCAAAAATGTCTTAGGACCCACCGGTTCTTAATGGGTGTCAGATAAAATTTTCACAACGTATAGTTCTTTCTCCTTTAAATAATAATCTTTTGAACAAATGATTTATTTTGATCATATAAGAGAAATAAAATACTAACTGAATGCCTATAATGCACATTCATATTATAGGTTTAAACATATAGTGGCAAATACGTACATCTGGAGTGTAGGAGAACTAAGTTTGTGTGTTGGATCTATTGTTTCCATGATCCCAACAGCTGAGCTAACTGCCCAACATGCTATATTTACAGGAAAAGCACCGACAGTAACAGGAGAAGTTTTACAATGGAAATACATAACACTTTTAAGAACTTGAATACATCTTATCATCAACTGCTAAGAGACTCCAGAACATCCAGAGGTGAAATCAAACGTTTCTTTGTTTGATCCCACAGTTAAAAGACTTTCGCATCTACTATCTTTAATTTACCCGTGCTTTTTCTGACAAGCGACACTTTGTAGGCATGCCTGAGAAGTCTGAACAATACGATTAGCTTTGCCAGAGGGACGGAAGACAAAAGAAGACTAGGGACTTCAGTACACTGTCTTCTCAGGAACTTTCCAGGAAAGTCAAACGGTATGCTTTGCTGTTTACCTGTGGGTGACACTATCCAAACGTCTCTACACATTACGGGGTGCCTCTTACAAAACTCCAGTCACCAGCAGCACAAAGAATGGCAACGTGGCTAACAGCTACTGTGAAACTCTCCTTGCTACTGCTGTTTCGTGTGCAGATCAAGAAATCCTCTATAAACAAAACACTATAAGGTCAGAAAACCACAAATAGGCTGGCACTTGTCTTCATGACAACTGGGCATTTTGTCTAAGCATCACGTTACATCCCAAGTGAGATTTCACAAGCTTTGGGGTTGGGGACCTGCTCTGCCACTCTCCTTTACCCCGAGTTTCTCATGAAGACTGACCGAAGGATCTAAGAAGACTCAGAAAACCATCCTGCAGACAACACGGTGGTTTTAGAGGTGTATAATGTTCACCTATATCGAAGCAAACAGATATCGAGAATGCAATTTGTTCCTTGTCCTTTTAAAGCTTTGCCTTTGGTACGTGAGAGTTGAGCAAATGAACAAACTGGTAACCAGAGATATAATTTTGTTCCTTCTGGGTAGGAGACACCGGGCACATTATTAAGCCTCTCCAAGCCCATTTATAAACATAAAATGAAAATCAAACTTGCCTCATATGATTGTGTAATAATTGAAAATAAAAAGGGCTCTGCTCAGGGGCTAGAGAGAAGCCTCCATAGGTAAGAACACTTCCTGCCCCTTCAGAGGACCCAGGTTCAGTTCTCAGAACCCATGTCAGGTGCTCATCACCACCTACAACCCCAGTTCTAGGATCTGACACCCTTTCTGGCCTCCTTGGTCATCACATGCACTTGTGTGCGTATGTATGTATGTATGTATGTGTGTGTATGTATGTATGAATGTATGTATGTATGTGTATATATAATACACACACACACATACACTTACTTAAGGAAAAATAAAACAGATCTTTTAAGGGCTCAGCTCCTAGAGAGCAGTTACTCATATAAAGAATTTTCTTTTACTTCCAGTTCTCCAGCAAAGCACCATTTAATATGTGCTGTGGTTTGAAAGGAAATGGCCCCTAAGGGTTGGCACTATTAAGAGGTGTGGTCTTATTGGAGGAAGGGTGTCACTATCAGGGCAGACTTTGAGGTCTCTTGCTCAAGCTTCTGTCAGTGTGACACTCAGACCATTTCCTGTTGCCTACAAGATGTAGAACTCGCAGCAACTTCTCCAGCACCGCGTCTGTCTGCATGCCACCATGTTCCTCCATGATGATAATGAACAGAACATCAGCACTGAAGGCTGCCAGCTCAATTAAATGTTTTTCTCTATATGAGTTGCTGTAGTCATAATGTCTCTTCACAGCAACAGAAACCCTCACTAAGACAATGTGTTTCAAGAAAACCATTCCTTTAAAAAAAAAGCCTACGGCGACCAACCTGGCAGCGTAACTAAAACTGCTAGATAACTCATGTTTTAATATCTACTTCCGTTCCCACACAACATGGTCACCAACTTCTGGCTTCACCAGGGATGCTCCCAGAGCACATACTCCCATGTCTTTCCACAGCACCTGGCCATCAGCCAGCAAGAAGAATGAAGGCAACGCTCGCTCCTGCCTCTCTAGATACTGACCTCAGGGAGAAGACAGTAGTGTCCTCTGGCAACCTCCAAATCCCCACATCATCACAGCATGAAGACCGCCCCCCCCTTTCCCCCTACTACACTGCTTACTAAGTCACCTGAACCTCAAGCAGCCCTTCCTGTGCCTCTGAACAGAATGGCGTCTAACATCCATCTGGAGGTATTTCCTTTGGGAGTTATTTCCTTTCTCCCCACACCCCAACACCCAGTGCAGTCCATCACCTTCAGACGACCAGTTACCCATTTCATAGCCACCCAGACTCCAAAACCCGCCGCAGCCTGAGCAGGAAGATTTTAAAATAATTACTACACTCAGAGTATGCATCCACTAGGGGCCCGACTTCCAAATCTAAAGCAGATATGGATGACAGTAAGATGCATAATATAAATTTATTCTGTGACATTTTCCTCATTGTAAGTATTTTAAAATAGATTAAAATACATTGATACTTCATGAAAGATACAAATCTAGAAAAATTCCGATATCTGTAATATACATGGCTTGACCATGAACATCCATTTCTCGTCCGCTGAGAACATCATTTCTAAGAGTGGCACGAACATGGTGAGGACCGCTGTCTTCTTCACACCCCGAGTCTCACACATTTTAGTTCAGCTTGTCGTTCGTTTCTCAACCATGTATGTCAGTGGTATCTGCTCCTGCTTCTGAATGGGGGGAGCATCCGGTTTCTGTTTCTTAACAGTGATGTTGAGGTCCTCTTTCTCTGAGTCTTCAAGAAAATGCTTCATGGTAAGCTGGAACAGCAGCCGAGGGTCTGGGCCAGAGAGGGGTGGGCAATTACAGACCTCCCGAAGTTTGAGAGCCTACGAGGAAGAATACAATGCAGTTCCTCACATGGTCTGCACAAGACAACCAAAAGTAAAAGAACATGTCTGCATGTTTACATAGACATCAACTCAAGTATAACACGTGAAGAAGAACCACAGGTGAGTCTGTCATCGCTCTCCATAATCTGATCCAGTGACCATCATTTTGAAGGCAGCAATTGTCTGTGTAACAACAGCCACAGGGCGAGCTAACAAGTCCCCGAGAGAGCAAACAGGTTGATCACCCTTAGCAGATACTGAGAACAACGCCATATTAACAAGGCTCTGAAGCTCCTATAAGAGACTGTTTTCAACACAAGAAAAATAATAGAGCATCCATGACTGAACCCACTGAAGAAAAACAACAACAACAAAGTTGCTCACAGCTGTGACCTTCCAGGATGGCATAGATGCTAATGACAGAGACGGAGCAGAAAATCAAACTCACAACAGTTTTTAACTCTAGGGAGAATAAAATGTTGTGGGGAAAGGAAGAGTAATTATAACGTGCTGTGTAACTCGGTTGCAACTGATGTTTATAGTTGAAAATACCAAATCTTGAATCAACCCAAATCACAATTTAATCATTTGGGAAAGAAGAGAGCAGCATGTGTGTGCATGTGTGCGGCCTGCCAGGGCTGAAGAGAAAGCTAGATCTAGTTCTCTGCAGTGGGGAATAAATAAAAAGTGGAGCATTAGAGAACAGCAACAGAAGCATGCATTTTCATACGCTGCATAGAGTCACTATCAAACAGAGGGCAGTCTCAGAGTGCTACTGCACACGACCAGCCCCCCAATGACCTAACTCTGTAGAGGACAGGGAGAAAGAAAGACAAACAGGCATGGGATGTTTATGGGGAGAGGAATAAACCTCTGCATTCTATAGGTTGGATGTATACCACACCACGTGTCCAAAGCTACAGAATGCACAGAACCATGGATAAAGTGGGCGTGGAAGGGGATGCCTATAACTGCATCACTTAGGAGGGAGACTCAGAAAGATCAGAATTCCAGGGTTATCCTCAGCTACAGAATATGTTTGAAGCCGGCCTGGGATACATGAGACCTTGTCTCGAATAATTCTTTTATATACGTAAAGTTTCACAAATATTAAAAAAAATCTATTCCTTTTCTTAAAAAGTAAAGTTGGCTTGGAAATAAAAAGGCTGAAATGTTTGCTTTTGTCTAGTATGCTTTTATGCTAATGAATTTTGTACCACATACTTCTTTGAATGGCCTTTGTACTAAGTATATGCATTTTGGGAATGTTTGATCTCTTTCCTTAACTGCTAGAAAAACTATTCTTAATAAGATGTCCTATTACTGTTTCCTTGCATGTGGACTGTTGCATTCTACTTCTTCTCAAGAAAAATTATAATATATATCATATATATATAAATTCTTTTGAATAGAAAGGTTTACTTAATATATTGATAAAATATTTTCTAGACTTTTGGCTTTCTTTCTATATATTCTATTACACTTCAATGTGCTAACATCTTTTTTCTTTTATAAATTCAAATCTGTCATAGTAAATAAATCTGGATATTTCTTCAAAAGTGAGAATTTTTCCCATGTGCACCTAGAATATGCCTTTCACTGCCTTTATTTTCTGTTTAAATCTATGTATTGCATATAACACGCACTTCATAAATGCAGGCTAGACTTTAAACTATGAATAATCATTTTAATAAATCCTGTAAAAATATTATGAAGAGTCTACAATGTATAAGAAAATGGAAAGATAATCTAATAACTAGAAAATACAGTACCGAGAATCCTGAGGAAGACTGAAGGTATGCATGAAAGCATGCCACCTTAAAGATTCCAAAGTGTCACGAGATCAACAAGTCTTGCTCTGTGCAGTAATTTACAAACATTATCTAAGCTTCTGTCTTAAGGCAAACCACTTTTTATTAGGAAAGTGTCAAGAGGTGAGGAGGGGAAAGGAGGCAGGGCCTTACCACAGACACATGGGTGAGGGGAAAGGAGACAGGGTCTTACCACAGACACATGGGTGAGGGGAAAGGAGACAGGGTCTTACCACAGACACATGGGTGAAGAAAGGAGGCAGGGTCTTACCACAGACACATAGGTGAGGGGAAAGGAGACAGGGCCTTACCACAGACACATGGGTGAGGGGAAAGGAGACAGGGCCTTACCACAGACACATGGGTGAGGGGAAAGGAGACAGGGTCTTACCACAGACACATGGGTGAGGGGAAAGGAGACAGGGTCTTACCACAGACACATGGGTGAAGAAAGGAGGCAGGGCCTTACCACAGATAAACGGGTGAGGGGAAAAAATGGCAGGGCCTTACCACAGAAACATGGGTTCATAAAACATACATTTGAAGGGTCTGCTAACCTAACAATGTATGGAGAAAAGCAAAGGTTAGATTTTTCTCTAAGTAAGGTCACCTGGTCAGAATTGAGGCAAAGACTCCTAAGCACACTGCTATTTCCACATCCCCAGTTCTTGTGAGCATCTTTTTGTCACTGATAACTATGATTTCCTACAGCTAATATCATCTACGCATTGAAAGCATTACTCATTTCTACTGCAGAATGTCCTGTTTTTGTCTGTGGTTTTCTACTGTTATATAGCCCAGGTCACTTAAGTATTCACTAGGTATCTCAGCAGCCGTGTAGTCACCGGAGAGACCACAGAGAACAGGGGCCACGTGGTAGAAGACAATCAACAGGAAATAAGCTCATTCTAGTTTGAGAAGGGAGAACGTCTGCACGGGAAACAGGCTATTTGATACTGAGGGAGCAGAAAAAGCCCCTTTGGGAAGGTGACATTTGGAACAGAGAAATCCACAACTGGGGGGAGGGGTCCATAAGGAAGAAACCAGCCTGGTATGAAACAACTAGAACCAAGGAAAACTGTGGAGCAAGACAGGCAGTGACCGGAAGACTACGGGACTGAGCTGGAGAGTTTTATCATCATCACATAAACTAGAGTCACCTGGGAAGAGGGAACCTCAACTGAGGCATGGCATCCATCCAATTAGCCTGTAAGTGTGGACGTGGGGCACTTTCTTGACGAATGATTGACATGGGAAGGTCCAGCCCACTGTGGACAGAACCATTCCTGGATTATATAAGCAAGCAAGCTGAATGAGCCATAATAAGCCAGTAAGCAGCGTTCCCCTGAAGCCTCTGTTTCAGTCCCTGATCCCAGCCAGGTTCCTGCCTTGGCTCCTTCAGTGATGGCTGTGACCTGTAGCCTAAATAAAACCATTTGGCCCCCAAACTCGTTTTGGACAATGTTTCATCACAGCAACAGAAAGTAACTAGAACAGGGTAGATTCTCGTTCTAAGTTACATGAGAAAACTCTAGAAAGTTCTAGGCAAGAAAATAACATGTAAAAGACAGTTCTCGCTGTACGTTGCAAATAGGCCATTAATGGAAATAATGGACTAGGGAGAGAGGTTCGGGAACTTGGAGACGATGGTGACTTGTTCTAAGCAGTGGCCATGGTGAGGGTCCACGGAGATTCCTAATGCACACCGGAGGAAGTCCAAAGACTTGTGGACAGGATGCAGAAGAATAGGAGAGAGAAATCAAAGTCAGGACTGCATTTCAGCCCTCATGTGCCTTCAAGACGCCACTTATGGATGTGAGGACAATTTGGTTGCTTGTGATAAATAATTGTGATATACACTGACTTGTTTGCTAATTAATGATCCCAACTCATAAATTTTAAAAGACTTTTTAATCAAATTGCTGAAACAAAACCATTTGTGCTCATAAAATGAGACAGATAGTTGATGTCCCTTTTTATATTTTGATGCTAGAATTAATAATCCACTAAGTAATTGTTCTCTGCGCTTGTGGACAAAGTCGCCACAGTAAAGCCCCATTATGGCTCAGAGCCCTTGTCTTGGTTAATTTGCTGTGACTATATAGGTTTCTAAAATAAATTTTATTTGACTTACTGACACCTTATTTCTTTCCAACACTAGCCTAAGGAGGTTCATTCTAGCTTCCTGCCATTCTTACACTTAGCTGCGTCTACCATGACAGCCCATACAGAAACACACACATACACACAACACCACATAAACATACACACAACACCGCATAAACACACACATACACACAACACCACACAAACATACACATACACACAACACTGCATAAACATACACACAAAACCGCATAAATATACACATACACACAACACCATATAAACATACACACAACACCACATAAGCATACACACAACACCGCATAAACATACACACAACACCACATAAACATACACATACACACAACACCACACAAACATACACACAATACCACATAAACATACACATACACACAACACCACACAGTTTTTGAAACCAGGCTTCATGTCTATATACACATTCTAATTACTTCTGATTTTAACCTGAGCTACTACTAACTAATATCATTTGGCTAAAATGCCTCACCAAATATTTGCCTTATTTCTGTTATTTTAACATTAATAATAATGAAAATTATATGTGTCTATGGAAATGGAAGCAAACTATGTCTGGTAAGAAGCCGCCGTTTATTGCCCTATGTGTAGAGCTGTTTTATAACTAGTGTGCTTCTGTTGACTATGATCTTATTTATCAGCCCCAGGATGGCTGAAGGATGGCTAAAAAGCAGTGGGAGGAGAAAGGGAGGCAGAGGGGAAGGGAGAGACAAAGGATGGATGGGTCCTTCCCTGAGACTTAGAGGTCTACCGGCAGAAGGAAGACAGGCACAGGCGTCAGGTCACACGAGTCTGCCGGAGGGAACCATTTTCTGAACCCTGACAACACCTTGCAGGTTTGAGAAATGCCAGAGTAAACAGCTGTTTCTTTGGACCTGCACAGTCCAATGAACTCACAGAATTTATGGCCACTCCGTTTGGCGTCAGCTCCCAACGCCTGGATTAGATAAAACCCAGGCTCAATTCCCGCAGTGGAACTCCAGCTGGGCTAGCGGAGCCTGTGCCCCTGGTCCGCACGACCACACAGAGGCGTGGATTTGTCGTGCTTACGTCTCACACAGACTTCTTACATTAGGGTTTATTTACCATGAGTCACATAATCTGAGGTGTGTTCACTAAATGTTTATACAAATCAGTTACACATCAAAATATTTATCTTTCAAATCATTTATTTTTACAAACTACAATGGAAATTGAAGTCTGACTTATTTTTGAAACGGTCAAAAGTTATGAAGTAAGTAACTGAGAACTTCCAGTAAATAAACTAAACTAAAAGGCTGCTTTGACATAGGTAGATTGCTCTCAGGGATCATAAGTAAGGCTAAGGTTTCTGAACAAAACTCTTTAGCCAACCCCTCCTACCAGAATGATGAAATCCTAGCCAGGCAGTATAGCATAGGCCTAGAATCCCAGTACTCAGAATGGAGATCTGGGAAAACTGCCTCAAGTTCAAGGTCAGCCCCGGCTACAGAGTGAAGCTCCAAACACAAAGCAAACACAGAAGAGGAAGTCTTGTTATCTGTCCCAACACAGATGAATTTGAGGGGCACAGTGTGATCTCACATGGGGAACCGGAGGGCATGGTAACCACCAGAGCAGAGAAGAGATGGGGAGATGCTGGTCAGGCACATTTCAGTGGGATGAAAGGAGGAAGTTCTGAGTACCACTGTGTACTCAGACAGCACAACCAGTAACAGTATACACGGCCACGATGTGGACATGAGCTGTCACCCTCCAAAGCTGTGAGGTGACGGATCTGCTTGTTAGCTTGACCTGACACTCCACGATGTGTACAAACATCATGCATCTTGTTATATCCCATAAAAACATTTCAAAAGGTTAAAAAGGCATGAGCAATGAGCGCACAAGTATTTTGTTTTTAAAGGTTCTGGCTACATTTATTTCCAGTAACAACTGAAGTACAAACCAGCTGCTGGCATACACTGGGATCTTTCTACATACTACACATCAAGTGAGACAGAAATTATTTATACGTGACATATAAATGGTAACTAAGTGAAAGGAGAAAAAATAATGCCAGAATGGCTTTGTGATTAGATTAAAAGAGCCCACTGGAAACAGAGCACAAGATATTTCGGGGGCCACCTCCATTTTAAACACACACCATTACTCCTTGTCTTAGCCTTCAAAGTAATTTTTTCTAACAGTCCATTCACTTAGCCATAATGTTGTTTCTTAAGGTTCTAGACAACGTTAGTGCCGGGCTTCCTGGCTTCTTAGGATTCAGAGGCCGATTCAATTACAGTAGCTGCTGCTTGCTTCCTCAACACTCTCCACGTCAGACCAAATGAGATTCAGCAAGGTGAGCAGTGTGTGTTTTTACACATGGCCAGCAATGACATTTCATGGTAATTCTAAACACTTATATTCTCTGCTCATCAGATGCACAATATTAATGATTCATTCATTTGTTTTATCCAATTACAAATGCATAAGAATGATTTACACATGAGTTCAAATTCCCAGCTGCCTGAAAGTTTAAAGGATTAAAAATAAAATGAGGTTAAAATGAATGCATTTACAGCCTGCTACCAAGTGATTCTCGTGCCTAGAGATGAAATGTTGTTTACAATTAAAATACTTAGAAACAAATCCTATTCAAATTATGATTATAATTATATAACCTTAACAGCGATTCCAAATTAAATATTTTCTAGTTCTTCTATGATTGCCCACCCCGTCACCCTCATGAAGAGCGATGGCAGCGAGAAAGAAAACCAGCAGGAACACAGAGAAAACCAACCCGAAAGATTTGATTTTAAAATAAACCTTTCAACAAAATTTCTGTTATTCACACTGATTCATATTTTATACTTAAATAAGGTATTTCTTTCAAGGACAAATTATGATGTACATAAACTCAAAGTCTAAATGGCGTAACTGTAATTCTGAAGCTCAAGCTATGAAACATCAACAGGTTGACATAACATCTGTTCTGCAGTTTTTCACCCAAGTTGTTATGGTAACCAAAATATGTGGAATATGTTTCCTAAATCTAACTGATTATTTCAAGTAAATAAAATTATATCATATCAGCTAACCAACAACAAATAATATTATTACTACAAACCTATATTTATCACTTTCATATACTAGTGGATATTAACATGATTAACTAAGCATTTATACATGTTGTTCCCCCCCCCCCGAATTCACACTAAAAAAATAGTAAGTGCATTTTTCCCCTCAATTTGATGGTGCTATCTTGACTCAAAAACAAAATAAGAAGCCAGTGTGGTGCCACTCGCCTTTAACGCCAGCACTGGGGAGGGAGGAAGGTGGATCTCTGAGTTTGAGGCCAGCCTGATCTACATAGCGAGTTCCAAGATACCCAGGACTACACAGAGAGATCCTAGATCAAAAACCAAACAAAACAAGGAAGGGAATAGTTTGTTCTCTGAACAATATGATGTCAAATTCCTCCAGAATAAAGCGAGTGGACAAGTCAGGACATCATGTCTCCAGTCTCTGTTCAGGGCCCTCCATTAAGATCTTACCTTGGAGCAAATTCGGAGACCTCACTGGGACCACTTACTCTAGCCATCATACTTTACTTTGTTTGTTAAACCAATGAGCATGTGTGTGTGCATGTGTGCACGTGTATGTGTGTGTACGTGTGTGTTCATGAATGCAGACAGAGGGATCTGTCTGGAAGACAAAGGGCATTCCCAGTGTAGATCCTCACCTTATTTAAAAAGGGCCTCTTCTCGTTCAGTGCTGAGTACACCAGAATAGCTGGCCTGAGTTTCTGGGGATTCTCCTGTCTCTGCCTCCAAATCACTGGAGCAGTGCTGGGACTGCAGACTATGCTCAGCTTTACACAGGTTCTGGAGGTCCAAACTCGCAGTTTCATTCTTCCATGGCCAACAGCTGACCCACTGAACCATTTCTCCAACCCTAGCTACTCCATTTCCACTGCTTTTCCAACAACCCTTTCACCTCTGCTCACGTATTAGCCGCCCACCCAAGAATCAGTTGTTTTCCCAGAAACTCATATTTCAACGTCTTAGCCCCCAATATGTACATATTTGGGAACAGAGGCTACAAGAAAGTAATTAAGGATAAATTAGGCTAATAAGTACGAGATCCTTACCCAACAGGACTAGAGTCTTTACAAAGAGAGACTCCAACAGCCTCACCTCTCACATCTCCCCTGCTGTCCAACTCCTTCACTAGAGACTGGGCTTGATGAGGATGAGGGTGAGGGTGGATGAGGGTGAGGATGAGGGTGAGGGTGGATGAGGGTGGAGGTGGATGAGGGTGAGGGTGGATGAGGGTGGAGGTAGATGAGGGTGAGGATGAGGGTGAGGATG
>NW_026067908.1:9048060-9051557 GCF_014885135.2 Alexandromys fortis
TGAGGGTGAGGGTGGATGAAGGTGAGGGTGGATGAAGGTGAGGGTGGATGAAGGTGAGGGTGGAAGAGGGTGGAGGAAGATGAGGGTGGGGGTTGATGAGGGTGATGGTGAGAGTGGATGAGGGTGAGGGTAGAGGAGGATGAGGGTGAGGGTAGAGGAGGATGAGGGTGAGGGTAGAGGAGGATGAGGGTGAGGGTGGATGAGGGTGAACATGTCTAGGCTATTCCTATCACTTACAAGACCTAGAGCATAATTAATCAAGACCTAAGTTACAGTTATTCAACATCAACACAGTGATTCAAATTCAACATTTAATATATCTTTAATGTTGATAAATTATATCAAGAAATAATATATTTCATAATGGCATTCTAAGAATCTGATAAAATAGATATAATCCTTAGCACTTGAAATTAAATGTTAAAGTCATGAAAATTTATGTTCCCATCACAGAACCACAAGGTCTTGCTCTCTTGTTTTTTTCCCCAAACATCTGAATCACAGCTGGTTCTGTCCTCTCTCTGAGGAAGCACAGAGGACCTCTACTGCGAATAACCCACCCTAGAATTTCACCAGTTCTACTAGCTCTGCAGGGCACCACTGAAAACACTGTGTCTGCTGCAAACCGTTTTGAGCACCAGTGCCCTGGACCTTAGAAATGTGTCTGACTATCCAACTGTCAGGGGACAGAAGCCTTACTAAAATTCAACCCTGTACACATTTTAGAAAAATAATCCCAAGTAAATAAGAATGGAATCTTGCCAGTTGGTGATGGCACACACCTTCAGTTCCAGCACTCGGGAGGCAGAGGTAGGTGGATCTCTGTGAGTTCGAGGCCAGCCTGGTCTACAGAGCTAGTTCCAGGACAGCCAAGGCTGTTACATAGTAAAACTCTGTCTCAAAAAAAAAAAAAAAAAAAAAAAAAAAAACCAAGAAAAAAAAAAGAATGTAGTCTTTAGTGGTGTGTAGGAACACATCTTCCATACATGGTTGCTTTCTTCCATTATAGAATCAGACATAGGAGAGCAGCCCATTCCAATCTTTATGACTGTGTGTTCTAATTAACAGTATACCCATGTACTAACTATCATTCTCGCTTCAACCACTGAATTATTCCCAATGTTGTAGTAGAGTTTTATTGCTTTCAAATTGAATTTAATCACTTGGGGGAAAAATATAAGAAATTTACCTGCAGTTTTCAAATTAAATTTCTGTACTGGGATGGTTTATTTTTAGAAAAACAAAAGATCTCCCCTGCTTTCCTTTCTCACTGGCTCCCAAATAACATTTGTTTCTCCAGCCATGTTCCCTGTGCTCTCTAATCAACTCCTTCCTGTGTCACAGACCTCCCTCAAACACATCTTTTTTTTTTAACCTGTTTTAAGATCCTCAGGGATTTGATGGAATGACAGCTTCAGAATTTAGGGTAGGCTTCAAATCACAATGGCTGGTAGAATCTGTTATCTAGTTTTAACAAGCCACACAGTTTAGAATTAAACTGAGTTAAAATGAAAAGAACTTGTGTGTGTGTCGTGACTTTAGAGACAAGTCACAACCTCCCCAGGGCCTCTAACATCTGGGGTCTTCACTGGCCCTCAGTATAATCAATTACGGGTGAAACACATATACTACCCAGTTTAGGTGAGCAATACTACAGATTACATCAGGTAAACTTCACTATTTTTGCTATGTTTTTCCTTCATGTTAAGGATCTAAATAAGATTTGATTCAGATAAAAAGTGCTAATCAACCAATGTTTGTGCCTCTCAGACTTCACATGCTGAAATCCCAATACCCAGGCGATAGCCTTATAAAATGAGGCCTTTGAAGTGTGATCAGAGTGTAAAGGTCAATCCCAATGGGATCAGGGCCTCATTAAAAGATGTTCTATTCCTAGCCTAGTGACCCACGCCTACAGTCCCAACACTGGGGAAGCTGACACAGGAAGATCTCAAGTTCAAGAACACCTTTGAAGCAAAATGGTTTGCTCTGGAATGAGGGCTCTGACTTAAAAACAATGATAAATAAACAAAGAATGGATGGATGGATGGATGGATGGATGGATGGATGGATGGATGGACGGACGGACAGACGGACAAACTGACTCCAAAGACTTCGCTTCCTACTTCACCATATAAGGTTATACTAGGAGACAGCCATCAATCAACTGGAAACTGGATCCTTACAAGACATCGATCTTGATCTAAGATTTCCCAATTTCTGAAGTTACAAACAAATCCCCACTGTTTCAAGCCACACAGAGATGGAAGTATAGCTCAGTTGGTAGAGTTCCTACACAGCATGCATGAAGCCTGTGCTGGATCCCAGGACTGTACAAACCAGGTAGAATAGCACAGGGGCTGCACTCAGCACTCTGAGTTCAAGGTCAGCCTCAGAGTTCAAGGTCAGCCTGTACACAAAAGGTCGAAGTCAGTCTAAGCTCATATAGCTGACTCAGACAAAGAAACAAAAAATTTGACAAGAGCCAGCCATGAGAGAGCACATCTTTAAATCCAGCACCTGGGAGGCAAAGGCAGAAACAGGGGATCTCTGTGAATTCTAGGCCAGGCAGGCTTGTCTATACAGTAAGTTCAAAGTCACCCAGGGCTATGCAGTGTGACCTTGGCTCAAAAACAAACAAACAAAAAAGCAAAATTAGAGTTGATAAAAATTTAATCCAAAACTTATATATAGCTTATTAACAGACATTTTAAACCAAAAGTTAAGGAAAAAAACAAATTATGATCAACATATTGAAAAAAGTTGTTTTCTTTTCCCTTTTTGCTTATTCTTTGAGACAGGGTCTCATGTAGCCCATATTGACCTCAAACTCACTTTGGAGCTGGGGTTGACCTCAAACTCCTGATTTCCCTGTCTCCACCGCCCAAGCGCTGGTACGTCTAGTGTGTATCATCAGAGTTTATGGGGTGCTAGAGATGCAATCAGGCGTTTTCTGTAGGCTAGGCAAGCATTTACCAACTGAATTATATTTCGAGGCCCAACAAAAGTTTTGCAACTTAGTTACAAAGTCAGACACTAAAGAGATAGACCTTCACATTGAGAAAACTCAGCTGTACATAGCAATTTACTCCCCAAGTGATGTGGGATTCCTCTCTGTATGCTGTGAATACCACTGGTTAATAAAGGCTAGGGCACAATAGAGGTGGGGGGGGGGGACATGACACTAAATTGAATGCTGAGAGAAAGAAGGTGGAGTCAAGGAGAAGCCATGTAGCCACACCAGAGACAGACACCAGACAGAACATTGCTGGTAAGCCACAGCCACATGGCAATACACAGGTTAATAGAAATGGGTTAATTTAAGATATGAGCTAGCGCCAGGCGATGGTGGCGCATACCTTTAATCCCAGCACTCAGGAGGCAGAGGCAGGCGGATCTCTGTGAGTTCAAGACCAGCCTGGTCTACAGAGCTAGTTCCAAGACAGGCTCCAAAGCCACAGAGAAACCCTGTCTCAAAAAACCAAAACATACATATA
>NW_026067908.1:9061882-9113965 GCF_014885135.2 Alexandromys fortis
TATATATATACACACACATACATGAGCAAGCTAAAAAGACATACATTTAAGCTATTGGCCAAACAGTATTGCAAATAATATATTTTCTACATGATTATTTTGAGATTGAGCAGCCAGAAACAAACAAGCAGGCTCCTATTATACCCAAGACTTGTGGGTAAATAGGGCTTTCCTTTTCAGTCCAACTCTGTGAAAGCCAATGGTCTATAGTAACCAAAATAATTATACTTTAAAAGTCACTTTTTCTATACTTTAAAAGTAACAGGATTAGCAGGGCTAGCTCACCCGTGGTATGAGCTAGCTCACCTGTGGTCTCAGCTAACTCACCCGTGGTATAGGCTAGCTCACCTGTGGTATAAGTCTGTCCAAGTGCTCAGCTCGGTTCCCATGAGAAGGGTGTGTTGACAGCCACTCTGGCAACTTTGGGTAGCCATGAAGACGCTCCGAAAACTCCATCTGCTGCCAAAATACTGAGCTGGCTCTTACGTCCACACATGCCTAAACACAGAATTAAAAAGGCACACAATGAGCTTAGTTCCCACAACTTTAAAAGCAAATAACTCAGCCAGGTATCCAAAGGGCTGAGAAAGATGAGGTAGGAGAGGAAAGGGAAAAAGAGAGAGAGAAAAGGAAAATACGTTTTAATTTACTTTTGTGTCACTAATGTTTTGGAAATATTCTTGATGTGGCAGTGTCATATATCAATCTGTTGATTTCATTGGTTAAGCAATAAATAAACTCCTTGGCCCTGATAGGTTAAAACATAGGTGTAAACAGAATAGGATGCTGGGAGGAAGAGGAAGTGAGCTCAGACCTGACAGCTCTGCTCTCTGGAGCAGAGACGCCAGGCTCTACTCTCCCAGGCAGCTCCGACCCAGGATGGACGTAGGCTAGAATCTTCCCAGTAAGCGCACCTTGGGGTGCTTACACACATTATTAGAAATGGGCTAGTCCAGGTGCGAGAATTAGCCTAGAAGAGGCTAGATAGAAATGGGCCAAGCAGTGCTTAAATGAATACAGTTTGTGTGTTGTTATTTTGGGGCATAAGCTAGCAGGCGGCCGGGGTGCTGGGGATGCAGCCCCGCTGCTCCTATTTCTACATATTCTACTTTTTATTATCATTTTAATGAAAGAATCTGTTCACCACTTAAAAGAAGGAATCCTCAAGCTGGGAACCACACTCAACAGTAGAGTGGCAATACCTAGCAGACAGTAGGCTCTGGGTTTGCTCCCAGGGTTGCAAACAGAATGAAGAGAAGAGCAGAGCTCCCACAGCACAGCACTGCAGCAACACAAGCCTGACTCCTAGCCTGCAAACATTTTCAGAACGGCTGACACTGGAAACACGTAGTAAGGGGGAAATCTTCCATATCAATTAACTTTTCTACTAAAAATAATCTGCACTTAAGAAACTTTACACCTAATGATACACTTAGAAAAAAATTAAACAAACATGCAGAAAATAGTTAATCTTAAGGTATATCAATCTGTCCAGCTTTCTCAACTACATGAAAAAATACATTTAGGCCATCCTAAACACACTATTTTTTAAAGGATGCATATGGATCTAGTATACATATACAAACTCATATCCACACCCTTGAATACACAGAACACCATGAAATGCTACTTAAGAACTGTTAATGGTGGTAGCTCTAGGAGCATAATTCAAGTATTTGAGTGGGAAGGAAGTAAGAGTTTAATTCTGAACTATATTTAACTATTTGTAATAAAAATTCTTTTTAAGCTCTCCATACAAGGTCTTGGAGGTTTTTTAGAAGTCTGTTCAATTTTCTTCACATCTTAATTTACTCTTTCTTTAAGAACTAGAAAAATTGTGTTTGTATTTCCTATTTTACTACTGAATACATTAAGAACTAAATTCTATCAGATTGGTCAGAATGTGGAACCAAAAAGCCTTAAATTGTGTGACTGTGATACCTAAAACATATGACAAATGCCACAGGTTGTGTTGCTGGTTTTATGTGAACTCGACGAGGCTAGGGTCACTTGGGAAAAGGACTCAATTAAGAAAATGTCCCAGCCAGACTGTCTTATGGGCCAGCCTACGAGGCATTGTCTTGGTTGATGATTAACGTGGAAGGGTCCAGTCCCTTATGGGTGGGAGCACCCCTGGGCTGGTGTTCCTGGGTGCTATAAGAAAGCAGGCTGAGCAAACCATGATGAGCAAGCCAGTAAACAGCACCCTCCATGACCTTGGCATCGTTTCTGCATCCAGGTTCCTGCCCTGCTTGACTTCCTGCCCCGACTTTCTTCCATGATGACTGTGATCTAGAACCGTAAGCTGCAATAAACACTTTTCTTCTCAGGTTGCTCTTGGTCATGGCGTTTATCACAGCAATAGAAACCTAACCAAGACACACACTCAATAGCCAGTCAACATCTATGCTGCCTCCCTGCCCACAAAACACTAATAAGATGTTTTCCAAGGTTGGGAAATAAAGAGGAAGAAATTATCTGAAAATCATTTTCAATATTCAAATCATTGCAATTCTTTTTTCTCCTCCTCCTCTTTCTCCTCCTCCTCTTCTTCTTTTTCTTATTCTTCCTCTTCCTCCTCCTTCCTGCTTCTTCTTCTTCCTCTTCTTCTCCTTCTTCCTCTTCCTCTTTTTCTTCTTCTTCTTTTGGTTTTTCAAGACACAATTTCTCTGTAGTTTTAGAGCCTGTCATGGAACCATGGAACTAGCTCTTGTAGACCAGACTGGCTTTGAACTCACAGAGATCCACCTGCCCTTGCCTCCTGAGTGCTGGGATTAAAGACATGTACCTCCACTGCCCAGCCAGTGTAATTCTTTAAGCACATTAAGGTCTCTAGGTTTAAAAGAACCCAAAAAAAAAAAAAAAAAAAAAAAAAAAACCAGCAGGACAATGTGTCAGAGAGCAAATTCGAGGCACAGAACCTGCATAAAAACCCAGATGCAGTGACATCATCTGTAATCCAGTCACCTGGAAAGGTGTGGGCCCGCTGGCCTGGAACAGGCAGCACCACAGCAGAAACCAGAGAAACCCTGCTCGGCAAGGAAGACAGAGACACAGCTCCTGAAAACTGTCCTCTGATGGCCACAATGTTAGTACTGCTGTCACGTGTGCCTGTGTGCAAGCACACCTGTGCATGCATACATACACACAAATATATCCTACTAACAGGTATGAACATTCATGGTTATGTATGTCTGAACAAAACAAAAGCATGATTTTAGGAATTTTTTTACCTTACAAATATTAACCAAAAGAGAAGTAAAATATTACCTGTTCAATCTAAGTAACAAAGTTGAAAGCAATATTTAAAATATTTGATATGTAGAAAAAGATGAAAAGATTAGCCCGGTAGACAGCAAAAGCATTTCAAACTAAAACAGCTTCGCCCACTCTGTTTGTCACTAGCCGACCCTGGAGTGCATGGAAGAACACTGAAGCAGACGTCAGGAGGAAGACACAAATATTATTTTTTTATTAAAGAAGAAAAAAAGTCATTGGGTTTGGATGTATCTCAGCTGGTAGACCCTGAGTTTTATCCCCAGAACCTCTTACAAGACACAGTGACCATACCTGTAATCCTACATTTTGGGAAGCTGACAGGATGTCAAAAGTTCAAAGTCATCCTTCGTTACAGACAGAATTTGAGGCTAGCCTGAGCTACATGAGACCCTATATTAAAAATAAAACAGAACCAAGAATATCAGAGCACTTTGAAAAGAAACTGACAGGTTACAATAATGGAACCCAAAGAAATGAAGACCTACAAAATGTCTGACAATTGAATTCAGAATAACACTCACAAAGAAAATAGTTCAAAGAACTATAAAAAAATAATAAAATTCAGTTAACAATTCAGACAAATACTGGGAAATCTAACAGTGATAATCTTTAAAAAAGAAATATTGGAAATTAAAAATGCTATGACTAAAATTAAAAACTTAATAAAAATCTTCAATGAAACTCTATTGGACATAAAAAGAGTAAGCTGAAAGATAGAACATTTGAAATTATGCAAAGGAAGAAGAATGACAAAGAATATCTGTGTAAATTATGGGTCATCAAGAGAGCAAACACTCACATCTCAGGAGCTATAGAAAGAGGAAGGAGGACCAAAAAGAACTTGGAAATGACGCTGGAAATATCCAGATGCCATCACCCAGAGACAGGAAGTACAGACGTCATCCGTCAAATTCAACCCAAAAGGGAGCATACTATGACACATTACGCTCAAACTCAAAGGAAGAAACAGTCCAAAAGTAACAAAAGATAAGAGACACCTCTCTTTAAAAGGCTGTTCCAACACCGCCTATGAGGACACTTCTCAGCAGAAACCTTGCAGCTAGCTGAGAAGGGGGATGCTGAAATATTCGAGTGATAAAGAGATAATCGCCAACCGAAAGGCTTTTCCCTGCAAAGCTGTCCTTGATAGATGAGAGAGAACTGAACTTTCTGAGACAAAAAACTAGAAGAATGGGGTGTGGTGGCTTGCACCTAAAACCCCACCTAGGAGGTGGAGAGAGGAGAAAGCACAGTGAGTCCACACTGCCTCAAAGGCAACGTTCACAGCCACCAGCCCCACCCTCCATGAATCGCCAAGGAAGCTACTTAGAACGAAATACAAATACAAATAGCTGTTGATGATCAGCTTGAAACAAGCTGTTACATGCATCTACTTAAACCTCACAGTAACTATAAAGCAAAACTGTTAGTTGATATACAGAGCAGAACTAGAGAGGTCTCCAAGTACACTGTTGCATGGAACCATCCAACCTCAAGCAAGACATGAATTTTTAGAAGTGACTATAAGACAACCAGAAAATAACAAAACAACAATAATCTGCCCTTTTTTAAAACTCTTATTTATTTACTTGATCTTATGCGTGTAAGTGTTGTCTGCATGCATTTATGTGTATCACATGTATGGAACAAAGGACACCAGAAAAGGGTGTAGGCTCCCCTGGAACTGGAATTCCAGGTGGCTTTGAGCCACCATTTGGGTATTAAGAATTGAACCAAGGTCGTCTATAAGAGCAACAAGTGTTCTGACCCACTGAGCCATCGCTCTAGCCCAGTAATTAGTTCCACCCTACCGCGTATTACCCTAGATACAACAGATTCAAATCTCCAATTCATGAAAAAAAGTCACTAAGTGAAAACCCACTTGACTGTATGTTTCTTACAAGAGATGTGCCTCACTTTACAGACTCAAAAACTAAAACTAAGCAGGGTAGCTCAACTTGCAACAGACATAATATAAAAAGAGACAAAGAAGGACATTATACAATAATAAATAGGTCAATTCATCACGCAGAATTAAATAGTTGTAAAAATATATGCATTCCATGTGGGTGGGGGTGGGGAAAGGGTGGGATGAGAGGAGGGGAGGCAGTGGGATTGGGGATAGCTGTGTAAAATGAGAAAAGATTGTATTAAAAATTCTTAATAAAATAATATATGCATTCAACATCAAAGCTCCTCTAAATATATAAATATTAAAGGATCTAAAGACAGAAACAAACCACAATATAATAGCAATGGCATCTCTAATACTCAACATTTTCTTTTTTTTTTATTTATTAAAGATTTCTGTCTCTTCCCCACTGCCGCCTCCCCTTTCCCTCCCCCTCTCCCAATCAAGTCCCCCTCCCTCGTCAGCCCCAAGAGCAATCAGAATTCTCTGCCCTGTGGGAAGTCCAAGGACCACCCACCTCCATCCAGGTCTAATAAGGTGCGCATCCAAACAGCCTAGGCTCCCACAAAGCCAGTATGTGCAGTAGGATCAAAAACCCATTGCCATTGTTCTTGAGGTCTCAGTCGTCCTCATTGTCCGCTATGTTCAGAGAGACTGGTTTTAACCCAGGCTTTTTCAGACCCAGGCCAGCTGGCCTTGGTGAGTTCCCGATAGAACATCCCCATTGTCTCAGTGTGTGGGTGCACCCCTCGCAGTCCTGAGTTCCTTGCTCATGCTCTCTCTCCTTCTGCTCCTGATTTGGACCTTGAGATTTCAGTCTGGTGCTCCTATGTGGGTCTCTGTCTCTGTCTCTGTCTCTGTCTCCTTTCATCACCTGATGAAGGTTAATATTCAGGAGGATGCCTATATGTTTTTCTTTGGGTTCTCCTTCTTATTTAGCTTCTATAAGAACCCGAATTATAGGCTCAATGTCCTTTATTTATGGCTAGAAACCAAATATGAGTGAGAACATCCCATGTTCCACTTTTTGGGTCTGGCTTACCTAACTCAGGATAGTGTTTTCTATTTCCATCCATTTGCCTGCAAACTTCAAGAAGTCCTTGTTTTTTACTGCTGAGTAGTACTCTAATATGTATATATTCCATACTTTCTTCATCCATTCTTCAATTGAAGGGCATCTAGGTTGTTTCCAGGTTCTGGCTATTACCAACAATGCTGCTATGAACATAGTAGAGCATATACTCTTGTTGTATGATAAGGCCTCTCTTGGGTATAATCCCAAGAGTGGTATTGCTGGGTCGAGGGGTAGGTTGATCCCGAATTTCCTGAGAAACCTCCACACTGCTTTCCAGAGTGGTTGCACAAGTTTGCATTCCCACCAGCAATGGATGAGTGTACCCCTTTCTCCACAACCTCTCCAGCAAAGGCTATTCAACATTTTCAATAATAAATAGTTAATTCCAACGGAAAATTAGTAAGAAAACACTGGATTTGACTATCACTCTAGACCAGATATAGCCAATTGGTACATGGGGCACTTCATCTGACAGCGATAGAATACACATGCACATGCACACAGACACACACACACACACACAGATAGACACACACACTTTCTCCAAGGCACAAAGCAAAGCTCAGCAATCATGGACAGAGACTGAATCTGTGTACAAGTGCTTCTGCACAGCAAACAAAACAGGTAACAATATCTGCATACAATATACCTGACGAGAGATTAATGTACAAAACAGACAAGGAAAACTTACAACTCCATAGCAAAGTACACTCAATTAAAAATGGGCAAAAGATGTAAGAACCTCAAGAACTGCATACAAGTTAACATGGGTGTACGAAAAACTTATCAATATCACAACACCTTCAAGAACTGCACCCCAGAAACACGTGAGATATCATCTCACACCTGTTAGGAGGCTGATACAAAAAATAACAATAATATGGAAAGATTCAACTCTTATACTTTGCTCATGGAAATGTAAAATGATGAATTGTAGTAAGGAGGATTGGGCTGCATCCCGCCGCCCAGCTAGCTTAACCCCTGAAATAATCACACAGAAACTGTATTAATTAGACACTGCCTGGCCCATTAGTTCTAACCTCTTATTGGCTAGGTCTTACATATTTGTTTAACCCATCTCCATTAATGTGTATCGCCACTTGACTGTGGCTTACCAGCATGAGTCTAACCAGTGTTCTTCTTAGGCAGGAGAAACATGGCATCTGCCACACTTCCCTTCTTCCCAGCATTCTGTTCTGTCTACTCCGCCCATCTAAGGGCTGCCTATACATTACTACTGACAGTGTGCTTTCCAGCAATAGATGGAAACAGCCTGAATGCTCACTCAGAGAAGACTGAGTGAAGATGTGGGGCTGCACACACACACACACACACACACACACACACACACACACACACATGTATGCACGCATACATACACACACAATAGCCTTACCCAAGAAGGCAATCCTACCATGTACAACAGCGTGGATGAACACTGGGGATGGTAGGTTAGGAAAGATGAGGTGGGCACAGGGCAAATACTGCCTGACTTGGCTTACATGAGGCATCTACAGTAGGTAAAGTCAGACACAGGGTAGGGCAGTTATGAGGATGCATTAGGTTCTAGATACAGCTCTATGACATTGCTCCCAGAGGTCATTCTGCAGTATGCGTTTAAATTTGTAAGTGAGTAGATCTTATGCTAGATATTTTTACCACAAAAGTGGGGTGGGCTGCAAGAAGGCTCAGTGGGTGACGCCACTTGCCGCTAGCCTGCTGAAATCAATTCAATCCCCAGAAATGACGTGGTGGGAGAAGAGAACTGAAGCCTACAAGTTGTTCTCTGGCCTCCACACACCATGGAACATGCACGCACAAACAGATACATACATAAATAAACAAACAAATTAATAAATCAACACCTAATGAGCTAAAGATGGCTCAGTGGTTAAGAGCACTTGTTGCTCTTCCAGAGGATCCAGATTAGAGTCCCAGCACCCTAAAAGTAGCTCACAACTGTCTGCAATTCCAGTTCCAGGGGATCCAAAGCTCTCTTCTGGACTATTTGGACATAGCACAGACAGGGTACATAGACACATACAGGCAAAAGTCAAATACATGAAATATAATTTTAAAAAATCTCCTTTAAAAAAAGACAGGATCTCTCTATGTATCACCTGGCTTTCCTGGACCCTGATCCTAAAGCAGAGTGGCCTAGGACTTACAGAGATCTGCCTGCCTCTTCCTCCAAGTCCACCATCATGTTTGGCATAAAATCTTGTTTTTAAAACACTATCTAATAAAAGAGCGTGTGGTTACCAAGATTGTGGGTGCACATGAAGAAAAGATAAAGCTCTTTCTAAACCACCTTTCCTTCTTCAAAGAGCCAGTGGTGATCAAAGCCCCAGGGAACATAAGGGACAGATGTTGGTGGAAAATGCGTCCTAGAATGCTGCAGGACTGGGTAATGTTGAGACTGTAGGGCTTATAACCAGTGAGAAAGGGGTTGAGACCCCATCTTCTTACTTCATTGTGAACTGTAAGCACTGTGTTACCTCCTTTACTGCTCATAACGACCTGACACGGTGAGTGATGCTATTTCACATCCGTTTACAGAGCAGATGGGAGAGCAAGGGACTGAGTCACAATCTGAACTCCAGCAGTCAAGAGCCAGTCAGCACCCCAAACCAACAATTCAGTCTCCAAGGCCACCAGATTCACCTCTGAAACTTAATGCTGCAGATCATCGGGATGAAAAGCAGCCCATTCAGAACCCAGAACACATTGTTTCTGTCCTCCTTTCCCTGGGGAGGAGCAGGAGCTTGTAGTGATTACATGACACTATGGCAGTCCTAAGAGATGGTGCTGTGAATCATAAACAAAGAAGGATCTAGTCAAGTCCAGATTAAAGCAATAACATGTGTGAAGATGCAGTAAGAGACATGGACAAGGAATTTATTCTATTTTATAATAAATTCAGCAGGATATGATATCCATAAGGCACACAGTACCGCCCTTAAAACCTGAACATTTCCCAAAGCAAACACAACACCAAAGAAAGACCAAGCCCTATCCCACCTATGAGTAAAATGTTCCCCGCAAGTACATACTGAAAAGGGCTCTGGACTTTGTGATTCCCTCCGACTCCTGCCAGCCATCATCCCAAGAAGGGAAAGCCTGATGTTAGAAGTTCAGAGTCTGTTTTGAATGCCAGTAGCACTGTTTATCTAAACCAGATGTCCTGGCATCCCCTCTGTATTGCACAGACATGTGTCAGGCATGAGACAGTATTAGAAAGGACTGCTACCAAGGGGACAAGAACTAGAATACAGTTTGAGTATTATCATATTTGAAGAGAACAAAACACATAACAACGGCCATGTTTCAGAGGCGATGCTCTTCCCAGCAGCCTAGAAGAAAGAAGCCCCACCCTCAGGGAGAGATGTGCCACAGTGTCTGACCTCTCCACTTTCCAGTGTCATTTGTAAAACCAGGCAAATGGCAGGACCTGCCCCTCACAGGCTGAATGAAGAACAACTCACACACCTGCTCAGGACAGGACCCAGCACACAGAAACTATGACTGAGGCCCGCTGTCAACACCATCACCTGTGCTGTTCAGCATCTACGGGAGCCAGTTCCCTCGTCTGCATGCATGGGCTCAAGTGTCCCGTGCTCAGGGCATCTCCTGGCACACTCCCTCACGTTCTGTAAGTCACTGGTTCCCAACACACTGTTTTTCCAATCAATAATTTCAAACTGTTCTTTCCCAACTGAGTGTGGATAAGATACTTATAGCTAAATCATTCTCAGAATTTGTCAATGAAAAAAATTCATTTATCAAAAACACTTGTGTATGCCAAAATGGGAGAAATGGGCTCTTGTTATTTTGTGGTTCAATAACTTTAAAGTCCTTGCCCAGGTGTTCTGCATTTTTTGATTACCATTGTGTTAGTTCATCAATCAGCAAAGCTGGCAAAGTTTTCAATGAATTTTACACACATTTCTTTCTTGTCTCGTGTAGTTCAGTACCCAACACAATGCAGATCATAACAACTACAAATCAAATTAATATTCTCTGTGGGGAATGGGTTCAAAATAAGATTTGGGCATAATGTATGTGTTGTGGAAGTTACTTTATAGCACATCTATGAAATAGAACTTTTTCATTTGATGCTTATTCATTCTTAAATAGCTAACCTAAGAGCCCACACAGTCATCCAAGCACAACACAAAGACAGTTCACTGTGGGAAGACTCAGTACTAACCTGGACAAGGGCCGGGAGTCTTGTTACTAACCAAATATGCTACTAGGGAAATCACGTCAGCACTTTGGACTCTAGTCTCCCTACCTGTAAAAGGAGAAGTTGAGTTAAATTAGCTCCAGTTTTCCTCCCAGGTCCAAAAGCGTATGTTTTTATATTTACATGAAGTTTTAAGTTTGGGTTCTTATCTTCTGATAGAGGATTCTGCTGTTACCCACTTCTCTCGCTAGATGGTGCTATGAACATAGCTATTCCGGATCATCCAAAGAAAGCAACAGAGCTTCCAGAAGGGTCCTTAGCAGCTCTGAGGCTGGACAATCCCTCCCAGCGAGGGCTCTCAAACCACACCAGTGTATTTATTATCCTTAGTCCCCACCCACTAAACGAAATAACACATCCACACGTCCCCTGGCTCTGTAATAATCAAAAGCAATCATACATAATGCCCTCCAAGGAGCCTGCCCCCAGTTTAGAAGCATTAAAAGAAAATTAGCTTTCTTTTTTTAGATTTCAGTACAGATACTCAAAAATGAATATAGATGGTTTGGTTTCTTGTGAAATTAAAAAATAAGTCATTTCTAAATGACTGCAAAGTGTCAAAATTTCCTTACAAAGACAAATGAATAAATACATCAACAAAATCAAACAGTCTTTTGTCCAGCTGATTTGAACCATTTATTCCATCTCAGTTTACAGCAGACTACAAGTCAACCACTAATTCTAAATTGACCATTCTAATAATTTTTAATAATAACTCAAAGCTCTCCAAAATGAAACTTTAAACTATAAAAACATAACCATGTAAAATTAACTTCTCCACAGTCAATAGTATAGAAGAAGCAGAAAGAATCTTTAGGAAAGATAGATTCTTGCTTGAAAGTCTCTCAAATATAATTTCATTTAAGTGAATTTCCTATGTTGGGTTTGGGCCTTGATCCTGAATGCTCACAAATCCAATGGGACAACACAGAAGCAACAAATTCACCTCCAGAAAGAGTTCCCCTTGACCACACTCTCAAGTCCCAGACAGAAAGATAATGGCAACTTACAGCAGCCAGGCCAACCATGCAATGTGGGAGTGTCTGTCCCTGGGCCAACACCTTTGCTCTCTTTTAATGTGTGACAAAGGAAGCTAAGCTATAATCATAATTATAAAGAAATCTAAGCATAATTTGGCAATGTGATGGGAATTACAGGGCAGGGCTAGGGAGTTTGCTCAACTGCTCACACACATACATAAAAGCACCTGATCTAGCCAGGCAGTGGGGGTGCAGCACTCGGGAGGCAGAGGCAGGAGAATCTCTGTGAATTCGAGGTCAGTCTGGTCTACAAGAGTGAGTTCCAGGACAGGCTCCAAAGCTACAGAGAAATCCTGTCTCAAAAAACAAAAACAAACAAACAAACAAAAAAGCACCTGGTCTATAAATGTCCAAAATAGGGTATAGGGTACAAAGTGTCAGGCACAGGGCAGGGGTACAGAGTACAAGGTACAGAATACAGTGCATAGGACACAAGGCACAGGGTACAGGGCACAGGGCACAGGGTATAGACCACAAATAGAAACCAAGCAGACACCCAGACTAGGACTTTTAGTAGGAGCATCACTAGCCTCTTTTCAGAGAGAAAACAGAGTTAAGTAACAGGGTCAAATGCAAGAAATCAGAGTTCCACGATCTCTGTGACACCCAAAGTCCCCACCACTGAGCTCAGGGTTTAAAGTCCTTAAGACCACGAAGTCACTGCCCACCTTCTCCTCCCCATCTTGATGTGGATCCTCCTAAACTGTCTGTATTTTAGCCACAGGGAGATTTCAATCCCCAGAATGGGCATTGTTTTCCTTACCTTTGAGCACACTGTTTTCATAGCAAATCCCCCAAGACTCCCCCAGCACCACACCAGGATAACTGTCTCCGAGAGCTCTGCTCTAGATGCTTCTTTCTCAGTCCCTATCCTGGGCTGTCATTTAAACCTGGATACAAGTTCTACCATTCTGTGGCCTCTTCCATGGGATGAACCTGCCTTATGTCTCTACCATGATGCTCTAAGCTTGTTAAAATTATTAATTGATCATATCTGTCTCCTACAAACATTCTTACTTCCTATCACCTGGCAGATAGCAGGCATGCAGCAATACATGTTCAGTTAATCAATGAAAATCATGTTATAGAGGAGGGCTACCACCTGGCTCTGGATCAGACTAGTGTAATGTCAAAAGAAAAAAAGGATCCATCAGAATTAGAGGTCTGTGAGCCAGGTACTGAGTAGAAATCTAGAGACCAGCACTGGCTCCCCAGACCTGCTCTGTTATGTGTAGCTGGGCAGCGAGTGGAACGGAGGGGAGGATGAATGTAGTCAGTGAACGCTATAATGAAGTTTCTGCAGAACTTCATTCCAGTGAAGGATGCTAGCAGTAGAAACAGGAACACACTGAGACATACTTTATAGATGGAATTGCCAGGACTTGGTGAAAGATCAGATTTAAATCTTAAATGAGGAAGGATGACAACAGGCTGCAGGCATTTAGAACAATACTGAACACAAGGTAGAACATCTGACAGGGAAAGGAGAAAACTGGGAGAGAGTGGGCAAAACTCCAGGATTCAGTACTGAATACACAGACTTAAGATCCTTGTGGGCCAGAGGAAGCAGGCAATGGGGCGTGCACAGGCAGAAAACTGGTGCCCGGGGAACTTGAAGTGTATTGACTGAATGAGAAATGTCCAAGTCCATCACCCAGGTGGAGAAAGCTGCTGCAGAAAAGTAAACCTAACATGTTCAGGATCACACAGCTAACCGGAAAGACAGAGTCTCAAACATGGGTGATCTAGCTCAGCAGCCACACTACCGTTGGGACTCAGTGTCCTTGGCACCTGATTCCTCCACACCACCAGTACCTAAAAAGGGTTTAGACTTTGATTCTTGCCTCACTTGAAGAAGCAGGTTATTTGGTGTGGGCATTGAGGGTGTACAGCCTGGTCTCACTTCCTGTCCACTCTCTGCTTCCTGACTGGGGACAGAGTATGATCAGCTGCCTCATGTTCTTACCTCCATGCTGGGCTGTATCCACCATGATTGTATCTCCTTAAACCATAAGCTAAAAGCCAACAACAACAACATCTCCCATATATGGCTTCCTGCCAAGTAGCTGGCCTCACCAATAAGGAAGGTGATTCCTGTAGCTCATAACAAAATAATCTCCATGATGAGCAAGAAAAATCAATAAATAAATCTCTGTCCCATTCCAGTCTGAATCACTTTTACGGCTGTACCTTTGAAAAAGAAGCTAACAGAGCCTGTGTGGGCTTCAGCTCCTTCCCCTGCAAAAAGGAGACAATGATCATAGCTGTAAGCACTTGATGGAGCTGCTGTGCAGTGGGTCAGGCAGGCTCCACACCTCCAGCACCGCACAGTACTGGGAGAGCAAGCAGTAACTGGAACTAGAGGTGTTCTTATCTAAAAGGATGCTTTCACAGAATAAAGGCAGCATAAATACTATATTCAAAGCCTTCATACTGCTTCTCTTTCTGACAGGAAATAAATACTTGTACTTTAGAGATGGCATTTTTCATCCTGAGTGTTTCATAACAAAGACAAATTTAACATCTATGGCAACATTTCTTTGTGCTTGACATAAACAGACCAAATTACTGCACTGGAAGTCTCACGCTGCACAACACATTTAGTGTGCTTCAGAAGACGCAACCAAGCTCTCACCTGTCCAAATATACTTTTCCAAAATGGTTTGCCATGTTGTAATTGAAGAGGCTTCATCATCTCTTCACTGACTTATCTGCTCTCAGAGGAGAGGACTTACCAAGTCCCCCAACACAGAGTTGGACTGTGGCAGCTGCTGTCCTGATCTGCCTGGACAGCCCGGCATTGAGCTCTCAAACACTGCCTCAGAGCTTCTTCATCTATAGCTACTCAGAAACTCCATGTGTGATCCTAAAATAGACATTTTAAACATCTAACCAATAAGCACAATGAAGGCACTCAGCAATAGAGAATATTAAGGAGCCAATAAAAACTGAGAGAGTATGTTCAGCTTTTCCAGGAGTCTAGAAAAGGAAATTTCAAAAACCAATGAGAAGCTGTGTGTGGTGCATGCCTTTGATCCCAGCACTCTGGAGACAGTGGCAGGTGGGTCTCTAGGCCATCCTGGTCTATATAGTGAGTCAGAAAACAGCAAGGGATACAAGAAGAGGAAACCCTAGTTAAAAAAAAAAATTAAAAGATACTATTTTTTCCCTCCAAACTGACAAAACTTAACATGGTTGAACACATCATTGTGAATATTAAGAATAAAAGGTATTCTCACAGGTTACTGAAATCTTGCATTAGCATTTTTGAATACAGAATATATATCATAATGACCTAAGCTACACTTACTTATCCTAAAGAAACAATAAAAGCTTACGGAATGGTGCTGGAGTACAGCTCAGTTGTAAAGAACTGCCTGGGGGTGTAAAGCTCTGAGTTTCAGCCCTAGCATAAGAGAGAGGGGGGAAAGGAGAATGAGTGTGAGGAGGAGGAGGGGATGGGGGAGACGGAAAGACGGGATGGAATATGAATTCAGAGAGAAGGAAGGGGAGAAAGGGGAGAAAGAAAAAAAGGAAAGAAAGAAAAGATGAAGGGAGGGGGAAAGAAGGAAGGGAGGAAAAACTCATGGAGTTTAAGGATATATGAATAGAATATCTTTTCCAAAATTATTTACAATATTACCAATTCCTAAAAACTATCCAGATGCTAATTAATGGCAAATAACTCAACTTATTATTACGGAACATTCAGTGCCATTTAAAATCAGGCGCTTTCTCTTCTGGTAGCGTAGAGATATTCCTAACAAACCAGTGTCCCTGACAAAAACAACCAGAGAATACAAAGAAGACTGGGCCAGTGGATGGAAGAGTCACCAGACCAGCCAAGACAGACACCAAAATCCTGAAAGGAAGAAACTCACCAAAGCTAGTCTAACTCTCAGGGAACCCTCTGAAGAAGAGGGGCGCAGCAGGCTAAAAACATGGCAGAATCTGGCAGGAATCCAAAAGTGAGAGGGAACAAAGGAAGCGTTTGGCTGTTATAGGGGTAGAAAACCCAAACTTTAGACTCATCAAGGCAGCCAGATCTGTAAAGTCTAGCATTAGTCAAGAATATCCCACCTTTTGCACATGAGGACAAGAGAGACAGTAAAAACAGAGCAAAGGTGTTTGTTGGGGAGGGGGACCGATGAGCATTAAATCTAGAGACCTAGAGACTGGTCCAATGATGGGGCCTAATTCTGTCCTTTGTGGTTGCTGGTTAGAAACCTGGCAATAATGGACATCGAGCATCCTCCGTACACCTGCTATTGAGGCTCATGGGAAAGCAGCAGTGGGATAACTAGGAGACACCGCACACTGTTTGTCTGTAACTCATAAAGGTGAAGACTGGAGTTAAAAACACACAACAGAGACATGGAGCCAAGCACTGATTCACCAAAACATCTGAACATTCTTAAAGAAAACTTATTCAAGAAAATGTAGGCCCCAAACCAGGTAGAGACTTGGTGCTGTGAGAACGGAAGATAAAGCCTAGGGCCAGTGTTCCGGAAAGGTCTAAAGGGGCCTTTAGAAGGCAGAACACAGGCCATTCCTCGGGGTCTATCTTAGACAGCAGTGCTCTTCTGGATGAAGACACCGAGTTCAATACAGAATGGTATAGATGAGGATTAGTGAACTACAACAGAACACATCCATGCTGACAAGCACAGAAACTGGAAAAACAAGAAGCAATGAAAGAGGAACATGACACTCTCAAACAAATAGTTACATATATTCCCAGTCCCAGAAGAGAATAAGAATGGAGCAAATGCTTTATGTTAAAGTGTAATCAATGAGAATCCAACACAGATAAAAAATACCAAGCAACAGTCACGTGAGCACAGTAAGCACAAAGAAAACACAGACTAAGTTGATGCTGCACATCAATCTACAGAAAAGCAAAGACAAAAATGCAAGTTTAGCAACCATAAGTAAATAAAGTTAAAAACAAGAGAAAAGACAACGGGACGGCCTCTCAAAGGGGACAGTTAAGTTAGAAAGTGTCAGAGGTCATCATCAACTTGTTGAGAGCAAGAACCACAGATTTAAAATCTTGTGTCCCACAACAATACTCCTCCAAAGCATGCCAGCTTGCAGGAATGGGCAAAGGATTGGTGGCCACACATCCTACAAGAGATGACAACTTTGCAGCCTTGGTTACAGGTAGCTATTATTTAATGATTATAGGAAACTATAAATCAAACACAAGCCAGGAAAGAATTTAACACTGAAAACCTATAGAAGAAATAAGACTTAAGCATTCCTGAAGGTGCCAACTGCTTCTGGAGCAACAGCCTCCCTGATTCACAGACGGAAGAAGAAGTCAACAGCCAGAGAACAGATGGACTGACACACTCCGCCTCAACTCCAGTCAATTCCCTCACTGACTTCTAGCATGAAGGGGAGAAAAATAGAAAATCAGGCAAATGAGAAATCTACTTTTTAAACAGACCCTGGAATGGGAATTATTTTTCTGAGAAACCTGTTCAGGATCTACTGATCTTTAAGATCTTACTATGTTTTGGACTAAAGCTAAGTTGAAAGCTTGGCTTTGATTTTTTCTAAGGTCATGAAAGCAGTGAGGTGTTGAGCAACGCCTGAAGGAAAACTGTTGAAAATAGCCAGCACATAGATTGCTAGAATCGGACTGTGACTTCAGTCAACAGCACTCGAAAAACAATCTACCCCCTGCGATACTTAAAATACTAAGACAAAACTTCCTCATTCATGTTGGCCCAGCTCAGTCAAGGGATCACCCCTAAGCTGGTCAGCTCACTGCGCTAAAGAGAAGAGCAGAATAATAGCCTTTTAAGGAGAAATTGAACTCTTGATCTCAGGATCCTCACCCTCACCCAGTGGCTGGCCAGGCCACAACCCTCTGTGCAAGTCCGCCCACTTTCCCAAACTATTCAGAAAAGAGAATTTCTTTTCTTCTATCTTTTATTCTAAGTACGCTTTTCCTAACCCTTTGGGCTTCTCCCACATTTGGGCTTTCTTACTCTTTCTCAGAAGCACCCCTTCCCACACATGGCTGCCTGTGTCTCCTGGGGCTGGCCTCTGTGCCCAGTGAGACAGCATGGTTTCCTTTCCTCTTCTCCAGCCCCCTCCTCTGGATCTACAGTTGGCCTGAGCTGGTTTGTATTTGGTTTGTTTTAAACGCTTACAAAACTGTCCTTGAGCTTTTACTGAGTTCATCCTTAAATTCTCCTATTAATGCAACTTGGAAAAACAAGAGGGGACCCCAATTTCCTCTTTGTCTTCTGGTGAACACTAAGGGAACCCAAAGTTGCAGTAATACAAACAGAAAAGTGACAAAACTAAATATAACCAGGGTCAATAAAGTTTAAGCAAATCTAAAAGGCTTATCTAACTCACAACAAAGGCCAAGGTCAAAGAAATAAATAACTAAGTGATTAATAATACATTCAGAAAGTGGCCTCAAATTTTAAAAAAGAAATTAGTAGAGACAAAAAAAACCTGAAGAAATAAAAAATAAAAAAAGAAAAAGAATCCAGGTGTAGTGGTGTGTGCCTTTAATACCAGAATTTGGGATGCAGGGGAATTCTCTGTGAGTTCTGGGCCTACCGGGGCTACAGAGTAATGACCTGAATCAAACAAATAAACAATTAAAAACCTGAATAACTAAATAAGTAAATGGATTTACTTCAAAATGATCAAACAATTCAAAAGTAGGAAAGAATCCCAAATATGTATGTGTCTTAAACAGACTTCAAATTTCATGAAGCTAAAACTACCAGACAAGTCAACATTCATAGCTAAAACATATCTCTAATGGAGGTTAGAATATTAATGTGGATGATACAGCGAACCAACTCAACCTAACACTTGCTTGTGGAAAGCCGCTCAGTTACTGTAGAGCAGTCAGCAAGACAGCTCAAGAGCTTCCCAAAACCAAGCATCTATAGCTAGGTTTCTATTGTGTGAACACCAAGACCAAAGTGACTTAGGAAGGAAGGGTTTATCGCAGCTTATATTCTCAGGTCATAGTCCGTTACCAAAGAAAGATGGGTGACAACTCAAGGCAGGACCTGACACAGAGGTCATGGATGAAGGCTAGTGCTTACCCCTTGCTCTTTGTGGCTTACTTCATCTGCACTCTTTCAGCAGCCAGGACCACTACCATGAGCGGCAATGCCTGTGTAAACTGGGCCCCTCCCCATCACTAGAGAATACACTTCCCTGCAAGCCAATTTTGGGGGGGAGGAGGGGTATTTTCTCAAGTGAAGTTCCCTCTTCCCAGCTGACTCTAGCTTGTATCAGGTTGACATAAAAACAGCCAGCCAAAGATTAAGATTCTACAGAGTGCGCTCTCAGACTTGTAAGGAAGTAAATTAGAAATAAACAATGATAAAACATTTAGACAAACTCCAAATATCTAGACATTAAATGAACTAAAACAATCTGTATATAAATGAAGAAAATTACAAATGATATTAGGAAACATTTGTACTTAATGGCAATGATGAAAACACGTATCTAAATGTTTCAAATTCAAATAATGAGAAGCAGAAATTTTAGCTTTAACTGCCTGTGTTAATTTAAGAACATGAAAATCTACAAATAATAATCTGAGCTTCCATCTTAGGAAATCAGAACAACAATTAAACCCAAAGTAATGTACTATTTATAAGATATACATATAAAGATACAAAAAAGACTGAAAACAAGAGACTACAAAGAACAACACTCTTGTACAACCCAAAAGAATATGGGAGGAAGAGCAAGGAGATAAAAACAAAAATAAAGAAAAAGGCAGACATTAGGCAAAAAGCATTACTAGGGATAAAGGGTAATTTTCTTCAAAAAATAGACTTTAAAGCATTATTTTTGATAGGTGTGTGTGAACATGAGTGCAGGTGCTCACAGATACCAGAAAGAGGTAACTGATTCCCTCAAGGTGAAGTCACAGGTGCCTGTGAGCCACCTGGCATGGTGCTAGGAGTGGACTGGACTCAGAGTAGCAAGCTTTATTAACCACTGGGCCACCCACCCAGCCCTATAAGCATCATTCTACCAGGAAGAAAGCTCATTATAAGCTATGCAAAGAAACAGTTGACAGAACTAAAAAGAGATAAAGAAAACTCTATAATCATAATAAAAGACTACAAAGCTCTGTAAATAACTAGAAAGGGGAAGAAAAAGGTGACCAATGATAAATAATAAAACAGCTTAATAGTAATAATCTCTACAATAAAAGAGCTGAAACAACCAAGTCAACAAACTTGACCAAATAGTCATCCACAGAACACCATGTGCACGGGCAGAAGCTCTGCCAAGGACACCCCACTGAGACGAAAATAAGATGGCTCCACAGATGCTTCTCACTCAGTGTGCTCTCCACTCAGAATGTAAACTGGAAGTCAAAAACACATGGCAACCAGAAATCACAAAAGATCCATAAACTATGCAATAATCCCCTAAATAATCCATGAGCTAAAAAGAAATCACAAAAAAAAAGGAATAATGTGTTTTCAAACTAAACAAAAAAATAAACAGCCTGTCAACACCTGACAGGTAAACACATAGCCTCGCATACAGACAGTCCCCAACAGCCTGGCATACAGACATTCCCCCAACACCTTTGCAAACAGACCGTCCCCAATACCCTGGCATATAGACAGTCCCCAACACCCCTGTAAACAGACAGTCCCTAACACCCTGGCATACAGACAGTCCCTAACACCCTGGCATACAGACAGTCCCCAACACCCTGGCATACAGACAGTCCCTAACACCCTGGCATACAGACAGTCCCCAACACCCTGGCATACAGACAGTCCCTAACACCTTTGCATACAGACAGTCCCCAACACCCTGGCATACAGACAGTCCCCAACACCCTGGCATACAGACAGTCCCTAACACCTTTGCATACAGACAGTCCCCACTCCATAAGGATTCACCTGAAATCTTCATGAAGGTGAGAATGAGAGGGGCATTCAAGAAAAACAATTCCTGAAAATCTAAATTTCAGGCCACTGTCTCCTACAGACACAGACATAATATCTAACTAAAACACTAGCAAACCAATTCTAAATATTTATTATAGAATACTAAAACTGATTTAAAAAAATAGGCCTATTTATAAAAACAAAAGGTTAGCTTAACTTAAAAAAAATCAATGTAGCCAATCCACATTAAAAATTAAAGAAGAAAAAGCATAACCATCTCAATAAATTCAATAAATTAAGTGACAAGCTACAATATTCTTTCATAATTAAAACCATTTCCCATACCATGCAGAACTAAAGGCAGACCCTCTACATGATGGACGGCCCCTGTGGTGAAGTGACTGAGGAAAGCCCCACTGGGCATTTGCACACTGTGTAAGGAGGTTTGGGTGCTGCAGCCTTGATGGAGAACACAAGTCACTGGGGCTCTAAGACTGAAAGCCTGGAGGCACAGCCAGTTGGCTCTCTCCACTTCCTGCTCTACTTGAGATCTGAGCTGTTGGCTTCCTGCTCCTGCCGCCACACCTGCTGCTCACTGCCACCCTTCCCTGCCACACTGGGTCTTACCCCTCTGCAACCAGAAGCTCAAATAAACACTCCTTGGTCATGGGGTTTTAGCACAGCAACAGAAACATAGCTAATACAACCTCTAAGAAACCTTACAAGAACCATGAGACATTTCCTTCTTCTAGGATCAGGGAAAACAAAGTTGCCCAACCATCAGCTTGTGCTGACATCTGGATGTTACACTAATAATAAGATGGGGAAACACTGATTAGGAAGAAAGGGAGGATGGGGTGCGGGGGGGGAGACAGACAGGTAGGTGGGTTGGTTGATAGAGACAAGGTCAGTTATGTAAGTCAATTATATTTCTATCGGCAAGAAATTTATCTTTAAATGAGTATATCTTAATATCAAACACTTAATAAATCAGACAAAATATATGCCATCCTATATACAAAACCAAGCTTAAAGCATTATTAAGAATAATTAAAGACGGGGGCTAGAGAGATGGCTCAGAGGTTAAGAGCACTGACTGCTCTTCCAGAGGTCCTGAGTTCAATTCCCAGCAACCACATGGTGGCTCACAACCATCTGTAATGATACCTGGTGCCCTCTTCTGGCCTGCAGGTGTACATGTAGGCAGAACACTGTATACATAATTAATAAATAAATCTTTTTAAAAAAAGAATAATTAAAGAACAGCTAAGTAAATGACAAATACATCATTCTTGGATGGGAAAATTCAGTGCATTAGATACTGGTCAGTTAGCCCAGGCAAGTTTTTATAGACATATAATTTAATGATATCATTATAAAATGTATACAAGCATGCAAAGATCAGAGAACATCAAGTCCACACTTTGGAACCCCCCCTAAAGGGACTATGTGCCAGGGATGAATGACGAGTCACAAGGGAGCAAATCTCCAAAAAGGCAATTAACTCTTACGACAAAAATAACAGTTTTTGTTGAAATAGGAGCGGTGGGGCTGCATCCCCAGCACCCCGGCCGCCTGCTAGCTTATGCCCGAAATAACAACACACAAACTGTATTCATTTAAACACTGCTTGGCCCGGCTAGTTCCAGCTTCTTATTGGCTAGCTCTTACATATTGTTCTAACCCATTTCTAATAATGTGTGTAAGCACCCCAAGGTGCACTTACCGGGAAGATTCTAACCTACGTCCATCCTGGGTCGGAGCTGCCTGGGAGAGCGGAGCCTGGCGTCTCTGCTCCAGAGAGCAGAGCTGTCAGGTCTACCCGGGAGAGCTGAGCATGGCGTCTCTGCTCCAGAGAGCAGAGCTGTCAGGTCTGACCTCACTTCCTCTTCCTCCCAGAATTCTCTTCTGTTTACTCCACCCACCTATGTTCTAGCCAATAAAATGGGCCAAGCCAGTTTCTTTATTAGCCAATGACCTTCCTCCATCAAGTTTTTGTCTGTCCAGCCTTTCCAGGCGGACTGTCATGTAACTCAGGTTAGCCTTGCACTTCTGCTCCTCCTGCCTCCACCTCTAAGGTACTACAATTACAGGTGTTACATCAGCATGCCCCCAGAACTACCTTTTAATAATTGGGGCTGAGGATGTTAGCTGTCCATGGAGAAAATGGAACTACCTTGACCACTTCTTGTTGTGACAGAAAAGAGCTAATATAATAAGGTTTCTCAGAACTCAGAATCAATTTACTAAGGGAAACTAAAGCTTCTTAACCAGAGGACAAAATGCACATAAGGGGAACCTTGTGAGACCAGCGCACTCAGATTAGGAGCCCATACACCGGCTTTGGGCCTTACTCAATAACCTCTTACCACACAGAGCCTGATCCTTCTTACTTAACGTGCCAAGAGACACTTTTACTTTTGTAAATATGTATTATCATTTTCAGAGCCAAATCCATTAAGATTCACAATGACAAGTTAAATAATAGTGACTTTTAATAATTAATAACTACTGGAAACTCAACAAAGGGCCAAATAACATTGTAATTTAATACATAAACTGCATAGTTTATACTCATTTAAAAATGTTCTGCTAACGATAACTCAGCTACCACAGGTGACTAAAATAGTAATTATTGGTGAAGGCTCCTGCCCAACAGAGAAATAGCGCAAACCTGTGAGGACCAAGAGCCACCCCTGGAGCTTGCGGAGAGCCAGCCGCTACACTGACCCCGCTTATTCTCCGTGGCACAGCTCAGTAGTAGATGCTCACACAGTCTTATTTTCTCAACCCCCCCATTAGGTCACAGTGACAAGGGGTGTAGAACAGAGGCAGCATTGGCCTTCCAGAAGACACACATAGCAATAAGGGCCTAAGGTATTATACATTCATATGTTTTTGAAGTTTTAATTTGCATACTTCGTGTCTATAACCAAAAATTTCATGCATGCAAAAAAATGCTTTCTAATAAAAATTAAAACTTTTAATACATCCTGCCAATTACAGTCACATATGGAAAAGAGAGCTGAATATTTTCAGTTACTCATTCATTCCTTTAAGAGATACAGCCTTCAAGTATTATAGATTTATGGAAAGTACTATGGTGGGGATTGAGGGCTAAGTCACCCCCAAGTGTCCATTGTGACTAAAAGCATTTCCACACATGGTGTTCCAGGGAGGTGACAAACCCTTCAAAGGGGAGCCAAATAACAGACCGCTTATGACATTGAGGATGTGCCCTTGAAAAGGGACTGTGCCATCTTGATTGTCATCTCTATTTCTCTTCTCTGGTTCTAGATGTAACCAACTTGTTTCTGCACATGATCCTGCCATAATGTGACACCATCTTCTGCGCTCAGAGACCTGAGCCAACGCGGGCATTTAACACGCCCCTGAAACTTCTCGACTGTGGGCTCAGCAAACCTTTTATTATACTTGAGCTGTCTGTAAAATTTTGTTATAATAATACAAAGATGAGTACTACAAAGGGTTAACACGGTGCATGACTTAATGTTTGGCCTGTGCTTGCGCCACACGTCAAGACAGCACACATTGGTCAGCTGCGCAAGGAACACTGTGTTTTCAACTATTGATCGCTTTACCTTTGCAGCGAGCTGCAGTCCAATCTTGTCGGCTTCGGCCTCCAGTGTTCTACTGTACGGTCTATCAAACACATACTGAAAAGGAGGACAGGAAAAAACTTCATTAAGTGGATTTATTTCATGATCAAAGGAATTTAAAAAAATGAATGTTAAATTAATTTCACAGAAAATCTACTATGAAATGTCTGTCCTCTAAGATTGAAAATGTAAATGAGGCCATTGTTTCTTACATTAGACTCCTGCGTTAAGCAGGAAAATAAGGAAGCTAGGAATGCGCCTGCCTGGACAGCCTCTGCTGCCATCAGCTTATTTCACTCCCCACGTAAAATCTCTGCTGCTGAAGAAAGTGCTGCTGAGGAGTGGGACAGACTTAACTAGGGCCAAGGAACATAAATCTCACAGTTCTAAAAAAATACAGGTATATGAGAGCCAATAACACTAGCCGAAAACATCAGAGGGAAAACTAACCACAGAGGAGAGCCCCTTCTGTGATTAATTATCTTCATTTCCTTTTCTAAATATTGATTAGTCAGGAAAATAAAACTTTCTTCTGATTTAATTTTAAAAAAAAAAACATGAACAGTTACCGTAACTTTAATTTCCCTGATTACTTGTATTTATGAGAATGTTTTCCAATTAAATTCTAATTTGCAGTAAGCACTAAAACTTTGTAGGAACTGGATCAAGCAGCAGGACTTTTGACAAAGGAGCTATTAATCCAGGAAGCAACTATTCAAACACAGCAACATGCTTGTGACAGATACAAGCAACCTAGCCTCTGCTCACAGTTTGTGAGCGTGGCCCAGGACTTCCTTCCCTCTCAGCTACAGGTTTTAAGCTGGAGAACTGCAGGCAGGGGTCAGCTCAGTGCACAAACCAAGTGTGCACCACTGAGTGTACCAACCCAATGGAGCAACTGCTTCAGCATAAGAACTCATAGAGCAATATGCAAAATGGAGCTAGAAACAATAACCTATTCCTCGATTTGCACAGACGATTACATGGACCAATAATAAAATCAATCATCCTTATTAACAGAGTTCTTACTTTGTGCCAGATACTACACAAAATCATTGAAAGCAGTGGCTCTCAAGTGTGATTTGTTTGTTTGTTTGTTTGCTTGTTTGTTGACTCTTGGGGACACTGTAAATGTTTGGAGTTAACAAGGTCATGATGTTGTTACCTAAGTAGTCTCAAATATGTGAACTCAAGCAATCCTCCTGCCTTAGCTCCTCACAGTAGCTGGAATGATAGGAGCATGCCACCATGCTGGCTTCCAGCGGCATTTTTTAAATTTTTATTTTTATTCATTTTATTTTATGTATTTAAGTGTTTTGCCTGCATGTACATACACCATGCATAAGCCTGGTGCATATGGAGGCCAAGAGGGCATCTAATCCCCTGATTACAGATGGTTGTGAGCCACCATGAGTTCTGGAAGCCAATTGAACCCAGATCCTCTCCAAGAATAACAAGGCTCTTTAACCATCTGAGCCATCGAGACACTGTGGAAAGTAAGAACCATGGCCGCCTATTGAATAGGCTGTATATGCTAGAAAAACTCACAATAGCAGGACAAGCCCCACAACAATAAAAATCCAGACCAAACATCAGTATTTCAGAGCTAACAGAGCCCTAGTATATCGTCCCATCACCACGGTAAGTAGGCGAGTGGCCAGAAAAGTGGGATTTCCCGCTCTGCAGTGCATCACTGCCAGTGTTCCCTTATGCTTCCAAAACACGGGGCACGGGGCACTGCAGAGGAAAACATCCACTGACAACAGAGTCATTGAGAGGCCTCAATTTAGAGAAAAAAGCATCCCTGTTCTCAGGTTAACTATTAAGTTGAAAAATTACGCCTAAGAGGCAAGGCTTCATTGACAGCCCAGCAGGTCACTGACAGAAGAAAGTTCCAAACATGATGTGCCATCATCTGAACCTAACTGCTCTTTCTTCTTCAATTTGAGAATCAGTTTCAATGTGGTTAGCATAGCTGTGAGGATGACAAGACTGATCCTCAGTAACACAGCACTCTGAACAATGAAGGGCTTAGTCACGAGATTATTATTATCAGCACTAAAGCACCAAAAACTGCCCCACCCATGTATTCTAGGCAGTGTTTGTTTAACTGCATAAGCAGCGATGGAGAATGATATGAAACCCCATGATCATTAAAACTTCAGGCTTCTAGAAAGAGCTCTCTGGAGGAAGGATGCCACTGTCACAGAGATAAGGGAAGGACCAATGACTAGGTTTTGTCTCTATGATATCAACACCTATGGGGAAAAAAAATCCATGGTAGCTCTTTTAATCAATCCTTATATATCACTGAACAGATGTAGAATTCCTTAATTAAATGCTACATAGGAACAACACCTAAAAATGAAAATCAGACACTAAAATTCCATATCTGACTCCAGGACAGACTTTAACACAGCTCTGAGAGACACTGCTTTCCATGGGTACTGTTGCATGCTCACCACAGGTCATCTTAGACTTACCTCCTGCAGCTTCGATTGTATCCATTGGCCCAGAAGTGCCAAGCTGTCTCGTGGACAGATAGCCCAAATCATTGTGAGAAAAATCATACCAAGGAAATCCAGTAAGTGAACCAAGCTAGCCTTTTCTGCCTGAGAATAATAAAATAATGAAAACCACTTAATAAATTAGTATTTAGTAAATGGAAACAGTACACATCTATACTTTCTAGCCCTATGTGTGTTCAATTGGCCAACATGAACAAAGATATGACTTTTTAAAATTATTTTATTATATTTGGTTTTTATTTGTGTGTGTGTGTGTGTTTGTGTGTAGGGCATGGGCATGCCATAGTACAATAGACAAGGTGCTCTGATATAATGCTTTGTACACTGTAAAGATTTGTCACTTGTATTGGTTTTAATAAAACACTGATAGACCAGTAGCCAGGCAGGAAGTAAGGGAGAGGTGACCAGACTAGGTGAATTCTGGGAAGGGAAAAGGCTCAGTCTGCAGTGGACACCCAGACACAGAGGAAGCAAGATGAGAAGGCCTTATTGATAAAAGGTACCAAGCCACATGGCAAAACATAGATAAGAACTATTGGTTAATTTAAGTTGTAAGAGCTCATTAATAATAAGCCTGAGCTAATATGCCAAACAGTTTATATACTAATATAAGTCTCTGTGTGTTTCTTTGGGACTGAACGACTCTGCTGTAGGATGAGAAAGGACAGAAACTTCTGCTTGTAACAAGGAGGTCAGAGGACAAGTTGTAGGGTCAGTTCTCTCCTTTCATACGTGGGACCTGGGATCTAACTCATGCCATCAGGCTACAGCCAAGAGTTTTTACTTGTCAAGAATTTCTCCCTTCATATCCATGCTGTCTCCTGGCATGCCCCCTTTTCTTTGCATATACACCTGTGAGTCACTTATGCCTTTAACATTGTACCACTTTTGATGAGCTAATTATTCATCATCAGAGACAGTAACAAATAAATTAATTAAATAAATTAATAAACTAGTTTCTTACATTAACCAGCACAATGATTCCTCTGGTATGATAAGCCCCATTTTATAGATAATGGACTGGAAATGGATATTTTGTGATTGCCCCAATTCACATAGCTATTAGTAAAAGGACCAAAAAAATCACAGGCTGATGCTATTTTGGTTTCTAACATAGACACTATACTCTACACATCAAATAAAAGTGTTTATCACATTTATATTGTTACATAAAGCCTATATATATTATATATATAATAGATAACACACTTAAAACAAGAAAATTCAGAAAGAGATCACAAATTTAATTAAAGGTATTTTGGTGTGTATGACCTAATACATGAAAGAAAATAACACATTTATACAAATTTTCTGTAGTGAAAGTTTGGTATTTATCACTGAGAATTGGGTTCTGAGTGTTGGACATACTCACAGCAGTAAGCAGAAAAGGCTTGTATAAAAAGTGTATTCTGCCCAGTAATGTCTAGTAAAAGTTAAATGCATGGGCTTATTCACCAGTCACTAGTGTGTGTTAACTCACTACCAGGCTGACTTTCTACCAGTCACTCCCTGAATGGACACAACATGGCTAAAAACTAAAATCAGACTATGACCTTCACAATATAATCTCTCCTCACAAAACAACTATCACACAGCAGTCGCTAGCTGTAAAACAGCTATTGAATTCTACCATGAAAGACTGAAGTCAACATGACAATGTTTATAAAGAGAACATCCTTGTTATAGAGTATTAAAGAGAGTATAACTGTTTTTAGTCTTAAAAAATAGAAACATTTCTTAAACTGCATATTTATAGAAAAAAGAAAACAGCATAAAAGCCAGGTTTAATCAAAACTAAGACTTCCAAAAGAGAAAATGGTGTGTTAATAAGAGACCTTTGTCAAAGAAACAGTAACTTTTGTCCAACATGGCTGTTCCCTGCCTCTCTGTTTCATCTGACTGCCATCCTGTACTGGTGGTGGTAACCCCACACTGACAGGCACTAACTGGATGCCACATCAGCTGAATGGTACCATCTTTTAAAGCTACAACAGCCACATCTTGAAAGCAACCTTAAACAACATGTAGATACAAGTTGGCAGCACCTGCGTACACTACTGGGTGCTATTCTGGGTCAGATGGGGTCAGTAAAGTCATTTCTTCCCTTCTAAAACCATTAAAGATTTCTGCTTAACGATTACCAAATTCTCTGTGTTGTCCAATAAACACAGACCAAAGTTCGGTGTCACAGACAGACATAATCAGAGACACAGGCACAGATTCAAACATACACACATAGATACAGGCAACGGTACAAATAGATCACACACATATACACAACACACAGATGGAAGACACAGGAAGAGAAGTGGCGAAATCAAATTTAAACTTACACTTTGCCAAACTAACCCAAGAGAAAGTGTCTGTCTCATTCATTAATGCATCACTGATATATTAAGACATCATTATTTGAGAGATATTGAAATACACTATAATGATACTATCTCTATTGCTTAGATTTATTCTTGTAAATATTTAGGGAAAATATTCTTTAAATATTTTCCTGTAGCTCAAAAGAAATCATGAATGCTTCAAAAAAAGAGCAACTTTGGCCCAGCTCGCCTAATTATTCCACTAAAGAATAGGTAGAATTTTAAATGACTTTGGGAAAGACTAAAAAACTTTATAATTTCCATTTGAAGTTTAAAATATTTGCACTTACAATTTAGCCTATTGTAATCCTCTCACAAACATTAACTGCATGTTCCAATTAGAAAATAAAAATATATTTATCTCTATTTATATGTGCAAAAGATCCATTCACATTTTTAATAAATAGCAATCAAAAATGAGTACAAAAAATATGTTTTGACCTATGTGACCACTATTAGTCTTTTTAAATGTTAGTTTCTTAACATATAAACCAGGGATGACAGATATATAGATAGTTATTAAAGCTCTGAGTGAGAAAGAGCATATTAGATGAAGCTCAGTAAACTACTCCAGCAAGGTGTCATTACTGCTCCACATTCGTGTCATATTGCATATCATTTAGACATTTTCCAACAATATTCCAAGCCATCTTTTGAAAATGAGTAAGAATAAAACTGATTTACCACTTAAATAGTAATATCACTTTCCAACAATTAGTTTTCTGACTAGATGTAAGTGTGTTAATAATTATGAAAGTTTAAATTTTAATGTGAAATAATTAGAGGTTGAGACTAATTACTTTTTAGCAAAAGAGACAGGTGATAAAAACAGTATTTAAGAGAAACACTAATTATTCAGTATCACACACTAAAGACTGTAAAAGTCTCAAAATAGGCTAATCACTTTTTTTCAGGTACAGAATAAGGTACAGAATAATAACATTCCATCATTAAAAGAAAGAAAAATCCTGAAAAGATTGGGTTCTTTAAAGGCTACAACCTGGCAATAGCAAAGCAACATTCAACAGCTGCACATCATTCGGGTACTTACTGCATGCCCCAGGACTGCGTGTGCAATCTCATGGCCCAGAAGGAAGGAGAGCTGGTGAGTATCGGTTACACTATTCAAAAGCCCAGTAAAAACAAACACTTGCCCGTTCTGCACATAAAGAGAATAATATAAGCAATTAGCCCACAGTGAAACTTAAAGACACGAAAGCTAGAAACAAAAATGTATTTTAAAGTATTTACTTACAGGAAGAACAAAGGCATTCACGTCTGGGGAATCAACCACATGAATCACCCAGTTGATCTCAGAGATCCCTGGGACATCCTGATTGCACTGAGTCAGATGATGCACCACTTCTTTAACAGTCAGGTAGCGGGGGTCTCTCTCGGGCAACATAGCGTCTTTAAATTCTTCCATCCACTAGAAGATTTTTCAACAAGTATTGTTTAAGAGCTCTTGCTTCATGAAAAGTGCTTCATTTGACTAGTGTTGGGCATTTTAATTTTGAATTGTGCAAAAATTTACATATATTAAATGCTCACATTTCTGAAATTTAAATTATTCATGTAAAAGCGGTATAGTGTCTCACAAAGGAATAAATTATACGATTTTTTCGTATAACGTAATTCAATTCAAATTTTATTCTTCTTTTCTATTAATCTATATGCAAGTAAAATGCTTAGATATTTCTACCTTCCTAAGAATTCCAGGAAACAAAACTGCCTAGATACTAAAGGATTCACATGAAAAACTATGTAGCTCAGCTGGCAGAGTGGGCACTCTAATGGCGTATGCAAAGCCTGAGCTCGAGCCTCACTCAGCACAAACCCAGTGTGTACACAGCCTTGTACTCTGAACACTGGAGAGGTGGAACCAGGATGATTAGAAGGTCATCCTTTGTCTGCTGCAGAGGAAGTTCAAGGCCAGCCTGGGATACAAAAAACCCAGTCGAGAGAGAGAAAGAGAAAGAGAGAGAGAGAGAGAGAGAGAGAGAGAGAGAGAGAGAGAGAGAGAGAGAGAGAGAGAATGCCAAAGAAAATTAATTACTTTCATAATCTACTAAATGGAAGAACACTCTATTCATAATACAGACTCAGGCTTTTACAAAGAGAGACAATATCTCACAAATTGTAAAGTATTCGATCCACACTGAAGGAAAGAAAATCATTGAGATCTCAGAACTAATGGCCAAATCATTTTCTCTATGTGATGCTGATTTAAAAGCATAGCCATCTTATATAGGAGAACATTTTTTTCTGAAGCTTTTTTCTGAGAGATTCTATCATATATACTGAGAAAAATTAAGGCTATTCTACAAATATTTAATTTTCATAAAATGCATCGTTTAATATATAAATCAAGTTGATAACATTTTTCTTTTTCCTTTTTTTCTTTTGGCTTTTCAAGACATGGTTTCTCTGTGTAACAGTCCTAGCTGTCCTGGAACTAGCTCTTGTAAACCAGACTGACCTCGAACTCACAGAGGTCTGTCTGCCTCCCTCCAGAGTAAGTGCTGGAATTAAAGGCATGCGCCACCACCACCCGGCTGATAATCTTTTTCAAGATGCACTAAAACATATGACTTAATGGAATATGGACTTAGAAGACTGCATCAATCACCATTTTTAAAGAATAATTCACAGTGCAAACAAATTTTAAAAAGTCCTCTATTAATCCTTCTCAAAGAATCTGAGTTTGCTGCCTACTGCTGTGATAAACACCAGGACAAAGCCACTGGGGAGGAGAGGGTTTATTTCATCTTGCACTCTCAGGCCACACTCCATCACCAAAGAAAGGCACGGCAGGAACTGAAGCAGAAGCCCTGGGAGAATGTTGTTGACTGGTGTCTCCTCATAGCTGCCTTAGTTTGTTTTCTTACACACCCCAGAACCACCTACACAAGGGTGGTACTGCTTCCAGTGAGCTGGGCCCTCCCACATCAATCATTAGTCAAGACAATGGACCACAGGCTTGCCTATGGGCCACTCTTGTGCAGGCATTTTCTCAACAGAGGATCCTTTGTCTCTCAGATGATTCTAGTTTGTGTCGAGCTGACAACACACTAGTTTACACACTATGAAACTACGGAATGTTATAATAGCTCTATAAAAATGTTTGGATTTGGGCTGGAGAGATGGCCTAAAGGTTCTGAGTTCAATTCCCAGCAACCACATGGTGGCTCACAACCATCTGTAATGAGGTCTGGTGCCCTCTTCTGGCCTGCAGACATACATACAGACAGAATATTGTATACATAATAAATAAATAAATATTTTTTAAAAAGTGTTTGGATTCACAGACCAATAGATAAAGCAATAAAAATGTCTAATCACATGAACACACTTATACATATATACAGAGCCATATGTATACACACCGTATATACATATAAACAAATCCATTCTCATTTTTTATGCTATTTGAATAGTAGAAGATATACAATTTCATAGAAGGTTTGTTCCAATCTTTTTTTTAAATACTATTTATTTATTATGTATACAATATTCTGTCTGTGTGTATGTCTGCAGGCCAGAAGAGGGTACCAGACCTCATTATAGATGGTTGTGAGCCACCATGTGGTTGCCGGGAATTGAACTCAGGACCTTTGGAAGAGCAGGCAATGCTCTTAACCGCTGAGCCATCTCTCCAGCCCTTCCTTTCTTTCTATAATACTTTTCTCAAGCTATTTTCCTATTAAGACTAAATTTTAAAAGATATTTTAAATGTCTGTATGTATTCTAAGACACTGTCATTATTTAACTAAAAACAATTTTTATAGTAAAAAGTCATTACTATCTGTGGTGTTTAAAATAAAATGGTTCCCCAAAGGGAGTGGCACTATTAGGAGGTGTGGCTTGCTAGAGTAGGTATGGCCTTGTTAGAAGAAGCCTGTCACTGTGGAGGTGGACTTTGAGGACTCATATATGCTCAAGCAATGCCCAGTGTCTCAATTCATTTCCTGTTGCCTTTGGATCAAGATATAGAGTTCCCCAGCACCATTTCTGCTTGCATGCTGCAATACTCCCAAACACCATGCTCCCTATCATAATGATAATGGACTACTAAACCTCTGAAACTGTAAGTCACCACTTCAATTAATTTTTTTTTTTATAAGAGTGCTGTGGTCATGGTATCTCCTCCCAGCAATAGAAACCCTAAGACAGTATTAATGATAACTTTCCTTTGACAGGCTCATGTATTCATTTGCAGTAAACAGACATGAAGACCTGAACACCGTGGAGCCATCACCTATTCAAACAATGGCATTCAGCACATCCCTGTAAGTGGTATCTACTGGAATGCAAGGATGGTCTTCATCCTTGAGGACACACGAGGGCACAAAGTACACAATGTGTCATTAGTACTAAAGTTATTACACATCTCAAAGAGTTAAGATTTCTGAATCACTCCTTTACTGAGCATTCAGAAAAGAAGTGATTATGGTGGCACACACCTGTAACCTCAGCACTTAGGAGACCGAGACATAAGGGTCATCGGTTGATGGCTAACCTGGGCCTCATGGGGAAACTGTCTTAAGAAGAAAAAAATGGCGGAAAATACAGTACGATTTCAAAAGTCAAAACTGATATTTGCAAGAATAACAACTGTCTTATTACACCTCACTTTCAAGGTATAAAAATTCTCACAACCTATTTACTTAGTTGATACATAAAAAGTAAGCACTTATTTGATACATAAAAACTAAGCACTACTTTGTATGCTGTGTTAGTTCCTAGGATAAAATTAAACAAACCAACAATGCTGTTGGTCCCATGAGCTTAGCCTAATAAGGCCAATGGACACAGACTACGTTAAGTTCCCCTATGGTAAGAAAGCAGAGCACGGAAAACTAGCACTGCTGAGCACGGGGCACAATCACAAAGACACAGTTCCCAGTTCAGCATGATCTAGTCGCTGGTTTGAGCCAGTCTGAACATAAAGCGAGGTTTTCCTGAGCAGAAGACAGTGAGGTACAGACTTGAGCAGAGCAGGGGCCACCCGGGTGGGAGGAAAGCCCCACTGCACATGATGCAAAGCCCTTCCCTGGGTATGAGACCTGGGAAAAAGTTACTACGTTCTATCAAAGACGAAAATTCAAAGCAGTGCATCTTCCATATGTAAAGAAGCCTCCTGCCTCAGTGCCTCCTTATGCAATCTAGCTAAGGACAGTTCTTGCTACTTACCACTTGGTACTCCAAGTCTGAGAGAAGTCTGAAGTGCTCCTTCCCCAGCAACAGCAGTTTGCTCCTTCCTGTGACAGGGCTCACTTCCAGGTGAGTGAAGTAGAACACCACAAACAACAGTCCGGAGGCACTCAGGCCAAGGAGCAACTTCCATTTATTCTTCTTCACGCTGTCTTTAAATAGCTCCTTCTTGTTGGGAGGAAGTGCTTGCCACCATTTCCTTATGCCCCTGTGACAAACCAGAAAGGAGCATCGTAAGTGCATGCTCACCTTCCAACAAAGCTCACACACGTGAGCCAGGATTTTACAGCATCAGTTACTTCCATCTCTATGTTTCTCTGTACACACAGCTTTTGAACTTATAAAATTCTTAGCTAAAGTATGAAAAAAGTCAGAAACTCTATACAGCCATACATAAAATCCATAAGGCTCATCTGAATTTCCCGCTTCAGCTAGTGTGACGGCAAAGACTAACGTGAGGGTCTTACAGCTACCACCGACCAACACTTGGGACTGGTTGCCATGCCAAAGTGCTCTTCTAATCATTATGCACATGTCACCTCATTGGCTCTTCCTCATGTAATAGCTTGATACAAAGAACAACCTAGCCACAGTGATCGGATGGTCCAGTCGGTCCGTCGTGGGCAGCAGGAGGAAAACCCAGGAGTAAAGGGAAGGCAGATAGAGTCCCCAGGCCATCATCTGGGGTAACGAAGGATAAATATGTACCTTTCGAACTGCTCTTCCTGCTGGTCCCCAGACTCCAGCTCGGTCTACAACCCAGCAAGGAAGAAGAGAAGCAACCTCGGCTCTGACTCCGGGGGTGAGCAGTGCTGCCCAGAGCAGCAGCTCCACTAGCATGTCATTAGAAGGCAAGGGAGGATCGGAAGCAGCAGAGTAAAGAAATGGCGCTTTTACAGATGCAACCTGGGGACGGCCTTGTGAGCTGACAATAGTTCTCTCAAGTGCTGTAAACACTGACAACAAGCACTGTTTTCAATAGTGGGACAAAACATTTCTTTGTGTATACATCTGTCAAGTCTTAATAAAATTTATGACACACACATACATGTACACACACACAAATACACAAACATCAATCCCTTCACAGGGATTCATTTAACAAAGCAATTTTGTAGTTCCTGTAATTTACCAAGTTCCTGCTTTCATAGTTCAACCAAAAGGTCTCTCTGTATTCCATATCAAAGGCTCCGTCTCTAGCCTGAGGCACTACTACGAGATGTCAGGTCTCTAGTGACAGGAAGTAGGGTCACTGGGGATGTCCTTGAAGGGGATGTTAGGCTCCTGGTCCCTATCCATTTCTCTCTTTGCCTTCCTGGCCATCATGAAATGGACAAGTCTCCTCTGCCATGTATTCCCACCAAGATGCACTGAGTGGCCCTGGGGCCGGAGCGACCATGGACTGAAACCTCAGACACCATGAGCTGAAATATGTCTTTGCTGCCTTTATTATCTCGGACATTTCAGTGTCGGAAAACTGGCGCAGAGACACATGAAATGCCTCTTAGCAAAGTGACTGAACCAAGGAGTCATACGAACACTTTTTCCTTTTTTTTTTTTTTTTTTTTTTTAAATTTTTGGTTTTTGGAGATAGTGTTGACAGGGTTTTTCTGTGTAGCCCTGGCTGTCCTGAAACTCACTCTGTAGACCAGGTTGGCCTTGAGCTCACAGAGATCCCCTGCCTCTGCCTTCCAAGTGCTGGGATTAAAGGTGTGTGCCACCACTGCCTGGCCACTTATTTCCTATTTACAACATTTATAGAATTACTACTTACTTATATGTGGAACATATTATAAGAGGAAATTTACAATAGTAAAATCAACACCAAATCAGACAATTTTAAAGGACTAGAACTCACAAAACCATCATCCCTACAAACAAGGATGAGATGGTTACTTAGGAGCAAACGTAGATACCAATTTTCTGCCCTTCAACATCAAACATGTAGAATTAAACATATTACAGAGGAATTCTTCAACTTTTAACAAAAGCAGACTGGATTGTGAGTATGGAAGGAAGCAGAGAGCTAAACATAAGAAAACTTTATGAAGAAATGATTTGCCTTCTCCAACCTTCATGAAATGAGGAAAGGGGGTTGAGACACAAGCACTAGCTATAAAACAAGTAATCATGAAGGACGACCAAGAGGAACAGAACAAGGATGGTAGAGATGAGCATCACTGATGTGGCTAAGCCTGAGCCCCCAGTTAGATGAGGGAAGACCCTCACTTCATGCTCACTGCCTAAGTCCCACAAAATGCAAAGGTGATGTTCTTAGGTGCTGCTGTCTCCCAAGCTGCTGCCAGTCCTTCCCATTCTCCCTATCAGAGGTGTGGAGTCTCTTAGAAAAGTCTCTAGCAACTAAACTTAAGGATCCATTTCTGTACAATAAGCAAATGATTTCAAGATCGCACAGAACAAGACTAGTAGAACTTACCTTTAGAAAGTCAAATTTTGAGTTGAATATGGTATAAGGGAAAGTGTTTTTAAAAGTAGAGTTTTATAAAACAATAAAATTTAATTATTAAAAATTATTGTAAGTTTATACAAATGTAATATGAAAATTTAAGAACTTTAACACAAATGTTGTTTCCCCCAAGTATTTTTACCTGCCCACAATGATGGCAAGGAGCTTCTGCACCGGTTTCAGAATAAGCAGCAAGAGAGGGACTGGAGCGGCCTGAGCCCGTGGAGACGTGTGGAAACTCCGGGCGGCTCTTGCTGCAGGGCAGCTCAGAGGACACAAGGCTGCAGGAGCAGGACCGCCAACCCCTTCTCTCCCTCCGAGAGAACAGTACGTGAGAACAGTACGTTTGTCGGTAAGCACCCCCGTTTCCTGGCTTTGGCCATTTGAGAAGTATCTTGATTTTTTGTTACTGGAGGTCCTACAAAAATGGAAGTTTCCAGGCTGTAAAGTCAGCGAGTGACGCTGACTGACTGTGTTAAGTCCCCGACTCGCATTTACTACCCAAGGTCTTCGTGCTTGTGGACAGCCTGCTAGTGGTTTCCACTGTCTCCAGTTGGCCAGGGAATTCACTCCAGAGAGAAACCGGTTTCTCGTGGAAGACTGCAGTCCATACAGGAAGCTCATCTTGCTTTTGCTCGGCTACCTAAAACACAAAACATAAGATGTAAGCACCTGTGGAAAATAGTCTTTGCAAACCAGGAATGGGATGTTTAAGAAATGTGTTAAACATCATAAGATGAACGCCTGTGCTCCTGCCCATCGCCCACAGCAGCTCCTTTCGACAGGACAAACCAAAGGGGTACACACAGCATTAGTTCACTACACAGTGCTTATTTGCAACACTTGAATCAAAAACTTCATTTTAAAAAAAATTTTTTTTTATTGCAGGGAATCTATTTGATCAGAAAATCATTTGGGGAAAAGAGAAATAGTTTAGGTAAAACAAGAATAAATTTGTATCAACTGACAAGTACAATGAATATAATAGGACAGAAAAGTCTAACTTAACAACATTCCAATATATTCTTTCAAATAAAACCATGAGACTTAGCTAGGCAGGGTGGTGGATGTCTTTAATCCCAGTACTTGGGAGGCAGAGAGGCAGAGTCAAGAAGATCTCTGAATTCGAGGCCAGCCTGGCCTACAAAGGGAGTTCTAAAAAAAAAAAAAGGGAGAGAGACTTTCGATTGGAGTCAGGAAGTCAGGAAGTAAGAAGAGAGACTTTAATGCCACCTAAAAATAACTTTAAAGTCAGAATACATAAAACAAGGATTTGGCAGTAAGCAAAGAAGAATCAAAAGTTGGGAAACCAAATGAGAACCTACAACTAACCCAGAGAACCACCTGATGAGTCTAAAAACACAGGCAGGAGCGACTAGCCCCTTCACTGCTCTAACCTGCCGGTAGCTGGATCTTATAGGCAGAGCACAGGAACACAGAAGAGCAGAGAACTCAGTGTCTGCACAGGCCCTTGCTAGTCCACTAAGTACTAGCTGGTCACATGAATAGGAAATCTCCCTGAAGCTTGGAAAGAACCAGCTGATGACCTGATGACTCTGGGACCACATGAGTGAAAGGAGAACTTGCTCCTTCAAGTTGTTCTCTGATACCCATACATGTGCTATGACAAACACATGCATAAAGACAGAGAGACACAGAGAGAGAGAGAGAGAGAGAGAGAGAGAGAGAGAGAGAGAGATATGTTGGGAGAAAAAAAGCAGAATAATCAAATGCATTGAATAAACTCTGCAGTGAACATCAGCTTCAGAAGTCAAGTGAGACAAATGGATGTGTCTGAACACAGATGTGCTATTGTAGGAAATGACTTTTCTTAGATGATATGGATGCGAATATCTCATTCCTGACATACGTAATAAAGTATTTATTCATGAATGAAGCTTATTTCCAAGTACTCTTGCAAATACATGCAGACATATACAACTCCACACAACTGTACGTTCACAAGCATATACACACACAGGACATAGAGCCAAGGCTGTAATACTGATAATCATATTTTGTGGCTATATCTATCTTCCTCAAATATTTTTCAATTTTTCTAATGTTTTAAAATCTCATGGAGGGTGTGTCATGAAACTAACTTTACTATTACAATATTAATACCTAAAAAGATGTTTCAAAACTGCTAATTTTAGTGACTAGCATTGTCTGCATAGTTGACAATTTGAAGGTTATTAGATTGTACTTGTATGTAATTTGTACACTACACTTTTGTGTTATTAATTTATAGAGTGAATAAGGCCAACACTAAGTGAAAATTAACCCCATGGAAGCCCTTTTTGAGATACTACCAACTAAAAACAAGTAGAGTCAACTTAACCTATTAATAGCTTGACATTAACAAGATACTTCCTGTTGTGGTATATTTGATCACAGTGTGACACTCTTGAGACTGTGTTAATAAAGTTAAACTTGGGTTTGGGGAGGGGAAGCCAGTGACATATTGACAAGAATTGACCATAGAGATTTTAGAGGACCCAGGATACAATAGAGAGGCACAGGAAGGCGTAAGGAGGGCCTTTTTGATCTGAGGAGTGTGGGGGAAAGGACAGCTGGTCGCTCCTCTGCCACTTCTTTGATGAGGTTTTCACCCTGACATTTGACTCCCAAGTTTTTATTGATAGAAGAACAAATTAGATACACACTTCAACTTTCTAGCTTCCTCTCTTCTGAGCTACACTAAACTAAGAAGTGAGGTGATGATAATGACAACGATGACGACAACGATGACGAGGATGATGATGATTTAAGTCTGAAAATGATTGCAAACTCGTAGCCATGTGTCACACACAGAGAAGTGATGGAGGGCTGCACCGTAAGGCTCCTCGCCATGCAGGCAGAGCTCCAGGTGCTCTTGAGGCACGCAAGAGATGCAGCTAACAGATGTGTGCGGCTGCTGCTGGTACAGCACAGCATCCTGTCTTACTGACACTGTTTTTAAAAGTAGAGAATCAACACCATCTATGGTAATAAGAGAAAGCACGTCATTACCATTAGCAAGTACTACATGCTATACGTAGCTGCAGGTCCTGTATGTGAGTAGTTTCTTAGCCTGCATTAAGACAGATACCATGTCACTAGGCAACAGGAGTGTCTGAGCTCCATAGTAACCTAATGGGACCATCTTCATGTATTTGTACAAGTCGTTGGGTTCTTCATTGGCTAAGTGGTATGGGAGCTATTGAAAGAACATAAAATATAGTCCTTATCTTTGTGGCGTTGGCATTCTAATCAAGAACTGGATTTATTGGGGGGAAAATACATGAAATTTCTTATTGATACCATGTGCTTTTTTTTTCTAGAAATCAAACCACAAAAACAACATGAACACATTTTCTTTCCTTCAAATCTGATGGCTTACTGTCGTAAAGCTTTTAGCACTTGCCTGACCATGACCTCAACTTAGGGAATAGGCCAGCAGGAGGTCATGTTAGCCCCTAACAGCCACTGGTCTCAAAGCCAACAGCAGACATCCACCACAGAGACAACTCCACATTAAGCATATCTAGCACAGGAATTAAAGAAGTGTGTACGTAGGGTCTGCAGTTGGTGCTGCAGCAAACCAAGCCCATGCAAGGTGGACCCATGAGGGAAAGCTATGTAACTGTTTGCGCAGAAAGGATGACGGAATATACATGTGGTAAATGAGAGACCACGGAGGGAGGGAGGGAGGGAGGGAGGGAGGGAGGGAGGGAAGCTAACCATGGATGCAGATGAGTGCCTGAAGGACTTCATGTTCTCTGAGATCACTGTGCTTTCCAATGCTGAATGAGCTTCAGAAGCTCCCTAAAGCAATTCCCCCTCTTGGTCCACTTTCTGAGTCTTACAGATGATCTCAGAGACATTTTCATGATTGAAGGCAGCCGCACAAGTTCACGCGCAAGCTAATATTTCCATGTAATACGTGCCAAGAAGCAGCCTGAGGGATCCCCCTTACACACATTTCCCAATCTTCCAGAGACTAAGCTCCAAACTATACTGGATTAGCCCTAGGATTTTAACACCCGAAAGAGCAAAGGCCACTTTAAATCAGTCCTGCCAATCTCCGTCCTTACTGTGTCAGCGCAGCTCACCCTGGGCTCTGTGACCCTGTATGGAGATTTTACCACCGGCTCTCTATCCACTCCACTTTAGTTCACCACCAACCCCTTCTCCAAGCAACCTAAAGCAATCCTTAAGAAAGGCAAATCAGCCTGGGAGAGTTGGTGCACGCCTTTAACCAAAAAAAAAAATCAAACAACAACATAAGTCTAACCCAAAGAGTCAGTCACACACAAAGAGATCTACTAACCTAAATCAGCAGTAAGTGCTACCTGCAAGTGTCCTGAAGCTAGTGTGCCAGGGCAGGCCTGTGTTCTGCTAGTGTGCCAGGGCAGGCCTGTCTTTCAGCACTTGAGTCATAGAGCTGTTCAAGATAATTTAAAAAACAAGACTTTCTTGGTGAGTTCCCGATAGAACATCTCACCAAGGCCAGCTGGACTGGATCTGAAAAAACATGGGACAAAACCGGACTCGCTGAACATAACGGACAATGAGGACTACTGAGAAATCAAGAACAATGGCAATGGGTTTTGATCCTACTGCACGTACTGGCTTTGTGGGAGCCTAGGCAGTTTGGATGCTCACCTTACTAGACCTGGATGGAGGTGGGAGGTCCTTGGACTTCCCACAGAGCAGGGAACCCTGATTGATCTAAGGGCTGATGAGGAAGGGGGACTTGATCGGGGGAGGGGGAGGGAAATGGGAGGCGGTGGCGGGGAGGAGGCAGAAATCTTTAATAAATTAATTAATTAATTAATTTTAAAAAAAGAACAATCAAAATAGATTTAAAAAAAAACAAGACTTTCTTGATGTAGGATTTCCCTCTGTATGCTATGAGAAACGGGTTGATTTAAGACATAAGAGTTAGCTAGAAATTAGCCTAAGCTATAGGCCAAACAGTGTTGCAATTAATAAAGTTTCTGTGTGATTATTCGGGTCTGAGTGGCCAGGAAACAAAAGTGCAATCTCTGCCTACCCTTTCTGTATAACAGGACAGCGGCAGAGACTAAGTTGGAGGTCAAAAGGAAGACCGCATAAAACTTCCTACAGAAATGCTCTCTGTGCTGTCCACTATGGCGGCCCTGGCACGTGGCTAGATACATCGAAGGAACGGGATTTGTAGGCTGCTTCACTTTTATTAAAGTTAATAAGAGGAGTTATGAACCAGTGGCTGTCACACTGAGCAGAGCAGGTTTGCATGTTAGAGGCAGGTGAGCTTCTGCAGAGCCAGAAAGGTGTGAACACAGCCACCCAGAGGAAGTCCCGCAATGTAACCGAATCAGACCTTCACACTGCCAAATGTTTCAAACCTTTCTACCCAGGCCACAGATTTACTGTGAAATTCACCTATATCCAAAATGTTGCCAACCAAATTAATAAAACTTGATCATCTTAACCAAACGTTCCACTATCTCATTTCATTCAGGAGTGTTTTAGTCATTAATTCATTAGATAATGAATGAATACGACACGTCAGACCCGTTCTGTGTAGCAGATACAAAGCAGGGATGAAAAAGGACAAAAATCCCCGCCCAGTCTGTAAGACTAACAAAGATAAAACACACTAATGGATACAAAAATAACCTCAGAAAAGACCTACATGTAATTTAGGGAGCAGATTCTGGGGGATCCAGTATTTCCTCTTTCTGGGCAGTTTAACTTCTACAGGGTTCATGAACTTTGTAAACACTAAGCCAAGCAAGCACTTCTGTAATTGCCACTGGTTCTCTATGAGCTTCAGTAAACATCCTAATGTTGCTTCCTGGCTGCCCAGTTCCACAGGCACCATCTCCAAGCCTCCTCCACCCACTGCTAAATTCTAGACTGTCTGGTTCACTGACATCCCTTCGACGATAAACTCCAGCCATCAGCGTATCACACACACACACACACACTCTTCACACCGCTTGGCTCCGCTCGTATGAGATGAAAACTGCTCATTTCGGGGCCTGTGCGAACATTTTTAACGCAGTCTACCAATAGGTCAAAACAAAAGGCCCAAACGCTAGGCACATAATTAAAATCATTATCATTTCTACCACTGACAATCACCTGCCTCCCAGAATAGAAACAGTGGTTGTTAATCTGAAATCATTAATTAATCCTTAAAATGGAGGGTTTTTTTTAAGGGGGTGGGAATCTATACGTTTTCAAAGAGCCAATCATCACACAGCACAGTACCTAAGAAAGAACCGGGGCTGCCATGTGCTCGTCAAAGGAGCATGGCAGATCAACGAACGTAGCTGGCAGACTTGTAGGATTAGGAAATTAATGATGTGAGAAAATTAAACTATTTGGATTGCTAGCCTCTAAGAACATTCCAGACCCTTAATTCTTCAAGTGCCATCCCAGAATGAGCAAATAGTGCACTCACTGGCTCTCTCACAGCTGACGTCTGGAAGACAGTCTTAACAACTCTCCCTGAAAACGACTATTTCTCCTCTAGTTTCTATGGAAACAGCTGTCAGATTGGCAAAAATAGGACATGCACTTTGAAATAATCATTCAAGCTAAGTGCATGATGGGCGGCTTCTAAAAAAGAAAGTTATCAGGCTTGGCTCTTCAGTTTCCAAATGTCACACAGCACCCCTGCACCTTGGCTGGGGATGCTGGCTACGGAGCTAAATCCTTTTTAGGAGGGCTCCAAGACCTTGAGAGTCGCCCTGAGGCGGTCAGTTCCTACGAGCTATCAACTCCTAAATTACAACTGTGGTTATTTTCACCTCCTAAGACTAACGTTTCTGGCTGAGGTTTGCCCAGCTCAGGTGCTCCCTGTCGCACCGCAGGTGACATGTAAATAATATTTAAAAAGGATCCTTGAATACAAGTTGCTTAGGATTCAGTAAGTTCCCTGGAACTGTCCTGATGCTAATAGTTGCGACAGGAGCATTTGTCTCTCAACAAGGAGGAGCGGCGGGACGGGAGGGGAGACCCGCACAGGCCAGGCCAGCCCAGCCACACCGCAGGAGGAAGCGCTGCTCAGAAGGAACCCACCACCGCCGGCGGCGGGAGGCAAGCTTCCAGAAAACCCGCCACCCCGGCCGTTCGCGCCGACCCAGGCAGGGCCCATGCCCACCGCAGCCCCGAACCCCGGCCCCAACTCCCCATCTCCGCCCTCCCCGCCCAGCGCAGGGAGAATGCCGAGCCGTCACCGTGAGCACGCACTCTAGCCGCGGCCTGAGCGGGATCCAGCAACGGGCCTCCGCGCAGGCGCACACCCTCCCAGGCCCCGCCCCCTCACTTCCTGCCCTTGGGACCTCCCGGGCGCCTTTGGCCCCGCCCGCGCCTTTTGCCCCCTCTGGCTGTAGCGCCTTGGCACACCCGTGTGGCTGGAGGAGGATACTCCTGGATAAGCCACCTGCCGGGAACTACACACTTCCTTGATACTCGCCATGACTGTGTTGGATCCTCAGTTCTGCCCCAGGGGAAAGCGATTCAGGAGGCTGATGGAGGACTGAGATGCCTTGATTTGAAGCTGCCTTGCGCTGATGGTTTTGATTATGGGTGAAACATTAATTCCAGAATTCCATTTACCGGTACTCCTCCCGCAGTCCTAGGGTGGTAAGTCTGCATAAACATAAGACTAAAGATAAAAGACCATTTCACCAGGATCTCTTGAGAAGGTCAGCAGAATCCATGACAACCGCTTCTGTAGTGTCCTAAGACACGATTTCACTGTGGAAAGGGTTTGCACAGGGGTGTGAATACTGGCAGGCGTGATACCACAGGAGCTGCAGCTAGCCACCACAGCCGAAAGATGATGCTTTGTGAATATATATGAATTATTCTGTGTTCCTAATAGGCTACCTGAGGGACACGTTAAAGCTAAACCTACTATTCATGTCTTCACTAATTCATCCAACAAATATTTATCTAGTGCGTGACAGCACTGTGCGTGGTAGAGATATTAAGATCAATATCATATAGTCACTATAATGACAATGTCACGCAGTGATGCTTGGGAAAGGTGGCGAGGGAGCATGGCAGCACTGGAGGTGCCGGCTCGTTCAATTCTTCACATCTGCTTGATGGGCCATGGAGATATCGATAACCAGTCATAAAAATGAAGTGACTCTACAAACCAATGGGAGCAGGAACTCTAATCCTAGGGATCACCGACAGGGAGGAAATGCCCCAACCTTTGGGTCATCAGTGAGGAAAGGAGTAGATGGGTTGAGAGGAAACAGATGTTGGGAAAGAGAACCCTGGGGAACGTCAACATTTTAAAATTCAAAAGAGGGCCCAGTGGTTCCTATCTTCAATCCCAACACGAGGGAGACTGAGACAGGAAGATGAGTTTGAACTCAAAACCAGGTTGCCAAATGACCTGATCAGCGTCAAGTCAACCTGGCATACAGAGTAAGACTCTCTCAAAAACTGAAAAATACAATGGAAGTTCAAAGGAGAGGCACTTACATAGATAGGGAGAGTCAAAATGAATGGGAGGAGGTTGGAGCAAATATTCACCATATTATAATTAATAGTAACTTAACTACTTAATTTTGAATTTATTTAGTGATCTTTTCTGGGCATAGTGGCACACCCTTCTCATTCCAGCATGTGGGAGGCTCAAGAAGGAATATGGCTGCAAGTTCAAGGCAAGGCAAGGCTACAGAGCAAGTTCCAGGCAAGCTCAAGCTGTATAAACCACATCTCAAAACAAACAAAGATAAAGGCATTTAGCATTTAAACTAATAAGTTTAGTTAATAGGTTATTGCCTGGCTTTTCCTTAGGTGTCCATTTCTTCTCCTGCTAGATGAAGAGGGCCATCACAGACCAACAAAATGATTCCATTCAAGTTTGCCTTGGTTGGCCAGTGTGCTCACAGGGGTTACTTGTGGAGCGTGGACGATTCTGGCATCTGCACCATGAACAGCCCTCGGGAGTGTTAGAGATGAATATAGGATGCCACAGGGCATGCGCTGGGATTTCTAGGTTCCTGTGTTCCAGAACAAGGAACTGAACCAGGGACGCATGGAGAAGCAGATACAGTTACTAGAAATGGGTAGTTCATTAAGAAAAAGAGAACTTGAGAGCAGCAAAGAGGGGCAGAGATCCAAAAAGGTCAGAAGCTCATTGGTGCCTGGTCACAAGAGTTGTGACTCTTTGTGGGCCATTTACCTAACACTTGCCAACCCTGCTTGCTGTTTCTTGTGCTTTGAAGAGACACCATGACCACGGCGACTCTTATAAAGGAAAGCATTTGGGTGGCTTATAGTTTTAGAAGTTTAATCCATTATCATGGCAGGACATTGCAGTGTGCAGGCAGATGTGGTACTAGAGAAAGAGCTGAGACCTCTTGCAGGCAATAGGAAGTGAACTCCTGGGCATGATTTGAACATATATGAGACTTCAAAACCTGTCTCCATAGTGACACACCTCCTCAACAAGGTCAGCCATACCTACTCGAACAAAGTCACACCTCCTAATAATGCCACTCCTTTTGAGGGCCATTTTCTTTCAAACCACCACATTCCACTATCTGGCCCCCAAAGGCTTGTAGTCATATCAAAATGTAAAAATGTATTCAGTCCAACTTCAAAAGTACCCATAGTCTATAACAGTCTCAAACTCATTTAAAAGGTCAAAGTTCAAAGTCTCTTCTAATATTCAAACAATCTCTTAACTGTAATCCCTTATAAAACCAAAATCAAAAAAGCATATCACATACTTCCAACATATAATGGCACAGGATATAGATTACCATTCCAAAATGTAGGAAAGGGGGCATAGTGAGGAAGTACTGGACCAAAGCAAGACTGAAAACCACCTGAGCAACCTCCAAATTCTGCATCCCCATGTCTAATGTCAAACTCTCTTCAGATCTCCAACTTCTTTCAGTTTTGTTGACTACAACACACTCCCTTCTCTTGGGCTGGTTCCAGTCTGTTAGCAGCTTTCCTCAGCAGATCCCATGGCTCCGCCATTTCCAACATCTTGGGGTCTTTAAGGCAATCCAGGCTTCAAGTTTATAGCTTCACACAATGGCCTCTCTGGGCCTCCATTCGGGGACACCCCTGACACATGCCTGACCTCCGTGACTCTCCTTAGTCACAGACGCAAATTCCATAACCCCTTTCTTCTACCCTTAACTCCAGAACCACATGGCTGAAGCTGCCAGGCTCTGCTGCTTACTGGGCTGGGACATGGCACACTTCTTCAATTACACCTTCACCAACTTTCTCTTTTCAATGGTTTCCTTTTCTGCCTAAACTTGACTGTTCTGAAACTGGACCTGTAGACCAAGCTGGCCTTGAACTCAGAAATCTTTCAATTGCATTTTGACCAGCTTTCTGGTTTTGATGGTTACCTCTCACTACACAAGTTTAGCTATTCCTAGAACTTGCTCTGTAGACCAGGCTGGCCTCGAACTCAGAGATCTGCCAACTCTGCCTCTGGCGTGCTGGGATTAAAGGTGTGTGCCACCATAACTGGCTCTAAGCTTGTCTTTAATTCCTTTTCACAAGTTGGAAAAAGATCCCACGAGGTGGAATCTTTTCCTGATGTCACCATTCCTTTTATTTCATTTCTTAATCTGATTATCTCCTTGAACACAGGACTTAGCTCCATTCAACTTACTGATGCCCCCTTTCTCCTCAGTCTGTACATTTGTATTTTTCCTTGCTCAGCTTGTTCCTTTTCATTATAAATCTTCATTAGAGTTAACATAATAAATACATAACCGAGTCTATACTAGGATATTTTGAGATTTCCTCTACCAACATAATCCAAATCTCTTCACTTTAGCCTCCAGGCAGATTTTTCAGGCAAGGGCAAAAAGCAGCCACTGTCTTCACCAAAACATCACAAGAACAATCTCTAGGCAACATACTAAAATTCTTCTCCTCTGAAACCTCTTTAGCAACTCCCCCCACAGTTCAAAACATTCTCAGATCCATTGTCTTTCATGCTCTACTAGTATGGTCCAATAAGCAGGGTTTAAAGCCTTCCATGGCTTTCCAAACCCAAAGTACCAAAATCCAAATTCAAAGTCAAATCCAAAAACATGGTCCAGGCTATCACAGCAATTCCCAAGTCCCTAGTACCAACTTCTGTCTTAGCTAGGGTTTCTATTGCTGTGAGGAGACACTATGACCATGACAACTCTCATAATAAAAAAAAATTTAATTGGGTTACTTACAGTTTCAGAAGTTTAGTCCATTATCATTGTGGCAGGACATGGCTGCAGGCAGGCAGGCATGGTGCTGGAGAAGGAATAGGAGTTCTATCTCTTGCAGGCACCAAGAAGTAAACTGACTCACTGGTCACGGCTTGAGCATATGTGAAACCTCAAAGCCTGCCCTCACAGTGACATGCTTCCTTCAACAAGGCCAGCCACACCTCCTAATGGTGCCACTCCCTTTGGGAGCCATTTTCTTTCAAACCACCACACCTCTCATTTGTAGATTAAACCTGCTCTGTCTCATACATGAGCTCTTGCTCAGGAATGGCTCCAGTCTTTTTCTGACATTGATCACTTTTTTTTCTTTAAAGATTTATTTTTATAGGTGCTTCGCCTGTCAAATGAAGGCATCAGATTGTGAGTAGCCCTGTGGATGCAGGGAGTTGAACTCAGGACTTCTGGAAGAGCAGCCATTGCTCTTAACTACTGAGCCTTCTCTCCAGCCTTGACATTGGCCACTTTCAGATGCTAATCTTTCTCAAAGAACTTCAGCTCTATTTTTTGTTCATTTTCTTTTGTCTCGTGTGAGATTTGTTTATTTGAGAACTTTGTACATACAAATAATGTATTTTGGTATATTCATCTCCTCTGCCCCTACCTCATTCAAGATTCCCTCCAAATTCCCCTTTCAATTTCATGACTTCTTTTCTTTCTTTAATAGCCCACTGAATTTAAATAGTGCTGTCCATGTGCATGTACAGCAATCCAACAAGAGGTTAACCTACCAGAGAACACCCCCAGCCCCTGAAAAAAAAAACAACTGTCTCTCCCTCCCCAGCAGCCATTAATAGCTCCCATAGCAGTCAATAACTCTTCATCTGTGCCCCTCCTGCTCCATGCTGCAATGCTGACTGGCTTGATCTTCTGCAAGTATCATTCAGGCTCCCACAGCTGCTGTGAATGCAGTAGTCCTGCCGAATCTAGATGACACTGTCTCTCCCCAGTCTTTCCTGACCTCTGGCTCTTACAGTCTCACCATCTCTTCTTCCATCATAAAAGTTACCAAGCCACTTGGCTAAACATGGACGAGAATTATGGGTTTAGTTAGGCTGTAAGAGCTAGTTAATAATATGCCTGAGCTAGTAGGCTGAACAGTTTATAAATCATATAAGCCTCTGTGTTTCTTTGGGACTGAATGGCTGTGGGACTGTGTGGGACAGAAACTTCTGTTTACAAAAATGTAAGGTGAAAAATGCTGACAGATTTCTAAAATAGGGTTTCTCTTTGTATTTAAGAAGTTAAGGCATCCTTCTGCTCACTTGAAGAGGATTTTTAAAGGTTTTTAGCCTACTGGTGATAGGGATCCCAGCAAGCAGGGCCATCCAGAATCTGGGTGAGCTTTTTGTGTATATAAGGGGGAAAGGCCATGTTACTGAGGCTACCACAAGATTCCAGCTTCCTTTCAGGAGAGTAAGAGACTATGGTCATAAATATGACTTCCTGTCTGGTGACTTACCAACCGCTATGGGCTGACCCTGGAGTCCAGAGGGCATCTGCTGAGATTTCCAGATTATTGTGTCCCCGAACAAGGAACTGGACCAGGGACACATGGATAATGGTAGAAGCAGAGTTGATGGATTAAGACGAAGAACACTTCTGAGCAAGGAAACAGACCAGAAAGCTGGGAAAGGTTAGGCGCTCAGTGACCCTGGGCCCCATCGGCCCCTTATATGTAGGCCTTGGGAGGGGTGAGAGCGAGTCAAAGTTCCAGCCTTTTCATTGGTCTCTTTCATGGCCTCATCTTGATGCTACTCTCTCCATCCCACCCTCCTGTCACACCAAGACAATGCCTACACTGAAGTCCCCTATACAGCTAACCTACATACACAAGCACCTCTTGAGGCTTTGAGTACCTGGGGCAGGTTTACATGCAGTGGGCTGAGGAGTGGGCAGGTAGACAGAGTGGCTAGGAACTAAGTGTTGGACGACCTTCCCCGTGCTCCTTTACCTCAAGCATTAACAGACCCAACATCTGTGAGAGTCTCCTGGGGCCATCACCACAGCTCCGACTTCAAGATGGCAGTGACCATGCCACGGCCCTATACAACAGGACTTGTAAATGCATAAGGAACATAAGAACGACTGTCTGTAACACAAGGTGAATGAGAAGAATGGGTGTAGATATCCTCACTTACAATCATGTTTGTTGTTGACTTCCAAAGGGACAAGAACTTCTGCGACTATTTCATATGTGTGTACTTGCATATATGTGTCTGTGAGTACATATGGAGTCCAAAGAACGGCCTTAGGTGTTGGTCCTTGGCTGTTGTTGTTGTTTGGAGACAGGGTCTCTGACTGACCTAGAGTTCAACCGGTAAGGTAGACTGAGTGACTGGCAAGTCCCAGGGACCCTTTGTCTCTGCCTCCCCGGTGCTATGATTACAGGTGGACACTGTTGTAATTTAAAAAAGCTGGGAAGAGAAGTCCTGCCATGCAACAAGGTTCCCATGGAAGGTTTATTGGAAGAGGAGAGAGAAAGGGCAGAGAAGGAGTCAGAGAGGGGCAGAGACAGGTCCCTGGGAACAAGAGTGGTGGAGGAGAAAGAAGATGGGCAGGCCCACCTTTTAAAAGGGTTCTAGCAAGTGTGCACGGGGTGCTCTTAGTGGCTGCAGCTGAGGAGGTATCCTGTGAGGACCCCAAGGGCAGGCCAGAACAGATGCCTGAATACTAATCTAACAGACACAGACACCAGTGCCCTTGGCCTTGGCCTTTTTTTTTCCTTTTTTTTTTTTTTTTTTTTTTTTTTTCTGAGACAGGGTTTTTCTCTGCCTATAACCCTGGCTGTCCTGGAACTCACTCTGCAGACCAAGCTTGAACTCACAGAGATCTGCCTACCAGTGCTGGGACTAAAGGCATGTGTGTCACCACTATCTGCCTTTCCCTTGGCCTTTTTCTCATGGGCTTGGTTCTTTTCACACATCAGGACCTTGTTTTTGCAAAGTAAGCAGTTTACTGACCACCATCTCCCTAGCCCTAAGTGAAAATGTCTTCCACTAAAAGAAAGACCATGCTGAGCTTAGAGCATGCCTGTAATCCCAGAACCTAGGAGCCTGCAGCAAGAAGATTGAAAATCTGAGACTGAACTGTGCGGTGATATTTCATTTGTATTTTAATAAATAAAGTTTGCCTGAAGGCCAGATCTCAAAACACCCACTCTAGTCAGCCATACAGGCCAGGCAATGGTGGCACACACCTTCGATCCCAGCAGCCACACTAGTTAACCATAGAGGCTGCATGGTGGTGGTGGTGCACGCCTTTAATCCCAGCACTAGAGAGAAATATAAGGTGGGATGAGACAGGAACTCGCTCTCTTTTCAGTTTGAGGATTTCTTAGAGGTAAGAGCTCTCTAGTGGCTCAGATCCAATGTCTGTCTCAGGGTTTTTATTGTTCGTGCTACAGAACTGGGCTAGATAGCAGGGTCCTGATGAGAGGAAGGAAAGGGGAGAGGGAGAGAAGGGGAGAGAGGTTTTCCTGTTTCTGTAAGGAATGCCAATCTAAGAGGTAGAAATCAGATCTCAGCAGCAATAAAAAGAAAGATATCGGAAATACGAAAGTGGCTTGAGCTTGAGTTAATCGTTTCCACTGCTGTGTGGAAGCGGTTCCACAGGTTCATGATGAAAGAATGGTGGGAATTAAAGGTAAAACAAAATGTGTGTCCTAGAGGAAGCCTTTTCTGGTGGACTGTGGAGCCCTGGTATGTGCTCGGCAAGAGCTGCTCAGAGCCAGCCCCCTCTGCCAGAGAAGGGTCCTTCTGGAGCCTGCTGCATGAGGAACAGCAGCCCGACCTCCAGCCAGAAAGAGGATTTGGGGGGTGATTTTGCAACTGTGATCAGGAGCTACATGGTGACATTTCGAATCTTATTTTAATTTTCAGCCGTCTAAACTTGGGTTTGCTGCCACCAAGTGGTGGGATCTTCTCTAAGCGACTGTATTTCTCTCTGTCTTTATAATTTTTAAAATTTCATCTGATTGCACTCAAGCGAGGTAACCCAGACCCAAAAAGATGAACATGGGATGTATTCACTCATAATTGGCTTCTAGCCATAAATAAAGGTCACGGAGTGTATACCTGGTGAACCTAACGAAGCTAAAGAAGAAGGTGAACCCAAGAAAAAACATATAGTTATCCTCTTGGCTAAGGGAAGTAGATAAAATTGCCGGGGACAAAATT
>NW_026067908.1:9114780-9286429 GCF_014885135.2 Alexandromys fortis
GGGGAGGGAAATGGGAGGCTGGGAGGAGGCGGAAACTTTTTTTTCTTAGAAATAATAAAAAAAAAAAGAAAAAAAAAAAGACACACACAGAAAGGAGGAGGGATATGGAGACGGGGGTAAGGAGGACAGAGAGGCAGAAAGAGACAGAGACAGAGAAATATGCACTTTGTTTATTTGGGTCCCTGTGGCCACATCTGCCAATGCCCACCTATTCCCCCTAATCTCCCCCTGAGGACACCTGCCACTTTCCTGAGAATTCCGCACATCACCAGGGTCAGCATCATTCTTGTCACTGGCCCCAATCAAGCCTCAGATCATCAGTGTCCACAGTTTAACAAATAATAGAAGCCTGCTACTTATATGTTTTATTATTGGGTTTCTTGTATGATAAATATGTAGAATAAATTAAGTTCATGCTGTTCATTGCTTTGGCTATGAGTAGAAAACTCTAGCCATTTTTTTCTTTCCTTTCCTTTATTTAAGGGTGGTTTCTAAAGGTTGTTACCTGGCCAGAGAGTGATTGAACCCAGGGCTGCACCGCTGCTGAACAGGCACTCTGCCACTGGGCACCATGCCAATTTGATGACTATTACCCAGCGCTAGAGTCTGTTTCAGAGTCTTGCCCATGACGTGATCTTGTCATTAGACCTACTTGTTTAAGTTTTTCCTTTTCCCATTTTGATATATCATAGAAGGTGCAATCTCAAAATGTTTACCAAGAGAACTCTTGACTGAAAATTTAATCTGTTTTATATAAAATTTCTGCCATTCCTGATCAAATACATGCTGTTTCCAAGGTTCTCATCTTTAGTCTGTAATTCTATGTTGCATATGAATGATGTGTCTGTCTGTCTGGTGTCCTCTCTCTCTCTCTCTCTCTCTCTCTCTCTCTCTCTCTCTCTCTCTCTCTCCGCACGTGTGTGTGTGTGTGCGCATGCACGCACACACGCTCATGTGTCCAAGGCTGCTACTCGGGTTTATATAATGCTGGACTAATCTTACTATACACATTAGATGCTTCTTGACCTTGTGGATAAAAATGGAATTTTTTAACTTCATAAGTATTGAAAATAATTTTTCTTTAATACTCAAATATAAGCTGCCAGTTTCAGTTCAGACCTGCAAGCTGCATATGAATTTTAAGCTTCTTGTTACAATTTTCTCCGTTTCTACGAGAAACACAAAAGGCAGAAGGAATTGCAATAGGCGGTACGGAGCCCTCCGTTCTCTCTAGGTCATCTTCCCTCTCTAGGCTCTCTCCCTCCACTCCTTCAGCACAAGTTTTATGAGTATTTTATGACTCACTTTGGCTTTGGGTGACAAGACCATGTGGAATGAAATGCCTTGGAGAGTAAGAATGCTTGTCTCAAGATGGAAAGCTCTGAAGATGGTTTCTATGGATACAAGATGCATTGTTATCTTAGCAAAGTGGGGACAGGGAAACCAGCAAGCCTAAAGACAACGGTGCATAAACCTGGGTTGTTTGAGGAATAACCAGCATTAGCAAAGTTCAGAGTCATGGTTTGTCCTGTGGCAGGAGATGCTTTTCTGTGACCCCTGCAGGCCGGTCTGGGTGAGGACCACATTTCTGCAGCTTCTTCAGGCAGGTCTGGGTGAGAACCACATTTCTGCAGCTCCTGCAGGCGGGTCTGGGTGAGGACCACATTTCTGCAGCTCCTGCAGGCGGGTCTGGGTGAGGACCACATTTCTGCAGCTCCTGCAGCCAGGTCTGGGTGAGGACCACATTTCTGCAGCTTCTTCAGGCCGGTCTGGGTGAGGACCACATTTCTGCAGCCCCTGCAGTCGGGTCTGGGTGAGGACCACATTTCTGCAGCTCCTGCAGGCGGGTCTGGGTGAGGACACATTTCTGTGTCTTCTGCAGCCAGGTCTGGGTGAGGACCACATTTCTGCAGTCTTTGCAGGCGGGCTAAGATGAGGACCACATTTCTGCAGCCCCTGTAGGCGGGCTTAGATAAGGACCACATTTCTATAGCCCCTGCAGGCGGGTCTGGGTGAGGACCACATTTCTACAGCCCCTGCAGGCGGGTCTGGGTGAGGAACACATTTGGATGTGAAGTCTTGAGAAAGCACATTCTCGAATATGTGAGAACAGAGATGCAGATGGAGTCAACAGGCTTATCCGGGTTCTTTGAAAAATCCCTTTGCTCTTTGTGTACTGACTGAAATTTAGCGAGCTTTCTCAACTTTATTTCTGGCTTTGGCTTCTCATTAACGCCCTTTAGGTGAGTGTCTGAGGCAGGTTCCCTGAAAGCTGTTTCCAGGGAGTGTGCACTGGTAAGGCATGAGCGGCGGGACACACAAACAAGGCAGCATTAGTGGTCAGATTTCCAACTTACTGGGGCAGAAGCGATCCGGAATGGCTAGAAGGAGTTCTATTAACTCTGGTGGTAAGTATGGCCTAATTACAGTTTGGCCTAGTAATTCTTTGAACCATTCTTTGATTGGTTGTAGAAAACTATCTCTCTCCTGTATTGTTCAGTGGTCAAAGGATATCTCCAGGTCTTACCCTCTTACTCAGAGAATTGAAATAAAGGGTCACACAGACTTGTGAAAAGAATAAGAGAACTTTATTCAAAGAAATCCTATAGAATGGGTCAGACCCCCTGAAAGAGATGCCAGTGGGTCTCCAATTATTGTTTGGGGTTTCCCTTTGTGGGAATCAAGAGAAGACCTTTTGCTAATAGGTCATAGAGAGGGTGATTCTCTATTTTGATTGACACATTGAGTCATAATTCATAATTCAATCCAAGTCAAGTCCCAGGCTGCTAAATTATGCCCTGTGCCTGCCTGCTCATAGGTGTATGTTGGTCATAGTTTTAAAATCTTGATAGTTTTTCTCTGAAGCATGAAACCATATATAAGACTGGTAGCTGGCAAATTTTGGTAAAGATGGGTCAGAACTGTGAAGTCAGAGACAATTTGACCACTGCATTCCTCTCAGCAATGATAATCACTGCCCCGAGAAAAGATGGAGGCATATGATTCCACAAAGGGGGAGTAGCGGTCTTACTGGTGAAACTCTGTGAAGCTAGAGGAAGCCAGGACTGCCAGGTAGATAGAGAGACATTTTCCTCAGTGGCATAGCCACTAGACAGTTGCCCACAGTCCTGTGAATAACACCTCGCTCAGAAGGGGCACTAGGGAAGAGGAAGGGGACCAGCAAAACTTGGAGCAAGGAAAGAAAGGATAATGGGGGTGAATGAATATGATTCAAATATATACATTGCTGAAAATGTTGTTATCTATTGTGATATATAATGAACATATGCTAATACTTTTTTAATGCAGAGTAGGTTTTCTTTAATTAAAAAAATGGTATGGGCTGAAGTATATGGACCAAGTTCATATTTCAATCTTTTTTAGGTGCTAGGATCCAGCATACTTTTCCCATGCTAAGCATGCTCTCTGCCCTGGAATTACATCCCAGACTCTATTTTTTTTTTTGTCACTATCATGATGGTTTGAATACAAATGGCCCTTATAGGCCCATAAAAAGTGGCACTATTAGGAGGTGTGATCTTGTTGGAGCAGGTTGACCTTGTTGGAGGAAGTGTGTCACTAGGTGGTGGTCTTTGAGGTTTCAGAAGCTCAAGCCAAGCCTAGTGGCCCACTTCTTCTTCCTGTTGCCCGCAGTTCCAGATGTAGAACCCTCAGCTCCTTCTCCAGCACCATGTCTACCTGCATGCCACCATGCTTCCTGCCATGGTGATAATGGACTAAACGTCTGAAGTGTAAGCTTGCCCCAGGTAAATGTTTTCCTTTATAAGTGTTGTCATGGTCATGGTGTCTCTCTGCAGCAATAAAATCCTAACTAACACACAAGGTCTCACCAGGTTTCCCAGGCAGCCCTTGAAAGTTCCCATTTTATCCTCCCGAGTTCCCATTTTATCCACAGCCTGATCTACAGCCTGATCCACAGCCTGATCCACAGCCTGGTCCACAGCCTGGTCCACAGCCTGATCCACCAGGTCTTACTCAAGGATGGGTTTGGAAATGACTTTTCTTTTCTTTTCATAAGAAAGCATCAGAGACCAGGAGGGTAAACAGCAGGCAGCTGTGTTTTCACAGTTCGGGATGCTAAGCCATGGAAAGAGGGATGGGCCAGGTCAGCTTCGCAGGCACCCCTCTGTGTATGCAGGCTTCCCCCTGTGACTCCGCCCTGTGACCGTCAGAGCTGACTTCATATTACATGGCACCAATCTTATGGACAAGTTGAGACGAAACACCATCATTTTTACTTGGCCTCTTTGGGGGGGCCTATCTCCAGATATAAACACACTCTAGGGAATTGGAGGTTAGCACTTCAATGTGTGTGTTGGGTGGAAGGACGAATTCACTCTGTAACGTGTATCATTTATCATCTTCCATTTAAAAGGAAGAAATTATCTGAAACCACGCTGGAAATGTAAACTGAGGAGATTACCTCATTAGCAAGTAGAAGTTAGTTATTTGGCAAATGAAGGGACAGTCCACTAGCTGTAATCTCAGTAGTGTCCAGTAGAATGTATCAAAGAAAGAAAGAAAGAAAGAAAGAAAGAAAGAAAGAAAGAAAGAAAGAAAGAAAGAAAGAAAGGAAAGAAGAGAGAGAGAGAGAGAGAGAGAGAGAGAGAGAGAGAGAGAGAGAGAGAGAGAGACCAGCCTTGTTTCTCACTGGTCTTGTCTTCCATGCAGAAATGTTTGAACTAATAAAGGAACATAATGGAACCAGCTTGATTTAAGCCTCTGTTTTCTGGGCAAACACTTCAACTATTTAAGTGTTTAGAGATTCTTGGTTCTTCTGAATTCCCTCAACAGACATTTGACACTTCCTGAAGAAAGCCTTTTTGGGAAGCCTAGCCTGGTGAGAACCTTGGGTTTTGCTTTCACTTCCGGTCCGGAGGTCAGGAACACGCTGTTAAAATGAAACAGTGCCCTTAAAGATAGTTGCTTTCTAAAGCTCTGTATTATTTGATCATTACTCAGTCTATAGTGGGCTGATGAGGGCTGCTGCTCAGGTTTCCTTTGTGACGGCCTTTGAAGTGAGGCCTGGGGATTATTGACCAGAGAGTGATTAGGAACTCACTGTGCTCTATGTCAGTTTTCTGTTTTGTTTGCTAACCCCTACACATATCAAAAATTATCAGTGCATATCTAGCAGTTAAACCGTGTGATGGCTTATACTGTTTATTTATTTATTTATTTATTTATTTATTTATTTATTTATTTATTTTTCTAAGACAGAGTTTTTATCTGTAACCACCCTGCCTGTCCTAGAACTCATTCTCTAGACCAGGCTAGCCTTGAACTCACAGAGATCTACCTTCTTCTGCCTCCCAAGTGCCGAGATTAAAAAAAAAAATTCAGGTGGTGGTGGCACACACCTTTAATCCCAACACTCAGGAGACAGAGAGAGGAGGATCTCTGTGAGTTCGAGACCAGCCTGGTTTACAGAGAGAGTTCTATAACTGACTCCATAGCTACTGAGAAATGCTGTCTCAAAAAAAAGAAGGAGGAGGAGGAAGAGGAGGAGGAGAAGAAGAGGAGGAGGAAGAGGAGGAGGAGGAGGAGGGTGTGCTGCCACTGCCCAGCTATGGCTTATGTTTATAAGTCCCAGCATGTCAGAGGCTAAAGCAGAAGGGCTGCTATAAATTCAAATCCAGCCTGGGCTATAATGCGAGACCCTGTCTCGCTCCTCTTCTCTCTCTCTCTCTCTCTCTCTCTCTCTCTCTCTCTCTCTCTCTCTCACACACACACACACACACACACACACACACACAAAGGAAAAAATTCAACAAACTTAACCATAAGTCCATTTCCTTTAAAAACCATTGCACTGTTTAATATAACAAAAGCTTCATTTCATAACAATTCACCCCACTTGATATTTCATTCTCCAGAAAGAGAACCATCCTACAGTAACACCAGTCATTGTAGGTGCACGGGGGTGCCCACCTATCCTACAGTAACACCAGTCATTGTAGGCGCACAGGGTGCCCACCTATCCTGCAGTAACGCAGTTATCATAGGAGCACAAGAGTGCTCACCCATAAGATATTCTACTGGAAGACATCTCCAGATTAAATTTTGCTGTGCAGGTTGCATTTGAATGTAAAATGCTGAGAGTCAGAGGAGTGTGGCTCAAGTCTCCCTGCAAATAAGATCATTGCTGAGGAAGAGATGAGTCAGAGAGTGTATGGTTTTTGCTTGAGGTCAGAGACATGGTTTCTCTGTGTAGCCCTGGCTGTCCTAAAACTTGCTTTGTAGACCAGGGTGGTCTCGAACTCACGGAGATCCGCATGCCTCTGCCTCCCAAATTATACGATAAAGGCATGCACCACCAAGGCCCAGCTGAGAGTAACTCTCTTTAGGAGGAAGTAGTATGAAGGATGATAGTACACAAAAGAAAGAAAAGTCACCAAGACATCCAAAACAGTAGGAGGCCAAGGGAAGGCTCACAAATGAGGGAGACTTCACACTGGGATTGGACAGGCAGGCTTGTGTTCAGAACACTTGAAGAGAGGATGTTCAAAGTAGAGGGAAGAGCAAAGTGCAAGGACATAGTCAGGAACTGGTGGGACGTGACTGGAGGAACGTGAGGGAGGTATTGTGGGGGATAAGTCAGAAAGATAGAGCCACATCTTGCATTGTCTTTTCTTGGATATTGTCTGAAAACCTGGGGGCCCATTCCTCGGATAAGATGAAACGAGTCATGGTTTGTGGGCTAGAGCTGGGCCTTATCATTGTTCTATTAAAGACAGAGGACTTGAATGGCATGTTGAATGATCAATATTTCAAAGATGAGGAACACCGTTAGTTAGGCAGATCAGCAGGGTAGGTGTGCTGCAGGGATCTGGGGATGGAGAGCAGAGACCTAAAGGGCTGGAGGAGGATAAGAAGTCAAAGCAAGGATGGAAAGAGCTTTTGCTGTGCATGTGTGTAAGAGCACAGTCCAGGAGGCTGACCCCAAACTTTCACGCCTCCCAAACTGCTGGGATTATAGGCATGAGCCACCATGTCTGGCCAATGTGTAGCCCAGGCTGGCCTCAAACTCGTGATCCTCCTGTCTCGGCCTCCTTCAGCAAATCCTACCAGCCTATGCCACCACATGCTGAGTGGTGGTGGTGCATGCCTTTGATCCCAGCACTCAGCCGACAGAGGCAGGAGGATCTCTGTGGAATTTGAGGTCAGCCTGGTGCACAGAGTGAGTTCCAGGACCATCAAAGCTACACAGAGAAACCCTGTCTCGAAAAACCAACAACCAAAACCCAAGACGAAAGGGGGAGGGCACAGCCCTGCTGCGCATGGAACAGTGTGCTAACCTCTAGATGGGTTCTAACTCCAACAGTCTGGAAGGTTGACTTTGTGACATGTAAGAACCCTACATTCCAGAGAAGACCATCGGCCCCAGAGCGTAAGGGTGTGGGAGAGCTTTAGCCCAGAGCTGTGCAGATTTCAGAAGCGAGTACATCTCTCCCGCCCCGGTTTATATCAGCAGAAAGAAACGTGATGAGAACTACTGACCGCAATACTACAGCTTGTTGCTGAGACGCCAGTGTGGAGACACGGGGATCCTGAATACGGTGTTCCTGCTCAGTGGTTACTGGGCACTCGAGGCCTGCCCGTCGGGCTCATAACACGGAGCTTTAGATTTGACTCCCGGAATGGAAAAGATAAACAAGAATTTGATCTAAAATTCAGCATAATACCATGAGTCAGATAGGAACGGAAAGGAAGCAAGATCACAGGAGGTCATTGTACAGAAGATACGGAGCTGCACGCTAAGAAAAAACACTCAATGATTGTGAGGCTCTGGTCGTTTGCTGAGTTCTGAGAAAGTTGGTGTGAGTGTAGCCGAAGGAAGCAAGCAGACAGACAAATGCAGGTCTGTTGTTGATCACACTGTGGCAAGAGACGGTCTGCAGCCCAAGAAGAACCACGATTTTGAATCAGGAATCCCACACGCCTGGCATCTAACTAGTAAGTGGATCCTCACTTGGTTTTACTTATCAGTTATCTTCCCACCTATATCTGCATGATTAAACTTTATAGAAACCTCATGACTTCCATACCGTTATTGTTTCATCTTTTTAAATGGGCCACACAGAAAAGTTAAGCAGCAAGTCCCCTCTCATACACCACCGTGTGGCTGCACTCACAGTTCAAGCAGAGTTCATCTCACTCCGGATGTTCTTAGGCAGGAAACGGATGCCATTTGCATGGCATGCACATTTGAAGGTGGGGAGAAGGAAAGGCTTGGTTAGTTTGTTTGTTTGGTTTTGTTTGGTTTAAATTTTTCTTTTCATCTTGAGAAATTGTATGCATGAGTAGTGTATTTGCATAACGCCTACCACCTCTACAACCTCTTTCCTCCAACTCCTCCCAGGCCCCTGATGCAACTCCCCCTCGACTGTACAACTTGTTTTATTATTACTGGTGTAGGAGTGTGAGTGTGTGTGTGTGTGTGTGTGTGTGTGTGTGTGTGTGTGTGATTCCAACCTGCTGAGTATGTTTAGTGCTGCTCATACGTCAAGTGTTTGTCAAAGTGCACTGAACATGGACTCATGTAAATGGAGACTGCTCGTTCGTTTCCCAGCCACCTAGACCCAAATAATCACACAGAAGCTATATTAATTACAATTCTGTTTGGCTAATAGCTTAGGCATATTCCTAGCTAGCTCTTACATCTTTAATTAACCCATTTCTATTTATCTGTGTATCACCATGAGGCTGTGGCCTACCAGTAAAGGTCTGGCGTCCTTGTCCTTCGGCAGCTACATGGCGTCTCCTTGACTCTACCTTCTTTTCTCCTCCATCTCTGTTTGGATTTCCTGCCTTGCTATGCTCTGTTCTGCTGTAGGCCAAAGAAGCTTACTTATTAACAATGGTAATAAAACATATTCACCATATACAGAGAGGAATCCCACATCAGACTTTGTTGATTTCACTCTCCCTTGAGGTTTTTTTTTTTTTCTTTTTTTTCAAATTAATGGATTGGTCCTGAAGACCCTCAAGAAGGCGCTGTCAAAAGCAAGAACCTTGCCAAAGGCCAAAGGCAGCCATGGTATTTACAGCTATCCTTTTTCTTTCCAGTGGTTGCCACTTAAGTTGTGAAAGTATTAGGGATTCAGAGGTGAATTAGGTGAGATTTCTGCCTTCAAGAAGGGCACAGTCCAGAGTGGGTTGTCAATAGGCTTGCTTCTGTGCACAGACAGTTGCTCTCCAAATCATGGTTTACAAGGACTACTTCCTATAGAGATGTTGCTTAATGAGGAGAACTTAGGAGTGGAGAGAGTAGAAGACTGACCCTATAAACAAAGAATATTAAGAAGTAACAATTAAAAAAGTTGAATGCACATGAGTGTTGGAGAAGGGACACTTGTTGGTTCCCAGCCATCTGGCTAGCTTAGACCAAAAATAATCACACAGAAACCATATCATTTAAATCACTGCTTGGCCCATTAGCACTAGCTTCTTACTGGCTAACTCTTACATCTTAATTTAACCCATTTGTATTAATCTGTGTATCGCCGTGTGGCAGTGGCTTACTGGCAAAGTCTCAGAATGTCTGGTTCTGGTGGCAGCTCCATGGTATCTCCCCGACTCCGCCTCCTTTCTCCCAGCATGCCATTTAGTTTTCCCCACCTACCTAAGTTCTGCCCTATCAGCAGGCCAAGGCAGTTTCTTTATTCATTAACCAATAAAAGCAACACATAAACAGAAGAACCTCCCACACCACATGAGAAGACAAAGTTGTTTCTCATGGCTGGGGAATCAAGCATGTGTGATCACAGGAGACTGAATTCAGAGGCCACACTACGAACCTTATATAATACAGCAAGGAGTTTGGTGTTGGTTAATATATTTTTGAAGAAATTGAAGCTTTAAGTAGGAAGACAAATTATGTTTTTCTTGGAAAAAAAACATTGCAAATAATCGAAGAATAGAATTAATTCATCAAATATATGAAAGAAATTTTAAACTATTGCAGTAATCCAAGCAACAACTTCCAGACTCCTAAACTGAGGTTACAGTGGGTAAAACAGGAAGAGCGGAGAAGATACTTAGGCCAGGTCCCATGCTGTATGAAATGATGGTGCATATTTACACACCCTGCCTATCTTTCCTGCCTGACTACTGGCCAATCAGTGTTTTATTAAACCAATACAACTGGCATACCTTTACAGAGTAACAGGGTACAAGACCATTGTCCCACAGCACTTTTGTATGAAAGTTTTCAACCCATTCTATAGAATGGCTAAGAAGGAAAATCACCGTGTTGCCCCAGTGTGTGAGCCAGAAGCTTGAGAGATGTTAGTATGATTTCATGGGTTAGAAGAAAGTCTTGGTTGCAGCAAAGGGATGATGGAGGAAGTTTGCACTCCTGGTGGGAACTATAATAAGCTGGGCTGTATATATAGGCTTGGGACTCGGGAGAATTTGTTTAGAGATAGATGACAGTAGATGAAGCCATGGGTTCATAAGAGGCTGTCTTGGAAGGATGTGCAACAATGGGAAACATGGTATAACCCCTGGGGGTACAAGTGTTTGAAGTGAGGCCTAAAGACTTTGGTAAGGAATCTTCCAAGGAGGTAGGAAGACTGATGTTATGGAAACTGAGAGGGGCAAAAATTTCTATAGAAAGGCATAATCGATATTCATAAATTTATAAAAGATCAAAGAATTTAAGAGCAAAAATGAAGTATTCATTAGTTCATGAGACAGTGACACTGATAACCTAGGGGTTGATTTAATTAGAAGCCAGACGACAGTAGCTTGGGAACAAAGGGGATGTCGGAAATCAGAGCCCTGAAGTACAGATTAGAGTTTAAAGAAACTTTGCAGTTAAGAAATAGGAGATGGAAAGTAATAGGTGTGATCATGAGCATCTTTCTCTGCCACGGCAGCACAGCAGTGTAAAATGAGGAGGCGTGCTGCACCCTTCCTTGTTGGTTGTGACACTGAAATAGGGAAGGCACTAAAAGTAGAACAGAGGGCACCTCAATCTAAAGCAGAGGTTCTCGTCAGGCAGTGGTGGCACACGCCTTTAATCCCAGCACTCGGGAGGCAGAGGCAGGAGGATCTCTGTGAATTGGAGGCCAGCCTACTGGTCTACAAGAACTAGTTCCAGGGCAGGCAACAAGGCGACACAGAGAAACCCTGTCTCAAAAAACAAACAAACAAATAAATGAACAAATAAATAAATAAAGCAGAGGTTCTCAACCTCCTTAATGCTGAAACCCTTTAATACAGTTCCTCACGTTGTGGTGACCCCCCAGCCATAAAATTATTTCATTGCTACGTCATAACTGTTATGAACTGTAAATGTCTGACATGCAGGATATCTGATATGCAGCCCCACAGGGGTCATGAGCTACAGGTTGGGAATTGCTGCTCTAAAGAGACCTGCTTTTTCCCTTAGCATCAGCAACCAGCAGATCTTAGCGTTCGTGTGCCGCTTGTCCCTTTCTCCAGTTGGGAAGACCATTCTCTTCAATGTGATAATTCCCCTTCCTTTTCCTCACTGAGAAGGGTCTGTCTCTACGAGAAGACATTTTGGCACATCCACTTCAGTGATGGAAACAGGAACCCAAATTCCATCCTTGTTTCTCAGACACAAGATGACCTGATCCTGGCTCTAAAAGAAGACCTGTAGTGTCCAGATAAAATATTTGTCTCTTTCACAACCTTCCCCTGCCTTCCTGAAGGAGATTCTTAAAGCTTGCAACATCCGCGATGAGCTGACACCTGGATCCAGATCTCCCACTCGCACCTGTAGGAGCCTAAGCTTGTGTGGATTGACACAAGGTCCATGAGACCTCCCTCTCCTCCCTGTAGTAGACATGAGCTTATATGGGGAAAGACTGTTGTCTGTCTGTGTGTCCCCATAGCCCAGAATTTTCCAAGCTAAGTTCTTTGTCACCTTGGTACTTTGGCTTGGACATAGTCTTCTCCCTAAGGGAATCCTCCCTTAAGGTTCACATATTGAAAACACGGTCCCCAGTGCAGTGATATAAGAGGTACTGAGGTCACTAGAGAGCCCTGCCACAGAGGGAGTTTATATGGTTCTCTTTGGACCAGTTAAATCTTACAATGGGGCAGATATAAAAGAGCAAAATTGGATCCTGCCTTCCCTCTGGATTTATGTCTGACATCATGGTTCTTGTACCAACTGTCACCATCCGGATACCATTTGCTACACGGCCTCACTCAGAGAAGGTAACAGGGAGGGAACTATAAAAAGCATTAATAACTCATCCTTGAAAAGTATCTTAAGGCAGGGATGCCTTTCCCACAGATGCAGGGGATGTGAAGAGAAGGGTTGGAGTGTGGGAGTGTCAGAGAGGAACAGGGAGGAACTAACTGCCTACTTAAAATACTCCCTCTGGGGTGAAACAGATCCACATGAGACCCAGAGGCTCAATGTTTAAAAATCTAGTCTGGAAAGTGGAGAGATGGCTCAGTCGATGGCAAGAACACTTGCTGTGCAAGCATGAGGACCTGAGTTCAAATCTCCAGACACATAAATAGCTGAGGATGGCCACACTCAATCTGTAACTCCAGCACTGGGGCATGGGGAGAGGGGGGATCCCTGGGGCTTACTGTCCAGCTCTAGTTGCAGTGAGAGTTTCTGTCTCAAGGGACGAGTTCAGGGCATGATGGAGCAGGACACTTCACTTCCTCCTCCTTTGGCACTCATATACGTATTGTGCATACATCACACACATATTACACACACACACACACACACACACACACACACACACACACACCAGTTATGCAAGCTCATGGGCCACCAGCTCAGTCACATCTTCGACATTTTTAGATCTTATCCCAACAAGATGAAAAACATCCTTCCCAGCCTCCTGGCTGCACTCAAAATACCTCAGTTTGTGTCCACAGTGTGACCAGATAAATATGAGTCTGCTCACACAGAGGTGAATTGGAATCTCAAAAGATCTGAGATCATCCTGTTTGATTTATATAGAGATTTTACACACGCACACATACACACACACGGCGGGGGGGATTCATAGTTGGTACAATATTTGGTGAAGGAAAAAAGTAGAAAAAAATAAAAGAAATGAAGTACCAAAGAGTGTGAACCATTGCTTTTCAGGCATGGCTGCCCCTCGTAATACTGATTAGCTAATGCCCAGTATGGGAGAATGTGGAAGAACTTTTGAGCTAGAAGGAAGTTCAGTATTAACACTGACTGGTGTTCTTTATAAACACTGGTGACCTCAGACTTCAGCGAGCCATGGTAATTTTTACACCTCAGTCCCATTGGATCCCGTTCAACTCACTAAGCCAAAACATTAAATCTGTCCAAATTTTAAAAATTAAATAAATGTAGCAGGGAGTACTGGATTACCAATTCTGCATTCATTTTTCTTCCATTTTCTTGTTAAAGATTGTGTGTGTGTGTGTGTGTGTGTTAACGCATTCACTTGTATGTGGTTGCATGTTGGGGCAGCACATCCATGTTGGTATATGTATGCAGACTAGAGATGGATGCCAGGAACCACCTGTCTTATTTCTTGAGAAAATATCTCCCAGTCAAGCCCAGACCTCACCAACAAGGCTAATCTCACTGACTTGCTCTGGGGATTACCTATTTTCACCTTCTTGATTTCAGATTACAGGTGGTTAGCCACACCCACGCAGCATTTACAGGTGGTTAGCCACACCCACCCAGCGTTCCTCTGGGATCTGGGCATCTGAACTCAGGTCCTCGGGCTTGTGGCAAATGCTTTAACCACCGAGTCATTTCCCTAACCTCCAGTACTCCTGGGTTCTTGCCTCAACTCTACCAGTAAGCATTTGTAGCAAACTGATGAGGTACTGTGTGACCTTCAGTTTAATCATTCAGAAATTAGGATAAATAAGACTAGACTTTGATGCCCGTCCAGTTCACATGCCTCATTTGAACCCCAGTGGGGATTTTCAGATTAGATGCTTCTGAAGTACTGTGCACCAATAGACCGATTTAAGTTTAGCTAACCGGATGAAGCTGAGGCCTTTGCAGTCTTTTCATTTAAATTATATCATGAGTGCTGGAGAGATGACTCAGAGGTTAAGAACCTGGCTGCTCTTTCAGAGGACCCAGGTTCAATTCCCAGCATCCACATGGCAGCTCACAACTATCTGTAACTCCAGTTCCAGGGAATCCAACACCGTTACACAGACAATTATACACAGGCAAAACACCAATGTTCATAAGACAAAAATAAATTATTTTTAAGAATGAATTAAATTATATCATGACAGCTACACAGCCTTATTTTAATAAAAGAACATCGGGCTCTCATGTAACAGCTTGAAGTTCTAGGGATTTTTCCTGTTAAAAAAAACAATTGAGTACATGTATAATTATGTGACTGATTGTGTGGACAACAGAGCTCTGAAATGTACCCAGAGCAGTAGTAGAAAGGGACTCTCCCCTTAGGCCTAAATAGCCATCATGTGTTTTGGTCTGAATTGAATCTTATATTTTTTTCTTCCTCCCTTTTAAACAGGAATTTTTTGACAAAGGATGATGGAAAAAATCCTGCAGAAGTTAGATGCCCTGGATGAGGACACAAGGATACTTGCAGCCATCAGAGCAAAGGTATATGAAGTGGATGTTAATACTGTGGTACTCATTAAAAAGTTAACATTTCAGATGAGATTTTTACTTTATGATTAATGATGCATTAATATGACAAGTTTATTTATATCCTAATATAAATTACTTTCAACTTTGTAAACAGATCAGTTGAAAATCACTTATTTAAGTAAAAGACTTATTAAGTAATCGAGAATGTAACTCAGTGATAGAGAGCTGGCCTAGTATACTGGAGGCCCCAGGACCACAATAAAAATAACAGCAGTGATAAAAACTAACTATATAAGATCACTTCCAGGTAGCTGTCATGTGCCTGGTCATATATGTATCAAAACTTTACTTTAGAAAGTACTGCCTCCCAACCACTAAATACTGCTACCCACAGTTGTTAGCAATATGCTAAGTGTATACAAAGTTACTTAGTAGATACATGGAAAGACCCAAGTCCCTAAAGCACCCCTAATCTGGTAGCTATGTGTGATTCACAGCCACTGGACCAGGAAAAAATCCATTTTCTTCAATGGAGTGACACTGCAGGGCAGGCCTCAGGCTCAGGAGTAGTTAGTCAACACAAATTAGACTCTATATTTACTTGTGTTTTTTTTGTTTGGGTGTTGGGTTTTTTGTTTGTTTTAAGAAAGAAAGAGGCAGCCTGGCCGTGATGGCACACATCTTTAATCCCAGGATTGGGAGGCAAAGGCAGGTGGATCTCTGTGAGTTCAAGACCAGTCTGGTCTATAAGAGCTAGTTCCAGGACAGGCACCAAAACTACAGAGATACCCTGTTTGGAAAAAGCCCATAAAAAGAGAAAGAAAGAAAGAAAGAAAGAAAGAAAGAGAGAGAGAGAGAGAGAGAGAGAGAGAGAGAGAGAGAGAGAGAGAAAGAAAGAAGAAGGGAGGGAGGGAGGGAGGGAGGAAGGGAGGAAGGGAGGAAGGGAGGAAGGGAGGAAGAAAGAAGAGAGAAAGAGAAAGAAAAAGAAAGAGGCTGGGCGGTGGTGGTGCATGCTTTAATCCCAGCACTCAGGAGGTAGAAGCAGAAACAGATCTCTGTGAGTTCAAGATCAACCTGGTCTACAGAGTGAGTTCTAGAACAGGCTCCAAAGCTACAAAGAAGCCCTGTTTGGGAAAAAAAAAAAAACCAGAAAGGGAGGAAGGAAAGAAGGAAGGAAGGAAGGAAGGAAGGAAGGAAGGAAGGAAGGAAGGAAGGAAAAACATGAAGTTGTAGGTCTCAGTGAATAAGAGGAAAGAATATGATCAAAATATAGTATAAGAAAACCGGTCTCGCTGAACATAGCAGACAATGAGGACTACTGAGACCTCAAGAACAATGGCAATAGGTTTTTGATCCTACTGTACCTATTGGTTTTGTGGGAGCCTAGGCAGTTTGGATGCTCACCTTACTAGACCTGGATGGAGGTGGGTGGTACTAGGACTTCCCACAGGGCAGGGAACCCTGATTGCTCTTTGGGCTGATGAGGGAGGGGGACTTGATTGGGGGATGGGGTGGGAAAGGGGAGGCGGCTGGGGGGAAGAGACAGAAATCTTTAATAAATAAAGAAAGAAAGAAAAAAGAAAAAAAGAAAGCATTTGGAAATTTTTTTTAAAAAAAGAAAATCCTCAAAAAAAATTTAAAAAAATGGAAATGCTACTGAATTAAGAATAACTAAACTATACAGAAACAAAGCAAACTAAAATAGGCAGGACTCAGAATTCAAGGCGAAAGAGAACAGATAATACTTCCCAAATACTAGAGTTTTAGCATATATGAGCAAGTTGATTTCTGATCCCTGGAAACTCTTTTTAAAGTGAGTACTACAGGCTCACAGTCACCTATAGTTCTAACAGCCATCCAGCAGGGAGGAAGCCTGTAGCTTAGTCTGTCTGACTTCTCCCTGTCCTGTAGCCACAGTGTGTGACGCCTCCAGCCATATGGTCTTTCCTAGTTCAGCTCTGACAATCCACAGTACAAACAACAGCATTACCATTTCAGTGGTCTTGGGGACCTCCATGGGCAATTACTCATGGGGTGGCACCCAACATTTCCACTGGAACCATCCCCTAACAGCCCTATTGCTCTTGGAAGTGCCTTTTCAGCTCATGCTTCTTTCAAAGTCTTTAATTGGTATTCCTACAATGTTCTTCCACAATGTCTTTGCAAATCTGTAAAAAGATCACTAGTATTCTAGTGTAGTAGTTCATATTATACATTATGTAATTTGAAAACCTTTTTATACTCATTTCAAGCAAGTATTAATTAATCTTGGAATTTAAAAATTAAGGAGATTATTTTCAGTTCGCAAGGTTTACTGTAAGAAGGAAAGATCCCATCACTTGAACCATTGTCTCATCAAAAAGACAATGCTGACTGCAGCAGTGTGGATGGAAATGCTCCCTCATCTGGCTTTCCCTGATCCCCTGTCATCTTCTATGAGACATATGGCCTCTTCATCCTAGGGTGCTGACACTGCTGTAGGTCGACTGTGCATCTCCCACCCCCAAGAGTACCAAATGAAGCCTGATCCTCGCTGATTTCCATGGAACGGGGGAAAAGGCATTCATGCATTGACCTGGCATTCCTGCATCTTGAACTGGCTCTCTGGGTGAGGGTGACAAACTCCAAGTCAGAGCTGAGGCCTCACCTCTCCACCAGTGATACCTGACTGGCCAAAGGGCTGTAAACGGAGTGAAGAGTCTCCACACTAGTGTACTTTCTTGCAACGAATAAATATAAACATATTCACTGGGAAACATCATTGCCTACTCCCAGGACAAGCTTAATCATTTCCACTCATGCTGTTCTGTCCCTGTATCCATCTATTGCTGACCATTGCCTCTGGTACTTTGGGGAGCTGGCATTAACTAAAGTATACTTAGCTCCAGTAGCCATCGAAACACAAGCGTTTTGCACATTAATCAGGAGCCCACAAATCTCCAGTTCGATGCGGAGCCTGCGATCATCATTTGCCAGTTACCTTGGTACACTATCAAAGGGGATTTCCTTCCTCCACATCTAGGAGTTGATGAGGGCACCTGGTACCTCTCTGCATTTTACTCTGTTCACACTGGTGGCTTTGCCATCCAGTCTTTAAAGCCTTCCACAGAGTCATAAGCACAGTATGTGGATCTCTAGCAACCCCGTCTCCCAGAGGGAACTCTGCTTGACACAGATCGTGCCACCTTTGCTTTCAAGTAACGTGGACAGGTCCAGTTATCCTTTTTCTTCACCTGAGTGTTGTAGACCTTTCTGATTCTAACTCACCTGCTGGTGTAAGTCATTCAGATCTGCCAGAGCTTTCCTTCCTCGTAAAGATTGCATCCCACTGTGGAGCTCAGCAAGGCTGGTAAAAACCCAGTTCGGTATCTGACGTCCATTCCTACTCAGCTTTGTGGAATGGGCATCAAACACTGCCTCTCAAAGTCACACAATTCCCTCAGTAATGCCTACCTAGCCTCTGCTGTCTTCTGGTCCCTGATATATGGGCACCCGAGCTGGCAGTAACTGGCTTGTAAGTGCCAGTCCATCAGGAATCTGCTTCCCTCTGATTTCCTCAGATCCCTCAGCCTTGGTCTGAAGGAGGAATGAGTAGCTCTATTACCCAGTTTCTCTGCTTCTCCTGCACACAGCTCTGTGCCCCTTGACCTCTATAGTGTAGTGAGGCACTCTTCTCCTTACCTAGAAGTCTTTCCTGTTGAAGCCACTCAGATGTTATCCCCTGCTTGCCAGAGTTTCCTACACTGTGCCCTTTTGATTCCTGTCTGCATGCTGAACTGTGGGTTTTCCTTTGAGTTGAAACTCAGACCCGAGGGCTTTCTTCAGCCACTCGCTCCTCTCTTCTCGCTCGCTAACTTTCTCCTAGGTTCTAAGACCAGTTCCCAGGAAGGGCTGTATGGCAGATCTAGCTTGTACTCTTCTCCCACGGAATCCTCCCCACTGTGAGAAATACCAAGTCAACACCTACACCTCATTCTTTTGTTTCATCTTTTCTACCACATCAGAGGCTAGTGTTGAGGTTTGCATCTGCATGCCTTTTTCCTGTGGGAGTTTCTTCCTTACATGGGTAAGTTCATTTTGGTTGAACAGATGAACCTGGTTACAAGCGATGCCATACCCTCCTTACCACCATACCCATGTCATTTCCAATGATTGTAATATATTACCTTATCCATTAGCCAGTTGGAAAGCATCTCCTTACTTACATCATAGACTTTAGTCATCCAAGAAGAATGTGACCACCTTTCACTTAGAGAAAGATGATCACCCTGGAAGATCTTGCAAAGATGCTGAACTCTCAGATGGCTCCATCCTGGTTGCATGTCTTAACACCCATAACTGATACATAACATGCAACTGATACTATAGAAGGGAAGCCCAGTATCTCATACCACACAGGAAAGACAGCCATGTCAGGATTGCATACAAAGGATGCTCTACCCTCACATAGATCAACATCAGTAGCATGTCTTATTACCCATCACAAGTGGCATGTAGCTTCACCTTTCCAAATCATATTTGCTTGGTGGTCCCTGTGCGGATGTGAGTATTTGGTTCTGTTCTGGAGAGACACAGCAAATATCTGCTTATCACAGATGGAGCACAGACAATAGATCAAAGACCTGGCGAACCAATGAGTTTATTGGGGTTTCTTATGAGAGCATGCAAAACTCATATATCACCAAACAACCCAATCCAGCATTGATGATAACACATAAAAGCCACATCCCTGGGTTCCCTTCCCAACTTGCAGGTGGCTCCATGGAAGAGGCTCCTCTTCTCCAGCAGCTTGTTACAACTTCTATAAGTCAGGGTGGGACATTAAAAAATCTTTAACTTTCTCAACTTCCCAAGTCTTATAAATTCCATGAGCTTCCTGTCTTTCAGCCCTCCCTCTTCCCTCCAGGCAGGAAGGTTTCAATTCAGAGGAAATGAGCAATTTTATAGGTCTCTCCTTTAATTCTAAAAATTTAGAGTTAGAAGGGCCCCTGCATGGTTATGGGGCGTTGCTTTTTATTAAACGGATGGGGAAGGCATCATACATGTCACACAGTAAAGGTACAAGGCTCTTTTCAGATTTTAGTTTGTAATGTTTTCAGTCTTTAATTTTAAATCTGAAATATTTTCCATTATTCCCTTACACATGAATTCTCTTCTCTCTGTGCCCCCCCCCCCGTGTGTGTGTGTGTGTGTGTGTGTGTGTGTGTGTGTGTGTGTGTGTGGAGAGAGTGAGAGAGAGGTTAACTTTTGTTCTTGCTGTACAGAATTTTGCCTGTAGAAAGAACACTTACCTTTTCATTTTGGCTTCATTGCAGAAAGCCAGTGTTCAGCTTGAACAAAGGAAAGACTGTTTGACCACGCCCCTGTTCTTCGATCTTCACATGGACCCTGAAGGCACTGCTGCTTCATCTGTACTTAAGACAGGAGCAGAGATCAGAGAAGATAAGTCATGTGGCCCTAAGAAGTCAAAAACGTAGCTATCATAATTCTGCTGAACATTTTAAAGTGCTCTGTTTGCCTCAGACTATCTGATACTGTGAGAAACTAAAACTTGCCCAGCGTAGTGGCTTCCACCTTCCATCTCAGCTCTAAGGGAGGCAGTGATTCGTTCTGAAGAGCTCTGATCTCTGCTCCTGAACAAAGTCCGCTCTCCCTTTTTAATTGGACAGCAAAGTATGGTGTTGGAAAGAGATGAGGAATGTCTGTCTTGACAGTTTTATACAGCAGCAGCCTCATTAAGGATGATACTGTGTTTCTGACTCTTTGGGCTCAGTAGCACACAAGGACATGAGCAGATATGGTCACACACCACCAGTCTGTACCCACGTGTTGCTTTCAGCACTTGTGGAAGTTGAAGCATTGCTTTCAATATTCAGCTGCTTCAGCAAATGGTCTTAGGTCTAGCCACCAAATCTTACACACACACCTTGCTTGGAGTCAGGGCCATGAATGGGCGATGAAAGGGAAACAGGAACCATGATACTCTGCAGAGCCAAAGCATAGTAAGTCTGATTGTAATGTTTTTGTTTTTGCCTTTTTTAAGGTCAATTTATTTCCCACAGGTTGAGTATAGCATATGTAAACAGAACAAATGCATTGTTATAAATGGCCTCAACACATACATTAACTTGGTTACAGTTTGTTTGATCTGTAAGGCAAGCTTCAAACCACATTTCTAAACAAAACCATCCCCACAGTAGCATATGAGGGGTTGATGGTCTAATTTTCAGTCTGAAGTTGAAGGCCTGAGAAACTGGGGGAAGGTGGGAGTATTTGGAGTCTTGGAACCCAAGGGTCAAGGGACCTAGAACTTTGGTACCCAAGAACAGCCAGAGATGAGTGCATCATTTGTGGAGGAGGGAGAGTCGAGTTGTTCTATTTAGAATCCCAGAGGATTGAATGGCACTTGCCTATACTGTGAGTCCACCAACTCTTGGACCTACCTAGTCTAGAAACAACCTCACAGACATACCCACAGGGAGAATTATCTGCCAGTTCTTTAGGTAATCTTGGATTCAGTCAAAGTGGCACTTAAAAAACTTAGCCACCATACTGTTAACCAAGAGATGTTAGGGTCAAAACTCAGGTGCCCCTAACCTTAACAAGCTAGGCTCAGCCACTCATCCTCAGTATACCATAAAGAAATGACAATAGGAGGCAGAGAAAGCAGGGTTGTTCACTGTGGCCACACTGAATAAATTGGAAAACAAGTAAATAGGTCCAGTGGCATGTAGTACACACACACACACACACACACACACACACACACACACACTTTCAGAGTCCTGACATGGAATTTAAGTTTAAATAGAGGGCAAGGGGCCTGCCTAGCTAAGCACTGTGGTCCTGCCCATCCTCACTGCTTCCTCCCCAGGTCCTCTGAGCGGTGACAATTGTAGGCACTGTGCTAAGTCTCTTTCTAAGAAACCAGCTCCTCTGGCTGGTGCGAGGCTTCAGTCCTCTCCTTTGCTCAGCATGGAACTCTTTGAGACATTTCAATCTTTCAGAGTCCACCATTTCAAAGAGTCTGGTACAAGTTCCCCTCCTTAGAACATCTGTGCTCCTCTTGGGACAGTTGCAATACCTAGAATAAAGAGCTCGAAGTGAAATTCTCCACGTAATACACAGGTGCTGTCATCCTATCTGATGTATGAGCTGTCCCTGAGTCCATATGTCCCCACTTTCCATTCAAATCTGTCCCCCAAATCTCATGGAACTAAGTTCTGATGTGTGTCCTGGTCAGCTGGTGAATACTGGCACCCCGTGTGCCCTCATTCCTGCCCTAGAAGTAGGTTTTTCCTGTCCCCTCTACTTGGAATTCCATCTCCAGTAAGACTCAGTTTTCTGCCTTCAATCTGTAAAATGGACATGTTTCTCCAAATTAGGAGTTTATATCTGTTTTGTAAATTTTCTGACCATTTTATTTCTTCCAGGCACGTATCTTTCAAATGTACTCCTGAACACAGAAGTGACTTTAAAGAATCAGATTCATCTGCTCTTGCAACAGATGCAAACTACGAAGAAAGTAAGTCAATAAGGAATGTTGTGTGTAATATACTCATTTCTCCTTACAGTTGCTAGTGGGTGCGATTAAGTAGTAACTTATTAATTACTTTATCCTCCTCCATCTACTGTATAATCACAAGCGTGCGCACATACACCACACACACACACACACATTTAGATGTAATCTCACCTTCTGCCCGGACTGGACTTGAACTTCTGGACTCAAGAAATCCCTCTGGCTCATCTTTTCAGGTAACTGAGACTCCAGGCACACACCATCATACCTGGTTCACAAATACATTTTTATAAATATATTTTTATGTTTATATGGTTGTTTCATTTATTTTTCTGGGGAAACAGGAAGAAATAGCAATGACACCAGACAGATAGGGTACCAACAGACCAAGAAAAATAATTTCATTTAAGTCGAGTCTGATAAATCAAAAATCCATTCAGATTATTTCCATGAGTATACATGGGTGAGGGGTTGTTTACAGGAACATGGATGGCTCTTGCCAGGATACCACCAGGAAGTCCCTCTTCCAGCAGCTACTTAAGAACCCTAACCCCCAGTCAACCTTCCCACCTTCTGTATTTGCTGGTATCCCTTCTTCCCAAGCCGTGTGCACAGGATCAAAATTGTGTGCATCTAGAAGCAGGGGTAGGGGAAATGGAGACTGGAATCTCACCCGAGAGCCTGGTGACCTTCACCTCCCCTAAGTAGGAAAGCTAATAGCTCCGACTGTATCGTCCTCACTTCCTTACACACAGAAGGTCAAGTCATCCTGCGTGTCAACACAGCTCTTGCTGAGTCATGATGGCCAACGGTCAATCTAGACATACCTAGAGGAAATAGTTCTACTATGGGACTATTTGTCTTTCTTCTAGAAAGAAATGCCAACTTCTCTTTCAACTCAACCCTAAGACTTTCCTTGCAGCTAAAAAATAAAAGTCAAGTATGAATAGCTTGTTTAGTAGAAGCACACTTACAGGATTAGAAGTTTTAGGGACTGGGGTCCCAGACCAAGTGTTCTATACATTTTCAGAGGGTCCTCAATGGTGTTCGTTACTTTTGCTCTCCTCTGTCATTGTCACCTTGGTGGAGTACACTGTCATCACCCTGCTGGACGGAGGCTTCTTGGCTCCACTCTGCCCCACGCTGTCTTCCGTCTGTGTCGTGCTCTATAAATTCTCTAAATGTGTGTTTACATGCCACGCATGGTCTTTACTCTCTCCATTCCTCCTTAAACATCAGCCCACTCCAGGCAGGATCCCTCCCTCGCTACTCAGCTTAAAGGGCACTGACCAGGATTACCAGTGGCCCCAGTGTTGCCAAGTTCAAACAACAGCTTTCATTTCTGTTTTCTTCGACTTCTCCAGACTTACTTGCTCATCCCCTCCTTCTCACAATTTTCAGCTTTAAGCTTTTGAGACTGTTGAGACCAAACTCAACTGTCACTCAAAAGAAATAAAAATAATAGTTTATTTTTAACCCAAAACGAGTGTCCGTGGCCTAAGAACATGGATTCCGATCACCCCTAATAGCGTGTTTCAATGTGGTAAAGTATGCTTGAAGTTATCATAGTTAAGGCACAAAGGAAAGTCATAAGCCAAGGTATTTTCCAACTGTACCAGTGGGAACATTGAGGTTACAGACAAGTGGTGGAATCTCAGCTAGAGGTTTCCCATGTTTTCTGATAACTTTCTTACCTCTGGGGATGGTGGAATCTCATGTTTGACGAAGTCAATACATTCGGGAAAGATTTACCTGAGAGTCACCAGAATGTTTGGTCATACACAGATGTAGGAAATGAATGGCTATTGAAAATCTAATCAGAATGTTATAGCAATCAAAAAGCAGACTCTTGATAGCTCATTTTATTGCAGAGAGCCAGCAATCTCAGAAACCACAGGAAATCTGCCCGGAGCCAGCTCCCGCTAGTGTATCGTCTAGGGAGCCTGTACGAGGCAATTAATCATTTCAGAGTTTTGTCTTGAACTTCAGCTCGAGAAGCCTGCCTTGTCCGAGAGATTCACGATACTGTTGCTTCTCTCCTTATCTCTCCCTGAACATTCTCCTCGTTATCAGCTCTCTCTGTGTCGTGAGGAGCTCGTGTACACCTCCGGCTCCCAAGCCCTGCGTTTTTTCCTGAGTCACCATCCAGACTCTATCTATGTTAAAGGTTAACTCAGAGCAAACAAAGCATTAGCAGTGTGCATGGCTGGGCTGCTTTTCATGCAAAGGTTGTGAAGTTTAAGCATGCTTTCATACTGCAGAATAGGAAGCTCCCCTATCCGTCTCCTATTCTTTCCTACTGTTAACAATAACTCGTATCGGCTCCACATGAAGTTTGGCTTCTGCAGCTGGGCATATGGTTACTAGTTGAGCGTCTTACCAGCAAGGGAGACTGTGTAAGTCAGAGCACCTTTCCGACAGCAGACAGATGCTCAGGGGAGTACTAGCAAAGGGAAAAGCAGGAAGGCTGCCCGAGGCCAGGAAGGCTTGGGAGCCAGGAGGCACAAAAGGTGACACTGGAGTCCTCGTCTATTCTTTGTCAGAGACGGTGTCATCAGCTGCTTTAGCTTTATGTCCATCCAACTAAGCTTTACCTGTCGGATAAAACAGCCTCTTTCTGCATTCTTTATGGCTACCTCTCAGTACTAAATGATCTACGGTAGCCCATTTTCCAGGGCTGCTTCCCCAACTTGACTTGATTCCTGTCTAATAGCCCCAACAGCTTTTACCATAGACTAAGATGCTCAGCTTCTGTGTGAGAGTCCTGAAGTGGCCTCTCAAGTGTTCACGGGTATATGCATGGTCAGAAATGAGTGATCTGCTGGTGTGCTTTACACTCAGAAGTTTTATGTGCGGGAAGTGGCCCTCTTTTTCTTGCCCCATGAGTTAGTTACTTTTGCTGTTGCTGTGATAACATATTCTGACCAAAAAAAAATGGCTTGAGAAGCTCTGGGGTTACAGTCCATCATGGCGGAGAAGTTTAGGACATCTAGTGTAGCATCAGTGGACAGGAACAGAGAGACGGATGCAAACTCAGTTCCCTTTTCCCCATGGATGTAGCTCAGGATCTCAGGTCAGGGAATGGGTGGGTCTTCTCTCCTCAGTCAACCTCATGCAGATAATTCCACACAAGCATGTTCACAGACTTGTCTCTGGTGTAAGTCTGGATCCTGTCAAGTTGACAGCCGGTGTCAACCATCACACCCATAAGTCTGGTGTGCCTTCTGGGACAGCCTGTGAGCCTTCCTAGCTTCTGGTGCTTGCTGTTCATGAGCAGAGTCCACTTCAGATCTCCTGTCCATTTGAATGTCTGTGAGTCTCTGATGTAGCGTTTACCTTGCGTTGATAGCCAAGACTTAACTCCAGCAAACTGAACCACCTTCCATGGGCCAGTCCGCATCTCAGTCTCCCAGCGAGCCCGTGTTTCTGATTTTCAACAGAACCTTGTCACCAACAGCAGGCTCTCTGGCACATGCATCCGTTCTAGATACGTTTACAAACATGATTCTGGATTTTCCATCCCCACCCCCTTTCCTAGTCACCCAGTGTGAGCATGGTCTGGAGCAGATGTCCATAAACGATGTCATGAGGGCTCAAGCCGAGGGAACCTTAGGGAAGCTGCTCTTAGCTTCTCAGTGCAGGTGCGTCATGGCACAATTTCAACATTGTCCTTTCCAAAGCATGATTCATCCTTTCTACCTCATCTGAGGTTCGGGGCCACTGGGATATAGGTAACATCCATTTGATTCATGTTTGCTTGCCTTCTGTGTTAGCTCAAAAACAAAGGTAGGACAGTTATCATTATGTTATAAAAATAGTCCAAAATAGAGGGTAACCTCTCTCAGTCAGGCTTTAATAACTTCTGTTGCTTTGTCAGTCTATGCGGGAAACACTTCAACCTACCTTGAAAAGGTAGCAACACAGATTAGCATGTATTTGAACTCTCCTACTTTGGTATTTGAATAAAGTTGACTTGTCAGTCCTGGGATAGGTCTTGACCTTGGCTGTATAAAATCTGTTTCGTTGAGGTCAGTCTTTGTGTTATTGTTATTCTTTAAGATAAGATATATATCTAGCTAATGTTATGGTTCTCCATATGACTACAATAATCCACAGCTTATTATAGCAACTTTTCAAAAACTAACTCATGCAGTTGTTTAACCACTGGTCCCCCATGGAGGCCAGGAGGAATGCCATTCCTTTCTCATTTCTTGTCCAGTTGTCTTTTCCAGGTTCAGTAAACCTCCAGTGCTCTGGTTAGTCTTGATCCAGTCATCTGAGAGACTCCTCAGTAGGGAAATTGCTTAGATGAGATTGGCTTTTTGTGGGTATGTCCGTATGGCTTGATTACTGATTGATGCAGAAGGGTCCAACCCATTGTGGGCAGTACCATTCCTTAAGCAGGTACTGTAATGAATGAAAAAAGCTAGGTAAGAGAGAGCAAGTCAGAGAGCAAGCCAACAAGAAGAATTCTTGCATGTTTTGCTTGAATCACTGCCCCAACTTTTTCAGTAATGGATGGTGGCCTGGAAGTATACGCCAGATAAATCCTTGCCTCTTCAAGTTGCCTTTTTTTGAGTGTTTTATCCCAGCAACAGAAATCAAGCCAGGACAAACAGCCTACAGCCTTTTCTGTGGCAGAATCAGAATGCTGAGGCTCAAATCCAGACCAGTTAAGCCTGGGAACAAGTGGCAGCGTGCGATGAGCTTCAGTAGCTTGCTAGCCTGCATTGCCTGCTGGACAAGGTCCACCTCAACATGTGGTTCTCAACCTGTGGGTCGCGACCCCTCTGGGCTTGAATGACCCTTTCACAGAGGTCGCCTAAAACCATCTGAAAAAATAGACATTTGCATGACGATTCATAACAGCGGTAAAATTACAGTCATAAAGTAGCAATGAAAATAAATCTGTGGCTGGAGGACACCACCACATGAGGTATTAAAAGGTCACAGTATTAGGAAGGTTGAGAATCACTTCTTCAGAGGAGCCTGTAGGTGGAACCGCTGGCCTTCTAGGAAAAAAATAATTTATCTATGTCAGCAACTTAGTGATCCTTCCCCCGAAGACGACTATGTAAGTCAAAACTGTGTTTCTTAACCAAGATACAGTGGCATGTGCTTGTAATCCCAGTGCTTGAGAGGTAGGGACTGTAGGATTGAGAATTCAAGGCCAGCCTTTGCTGCAAAGCCAAGACCGGAGTATGTAAGACCCAGTTTAAGAGAACACACGCTACCACCACCACCACCACCACCAAAAGCATCAGAATCAAGCCCTGTCTCTTGTACATTCCAGAGATATCAGAAACCACAGGTGATCAGGATTGCTCACCATCTTGTTTTTTTTGGGGGGGGGCTTTTGTGATCAGATGATCTATTACTAACTAACTATGCTTATATTAAGAAAATCTATTATGTAATAATATAAACAAATAGCATCTATAATTAGAAAAAAGGAAATACAGGTCGAAGAGAATACTTCTCTTTTCCAATGATTTATTAAAGATTATTTTACAACTTAAAAGGTTATTTTGAATAATATGTATGCTTCTATTTTATTTAGAAAGTTCTTTTCCAAGAAAATAATAGTGTTGCATAACAAATAAATATTTGAAAATTATATTCTATCATTTAAAACCTCACTTTTAAAGGAAATAATTTCAGAGGTTGGCAAAGGTGCTTGCTGACAAGCGTTACGACCTGAGTTGAATCCCTGGGATCCACCTGGTGGAAAAGGACAACAGATCCTTTTCCCACAGGTTGTCCTCTGATGTCCACACATGCTCTGTCATGCCTGCACCCGTGCACATACATATCTGCAGAAATCAATAAATAAATGCGATGAAGAATTTGACTCATTTTGAAATGAATTTATCTCAACAATTATAAAAACATTGCATATGTAAGCAAATAAGATTATTAAAGTATATGTCTAAAAATGTACTAGTCGGACAGGCAGTGGAAACTGAACGATGTGTGATGGAGAGATGGGTAAGATGGAAATGCAGAGGTATGTGCTCTGTGGAGAGAGGCAGAACTAGAGACGCGACAACAACGAGGAAGGACCAGGCTGATGTGGGTGACCTGTGGTTACCACCTGAGACCAAGGGGATGTCCAAGTCCGTGCTGCTGCCCAGGGCCATGTCTGGGTCCAGGGTCTTACTGAAGCCAGGGTCTGTGTTGATGCCCATGGCCCAGGTTGCCGCCGAGAGCTAACAGATGTCCCTGGTTTTTGCTGCTGCCTGAAGCCAGGTAGATGGCCTTGGCTCAGGCTGCCTCCAAAGGCCTTGTCAGGGGCCAGGTTCATGGTCTGTGCTGTCACCAGAAGCCATGTGGAAACCCATTATCCATGTTCCCCCTGTCTATAAATAGCAGGGAAGCTACTTTTGCAGTGATATCAAGACACACAGTTGAGAAAGAGGGACCTGGAAGGATTCTGTGACAACCCCTATGACCCCAACTCTCCCACTGACCCCACCACTGAAAGTAGCAGCCTAAACAGGACGCCTTCAAAGAACTCTTTAAAAGTGTAATAAGGATGCTGAGGTTAGCTCTCCACAACTGAAGGCTTCTGGTGGGGGTGCGGGAGAGGAATGAGTCAGTTCTATTTAAGGGACAGGCCACTTGAGACTTTGACCCTGCTCCAGTGAGTCCTTAGATAACACAAATAGGACTTGGATCTTTTCTCTATTTTTTTTAATTTTTATTCTTTTTAATTTTGGGGGCGGGAGATATCTCAGGTTGGGGGTGGGACTTGGAATGACTAGGAACTGAATGTTCCTAGTGCATGGTGAAATTCCCAAAGAATCAATAAAAATCTTATGTTAAAATATTTACTAGTAGTGGAGATTTTAGAAGTGATTTTTTAATCATTTTTTGTGTGTTTGGATTTCCTTAGGACCAAGAGAAGAAAATCTAAAGCTGAGTCCCAGATTTCTTCATTTTCTTAAGGATAAAACAGAGGTGGGTGTGATTTGTGTGTTTGTGACTCTTTAGTAGCTATTTAAGCTAGTTCAAATAACTTTGTTTTTATGTGTCACAATCCAAGTGAAGTTTAGAATCCAAAGGTATGCGTGTAAAGCAGTTTCATCTGATATGATGTAGTCTTGTGTATGAAGACAACACAAAATTATGCATATGCTAAAGCAATACACATCTAATTTAAATATTTACTTAAAAGCACAAATACATAAACCTGTTGATCTTTTCATGTGTAGCTCAGGCAATTTTTTGAGCTATGGTTAGAAGATACAATTACAGTAACTGCCAAGAACTGGTTTCCAATCAACCAGTCATTGAGGGGGCTTCTCCTGCATCCTTCAAGCTTGCCCTCTTCCTACATTGAGCATGCCCCTGGCCACTATCCGGCAGGTCACACCTAGGGAACTAGAGAGATGAGTTGGTCCAGAGAATCAGCGAGGGTAAACTAGAGTCTTTTAAGTCTGTATTGATTTGCTATTAGCTGACCTGGAGAAAGAAACATGAAGCTATGCATGCTTAGTCATGATCATTACTACGTATTATATTTTAGCCTTTGGGGGGCAGCACTGGTATTATGTTAAGCTTAGAGCTTCATGTGTTCTATGCAAATCTTCAACCACTGGGCTGTGCCTCCAGCCATCTACCTATTATTTTTGTTTCACATTCCTAAATTTTAAAATTAAAAAAAGCATTAGTATCTATGCCCCAGGTTATAGGTTTATTCTTATGTATATGCTTAAATCCCCACTTAGTAAAAATCTCCCAGAAATTGTATAACATCACAATTTGCTCATCATCATAATTTACTAGCCATCTTAGTTAAAATATACAAAATTTTAAGTGAAAATTTGCCAGGACCTTCTCTTACCGGTATTACTCTGCATAGACTTGAGAATGTACCTAATGTTTCAGTTTCTTTGCCTATTGCTATCATAAAACACCATGACTAAACCAACTTAAGGCAAAGGGGCTTACTCTGGCTTACGTTCCAGAGAATCTTGGTGTCTCCCAGTAAGAGATACAGGACAAGGAAGGCATGACGGCAGTACAGGAGACTGACCGCTCTCATTGAGTCTACTCTCAAGACATAGAGCATTGCCATGGAGCCTCCACTTCCTCCATTGAAGCTCAAACTCCTGAAGATCCCACAGACCCCCCCCAAACAGCACCAGCAGCCAGGCTGAAGGCTGAGCCCCTGAGAGCACTTCCTATTCAAACCACAGCAGCTTGGTGTGGCAATTTTACTTCAAACAATTCTATTTTGGGCTCAGTGGACCATGACTTAACCTCAAACATATAAGTATGGGTCCCCGTGGAGTCCAGAAGAGGCTGGGAGGCCCTCCAGAGATGTGTGGATGGGCAGTTGTGACCCACCAAATCTGAGTGCTGGGAACTGAGGTCCCCTGCAAGAGCAGCAAGCACTCAACCACTGAGTCCTCCTCCAGCTTTAAAGTGACTCAGTGTGTGCTAAGATGATAATTCCTTGGGGTTTTTGTTTAGATAAATAATTGTAATGTTGAGTAAAATTACATTAATTCTGATTACTATATTTTCACCGTTATTTACTTTGAAGAGAATGTTTTATTTTACCCTAGAATTTTTTCATTGAGAGGTATTCTAGAATTTCCACATATCTAAATTTTTTCCAGATACATAACATTTAATATCTAATTTAATTCTATTTTTAATCAGAGAACATATTCCATGGCATTTTAAGCCTGGACTTCTATTAAAACTTGTTGAGGTTGTATATTTAAGAGTGCTTAAATGTTTATAAAATACAGCTTCGTATAAGTACTACCTATCTGGGGCCTGTCACTTGAACATTGTACTTTCAATGTCAGACCATGTGTTAAGCCTGTAAACATGCTCCTGCCTTGACATCCCTCAGAGACAGATGCACCGCACCGTGCTGTGGAACTGTAGGGTGGAATAAACCCTTTCCTCCCCAGTATGCTTTTGGTCAGGATATTTCATCAGAAAAAAAAAAAAAAACCAACTGAGACAGCATTGCTTTAATTTGCCTAAGTGCTGCTTTCAATTAGAATGATTAGTTTACTAAAATTTAATGTAATTATTATAATGGGTAGTGGTTCAGTCTATTGTTTTATTTTTTTGTTGGTCTCCTGGTTAGTTGTTCCATTTTGTGTGTGTGTGTGTGTGTGTGTGTGTGTGTGTCTGTTGAGGTTTATTTTGTTACCTAGTATGTGGTCCATTTTTGAGAAGGTTCCCTAAGGTGCTGAGAAGAAGGTTTATTCTTTTATGTTCTATAGATGTCTGTTAAGTCCATTTGAGTCATAACATCTGTTAGTTTTCTTATTTCTCTGTTAAGTTTTTGTCTCACAGACCTGTTCAGTGGTGAAAGTGGAGTATTGAAGTCTCCCACTATTAGTTTGTGGGGTTTAATGTGTGACTTAAACTTTAGATATGTTTCTTTTACATATGTAAATACATTGTATTTGGGGCATAGATGTTCACTATTGAGATTTCCTCTTGATGGATTTTTCCTGTGACTAATATGAAATGTCTTTCTTTATCTCTTTTGATTGATTTTAGTTTGAAGTCTATTTTATTAGATATTAGGATAGCTACATCAGCTTGTTTCTTAGATCCATTTGATTAGAAAATTTTTTTCCCAACCCTTTACTCTGAGGAGATGTCTGTCTTTGAGGTTGAGGTGTGTTTCTTGTATGCAACAGAAGGATAGATTCTGTTTTTGAATCTAATCTGTGGCTCTTTATAGATGAGTTGAGTCCTTTTATATTAAGGGATATTAATAATCAGTGATTGCTATTTTCTGGGGTTTTGGTTTGGTTTGGTTTTTCGAGACAGGGTTTTCTCTGTAGCTTTGGAGCCTGTCCTGGAACAAGCTCTTGTAGCCCAGGCTGGTCTCGAACTCACAGAGATCCCCCTGCCTCTGCCTCTGCCTCTGCCTCTGCCTCTGCCTCTGCCTCTGCCTCTGCCTCTGCCTCTGCCTCTGCCTCTGCCTCTGCCTCTGCCTCCCGAGTGCTGGGATTAAAGGCATGCACCACCACCACCCAGCTATTTCCTGTTATTTTAGTTTTCATTGTTGGTGATGTTATTTTGTGTGTTTTTTCCTTCTTTGGGTTTTGCTGCTGTGAGTTCATCAATTGTCTGGTTTTTGTTTACTTGACAGAAAACTCTGACTTATATATGGATGATATTTTCCCTTTCCCCATGTTAATGTGCCAGAGTCCTTTGGCTACCAGTTTCTGATTCCCATGTTCTCTCCTGACTGGTCGCGTTGAGATTTCCTCTTGATGGATTTTTCCTGTGACTAATATGAAATGTCCTTCTTTATCTCTTTTGATTGATTTGAGTTTGAAGTCTATTTTATTAGATATTAGGATAGCTACATCAGCTTGTTTCTTATTTCTCCTGTTGCTTTCAAGATCTTCTCTTGCTGTCTGCATCTCAGCAGTTTGACTACCCATGGTTCTTTTCACTTTGACTCCTCATAGCATTGTCTAATGTTCTACAATTCCCTAATTATGTGTTTTATCAACTTAAAGTGTAAACAGAGACTGCTTATTCATTTCCTGACTGCTTAAACCCAAACAATCACAAAGAAACTATATTAATTACAACACCGTTCAGCCAAAGACTCGGGTTTATTTCTAGCTAGTTCTCACATCTTGAATTAAGCCATTTCTATTCACCTATGTATCTTCATAAGGTTGTGGTTTACCAGGTAAAGTTCTGTTCTGGTGTTGTTCTCCTTCTGCAGCTACATGGCGTCTCTCTGACTCTGCCTACTCCCTGGCTTTACTCTGCAAAGCCATTGGCCAAACCAGCTTCCTTATTAACCAATGGTAATAAAACATATTCACAGAACACAGAGGAGAATTTCACATCATCTCCAGTTTTCTGTCTAAAGAAAAGGGAAGGTTTTAACTTTAACATAATAAAATTACATATAAAAAAGAGTAATCAAATAAGAATTACAGTTACAATATTTATATCTAATTTATAACTGTCTTCAATTCTTCAAAGGCCCCAGAAGAATATACTATTATCTATGTAAACAAGAAGTTCATTTTAAGCAAATTCTGAAGTTCTAGAATTGACAGAGACATCTTGTTGCTTGGACAGTCACTCAAAGTTCTTCTGTAACACTGGGGCATCCACATTCAGCCTACAGGCCCATGGTATCGGACTTTTCCATTAGGCAGGCAATTTGAAGATCCATTCTGCCTTATAATAACAGAGGTTATCAGTTGCTTTCTTCTGTGTCCTGCAGAATATCTGGCAGTTTTTCCTGTGAAGCAGGAACCCTGAAGGATTGTCTCACTTTCTTTAGACAAGTTCAGTAGTTATTTTTCTGTGGGTTCTACATGTCCAGTTAAAAAGAACATTCCATCAAGCAGTCCAGGCAAGAGCAGTTTCTTGCTTAAATGGCTAATAAACTCCGTGAGGAGCCTTTTCAATGCCCATCTTCCTCTTGAAGTTAACTGGTGCTGCCAGGAGATGTGTCTCATTGTCATGAAAAGTCTAAGTTCTTAAAACATTTTAAATGCCATATTCTGCAAGTCTTTAAAGTATTCAAGATTATCTGTCTAACTGAAATATATCTCTGTATATCTAGAAAACCTAACATGACCTCAGTTTGACTATTATAGATGACTATCTATTAATCTGTATTGCTTAATTACACATTACATTTTTAAATGAGCTGTACAAGCATAATATCTTAAACAAGAGCAGAACTACATATACACAGTATAACAAAATCAACCTTAAATATGTATCAATAGATCAAGATCCATACCAATGCAAATTATTCATCTCAATATGATATCCCCCTCCCATTTCTAGAAAGACATTGATTGTGACCATTTAACCATTTATGGTCAACACCCTTTAAACGAAAACAAACATTTATAAAAGTCATTTTGGGAATTCGGGCATTGTTCTCTCTAAACTGCTTCCTGCTGTTTGTTGGGTGAAGTATTTTTAGGGTTCATGGAGACCTTTCAGGGGGCCTTTTAAAACCACATTAGCCTGGAAGGAATCCACAGGTTCTTATCTTCTGTGGAAACAAAAACAGAACCTCTTTTTTAAAGTAACATACCCTTATATCCAAATTTTGAAGTCAGGATACATTTATGTTGGTTTAGTTTAGCACACCCCGAATCAAATTTCTCTCTGCAGTCAAAAAAACTCAAAGAAAACACAATAATTGGAGCTGGAGAAATGGCTTAGTGGTTAAGAGCACTGGCTGCTCTTCTAGAAGATCAGGGTTCAATTCCCAGCACCCACATGGCAGTTCACAGCTGTCTGTAACTCCAGTTCCAGGTGATCTGACACCTTCACACCATGCACATAAAATAAAATTAAATAAATTATTTAAAAAACACAATAATATACATAATACAGACTCTCTATGTATATTTCATTTTTACATGGTTTATTTTTCTACTCCATTAATCTATGATTGTCTATACTCCTTTATATTACTTTTACTGTCTCTTTAAAGACTTTGCTTTATTTTTTATTCATTTATTATGTATACAATATTCTGTCTGTGTGTATGCCTGCAGGCCAGAAGAGGCCACCAGATCTCATTACAGATGGTTGCAAGCCACCATGTGGTTGTTGGGAATTGAATTCAGGACCTTTGGAAGAGCAGGCAATGCTCTTAACCTCTGAGCTATCTCTCCAGCCCCTGTTTTATTTTTTAAACCTATTTCTTTTATGACTGCCTATACTCTTTTTCTCCCCCCCCCCAGCCTATGTATATTTATCCAACACTGTGAGTGTAGGTGGAGACTGCTTGTTCATTTTCCAGCCATTCAGACCTGAAATAATCACACTGAAACTGTATTATTACAATACTATTTGGTCAATACCTTAAGCATACTTGTACCTAGCTCTTACATCTTAAATTAGCAATTTCTATTAACCTCTTGTGGTGGCTACATGGTGTCTCTTTGACTCCGTCTACTCTCTATCTCCTTCTATGTCTCTGTTTAAGTTAGCCAGAGATGTCTTTAAATTCAAGTATTAGATTTTTTTCTTTAGCTCCAAATCCCCCCCCCTTTTTTTTAGATTTTGGCGAAGAGGGTCAATGAAAGGAGAGGAGAAGGGGCAAGACAGTGCAATGGAAAAATTAACAGATCAAAATACAATGTTGTATACATATGAGAGTGTTTAAATGAAACTCATTTTACACACACAATTAATTTTAAATATCTATTTGAACATCTGGGTCACTTTAGGGCTGTGCTCACTTGGCTTTGTTTCTATTGAGACTTCATTTTCCTGGTCCTCTGTTCATCAACTTAGGCTTTCTTTGGATGTCATGACTGTTGTATTTATGACACTCAATTCTTATCCTTCAGGAAAAAAAAAAAACATTGTCTTAGCAGTCCACTTGATGCACAAAACACTTTTCTCTCGAGGAGAAGTCCATATTCTAGCTTAGTTGGGTCCATCTTAGCTGGTCACAGATTTCCCTAAATTGCAGGGACCTGGGGTCAACCGGAGACATGGCCAGAAAGCCTCCTGATGGCACCCTTCTTTCTAGCCCTTCTCCCTTGGCTAACAGCAACTCTGGGTGGCATGAACTTTGTCCTCTGTCTTGTTCTGGCCAGTGGCTTTGCTCTATGTCCCTGCAGTGCCAGTTGCAGCTACAGTCAAGTTAAACCTCTTTAAATAGCAAGTTCACCCCTGCAAATCAGTTGTCCCAAGTTTCAGTGGTTTCTCTTTGTCACAGCTTTCTTCCACTCTCCTGCATGGTGTGTGCTTTCATGCATGTGTATGTGTGTGTGTGTGTGTGTGTGTGTGTGTGTGTGTATGCGTGTATTTTTTATCTGAGAAAAGGTAGTTCTGATAAGAGAATGCTTACTCATGGTGAGTCAGGATTGCCAAAGGTAGTTTTGGTTTCTCTCTCTCTCTCTCTCTCTCTCTCTCTCTCTCTCTCTCTCTCTCTCTCTCTCCCTCTCCCTCTCTCTCTCTGTGTGTGTGTGTGTACAGATTCCATCATTATTCCTAGTTCATTACTCTGTGCTTCCTAAAAATTCATAAATAATAGTAATAGTTGTTGCTTTTTTCCTTTTTTTTCTTCCTTTTGTTTCTCCTTTTTTATTGATATGAAGTTGGAGACTGAATTTATGGTCTTGGGAATGCTAGACAGTGCTCTAACACTGATACACACACACACACACACACACACACACACACACCAGCCTCTTCTCACTTCTTGTTCTGAGGCAAACAAAATGAGTGAAATGGTGACCCAGGGTAGCGTCACACTTGTGATCCTCCAGACTCGGTCTCGGAAGGAGCTGGGATCACAGGCCTGTGCCATCAGCCCCAGCGGAATGTCAATCCCTCTTGCCATTTCATAGACTAGTGTATTGATTACCTCAGCTGTCATATGAGCTGTTGGTTTTACATCGTACACTTTAAAATTATGCAAAATGACTCTTTTGTATGGATTTATTATGGTTTTATTCATGATAGCTGTTAGATTTATTAAACTATTTATGGTATTGTTGCTATTAAGGCAACATTGGACCTGACATGGTGGTACATGCCTGTCATCCCAGAAGAGGCAAGAGAATTGCAACATCAAAGGGCCACATAGGAAGACCCTTTCTCAAACATGTAAGCAAGCAAACCCTGAAACAGTTACAAAAAAAATGACATTGTTTTCCATCCATTTTAGCTCACTGGGAAATGAATTATAATAACATATCTCTTAGAGATCTTTCATTCTAATACTTCATTTGAAGTACTGGTTTGTATAGTGTTAATTAGCATTTTATTATAAAATTACATATATAATATATATTTATAAAAAATCCTAACATCGTGAGATTAGCACATAGATTCTTTTCAGGCTTTGATGTTAAGACTATGCCAGATTATTTAAACAACTGAAAAAGTTCTGTTTTTTTTTTTTTATTGAAAAAATTTCTGCCTCCTCCCCGCCTCCCATTTCCCTCTTTCTCCCCCCCACTCCTCTCCTCCTCCCTCTCCAGTCCGAAGAACAGTCAGGGTTCCCTGCCCTGTGGGAGGTCCAAGGTCCTCCCCCCTCCATCCAGGTCTAGGAAGGTGAGCATCCAAACAGGCTACACTCCCACAAAGCCAGTACATGCAGTAGGATCAAAACCCAGTGCCATTGTCCTTGGCTTCTCATCAGCCCTCACTGTCCGCCATGTTCAGAGAGTGCGGTTTTATCCCATGCTTTTTCAGTGCCCAGTGTGAGCTCCCAATAGATCAGCCCCACTGTCTCAGTGGGTGGGTGCACCCCTTGCGGTCCTGACTTCCTTGCTCATGTCTCCCTCCTTCTGCTCCTCATTTGGACCTTGGGAGCTCAGTCCGGTGCTCCAATGTGGGTCTCTGTCTCTATCTCCATCCATCGCCAGATGAAGGTTCTATGGTGATATGCAAGATATTCATCAGTATGGCTATAAGATAGGGCCATTTCAGGTTCCCTCTCCTCAGCTGCCCAAGGAACTAGCTGGTTTTTTTATGTTAATTGATGTGAGTTCTTTTTGAGTTTTGTTTTGTTTTTACTACATGAAAGTTTGAAAGAACTTATCCAGCTATCTCTTTGGGCCTGGTTCTTTGAAAAAGTCTTAACTGGCACATAATAACTACATCTAGTTATGCGTGTATATTTTGATGTGCACATGTAATATGCAATTATCAAATCAGGATAATTAGTATATCCATCACCTCACACATTTACTTCTCTGTGTTGAGAAACATCTTAAATGCTCTGGGCTAGCTACTGTGAAATGTATAACCATTTCATCTCCCTGTGCTGTAGAATAGAGCTTGAGCCTTCCTTTTGTGTGTGCTAGGGACCAGGTCCTGGCTCTTTGCTAAGTGGACCTTGGGTATGGAGCTGCACAGAAGCTCTTCGTGCAGCCCAGTCTAGGCTCAAGGTACTCCTATATTGACCTCCAAAGTTGCGCCATTGCATGTATACCGCTATGTCATGCTTGGTGATATGTTTTGGACTTAGGTGTTTTACTTTTTCCAGCTTTTTCTTTTCCTTAAGGATTTCTTTGGCCATTTGGGGCTTTTGGTGATTCCATAAGATTTTGGGTTTTTATATATACCTCTTGAGGACGTGACTGTAAGATAAATAAGGATGAACCTGTAGATCGCCCTGGACAGGATGTACAGTTTAATATTAGGAATTCTTCCAGAGCATGTACTTATGTTTTCCCTTTCTCTCATCTTCTTGATTAAATTGCTAGGAGATGATAGTTAGAAAGATACATATATAGAGAGAGATAGATACCATAAATACAGTTGCTTTCTTGATTTCTCTGTCAGCTTTATTGGCTAATTTTTTTTCTTTATTTCCTTTTTTATTACTTAAAAAAATACCAATCCAAATTCCCACTCCCTCCCCTCCTCCCCATCCTCTCCCTTCACAGACCCTCCCTCCACCCCTCCAACCCTAAGGGAGTGCCATGCACCCTGCCCTGTGGAAAGTCCAAGACCCTCCCTACTACTAAGTTGAGCAAGGTTTACATCCAAAGAGAAGAGGATCCCATGAAGCCAGTATATGCAAGTAGAGACACATCCCAGTGTCACTATCAGTGGCCCCTCAGTCTGCCCCAGTTGTCAACCCCCTTGAGAGGGGCTTGGTTATTCCTCTATCAGGTTCAGTGTGGTCAGATTTATACTGAGGTCTTTGATCCATTTGGACTTGAGTTTTGTGCATGGTGACAGATATGGATCTATTTTCATTCTTCCACAGATTGACATCCAGTTATGCCAGCACCATTTGTTGAAGATGTTTTCTTTTTCCATTGTATCTTTTTGCTTCTTTGTCAAAAATCAGGTATTCATAGGTGTGTGGGTTAATATCCAGGTCTTCAATTTGATTCCATTGGTCAACATCTGTTTTTATGCCAATACCAAGCTGTTTTCATTACTGTAGCTCTGTAATAGAGCTTGAAGTCAGGGATGGTAATGCCTCCAGACGTTCCTTTATTGTACAGGATTGTTTTGGTTATCCTGGTTTTCTTGTTTTTCCATATGAAGTTGAGTATTCTTCTTTCAAGGTCTGTGAAGAATTGTGTTGGGATTTTAATGGGAATTGCATTGAATCTATAAATTACCTCTGGGGCAAAGAACACTGAGGGGACGGATTTGATGGAGACATCCCATTTCCCGTTGAGTGTTCTGAGATCTCTCACTCTGCACACCGTCCAGTTGTGGGTCTCTGTGTTCATTCTCAGGTACTGCAGGAGGAAGCTTCTCTGACCATGGCTGAGCAAGGTGCTGACCTTTGAGTATAGCAGTAGGTCATTGGGAACCATTTTATTGCTGCATTTCTTTAGCAGAACAATGGGATTTGTCTCCCTCCCCCAACTATATAATCTCAGGTTTTTGGTCACCTAAGTGGCATTGGGTATGGGTTCCATCTTATGGAGTAGCCTAAAATACAAGCAGATATTGGTTGGTTACTCCCACAGCTTTTGTGTCATGTGATCAGGTCACTATTGAGGATGAAAGAGCTTATAGTAGCATGGTGTTTACCTTTCTGTTCGGGAAGCATGCAGAATACCTTCCAGTACGGTGAACACTATTCAGTGGGGGTGAAGTCTCTGGTTAGGTACCAGTGCAACCTCTTCATGTTCAATGAGTTATGTGTGTTAAGTGTGGTCTTCAGCAATAAAGCCTTACCAGCAAGATGGAGCATTAAGGAGATTTTAATTTTACTAAAGTGATAGCTAAGGATATTGAACACCCTTTTCAAATATTTATTGGCCACTTATATTTCTGTTTTTGAATATCTTGGCGTTTACTCTGGTCATTTATGAATTTTATACATTAGATCCCTGTCTGACGTATAGCTAGCAAATATTTCTTCCCATTCTGAAGATCACCTCTTCACTCTGAACAGTTTGCTGTGCAGAAACATTTTAAGGAAGCTCATGCATTGATCGTTGAGAGCACCTTCTGTGTGCTCGATTTCTTTCCAGAAAGTCCTTCCCTGTGCCTTTAACTCGAAGTATGTTTCGCTCTTGTCTCATGATGTTCACACATGTGGTGTTCATGTGTGTGATATATGCACATGTTTGGAGGGCTCTAAACATCTGTGTCCAAATGGGCAGAGGCCAGAGAAGGATGTACAATGCCCTGCACTCTCCCTCCACCTTCTTGTCCTCTTCTCTGTTGGTCCCACTCTGTGTGGATTTTTCTGTTATAACAGAGCTGGCTGCTTTCCTGGGTTTGAACTTCACTTACATTTAGAAAAACGTTTATTATGAATTTAAAATCCAAGTTTCATTGGAAGGGAATATAGTCATTTGTAAACAAGAGAAATAGTCATTAGTAAACACAAACCTCAGCAAATCTTTTCAGTTCCCTGGAGTTTTTTTTTCCCCTTATTCATAAAATGTGATGGAAAAAAAACATTCACTTTAGGGGATTGCATAAAACACCATATTTGAAAGGACTCAGCTCTGAAGTGTAAGCTCAATGGTGAAACACCTGCCTAGCATCCATGAAGCCCTAGTTTAATGGCCAGCATTGAAAAACAGCTAGTATTTTAAGAACAAAATAGTTGGTAGTTATCCTAGCTTGATATTCCAAATGTAAAGAATTGAGGATGGGAGCTGTAACTGGCACACACAGTTCTCTAGTTTTGATTCTCACCATACTATAAACCAGCTGTGCTGGCCCATACCTGTAATCTGAGTACTCGAGAGCTGGAGTCGGGAGAATCAAAATAGCTCAAAGTCAGCCTGGAGTTCATAAGACTCTGGTTCCAAAAATAAGACAAACAAATAACCTGAATGATAAAGCGCCATGCAGAAAGAAAATTTCTAAGAGGTTTTCTTTTTCTTTTTTTCCTGATCTTTAGGCAGAATATGCAATGCCCTTTCATGTCCTACTGTCTGAGCCGAGGAGCCAGTGTAAAAGATCATCAGAGTCTTCAGTCCTGTGTCCTACACGTGCCAACCAATCCAATGCTAGTAAGAAGGAGAAAGTCTGTACTTGCTTTACAAGTACACAAATTACATGTTTATATCAAAAGGGAGAAAAAGTAACAGCAGATAATGTGCATTATGAACCTTAAGAATATATATGACCAAGGAATAGCACCGTTTCGTAGTACAGACATAATATGCCCTTATTTTGTAACATCTATTACTACTAGAAAAACAGGCAAAGTCTGGATTCCTTAGTCCTTAGTCTGCTTACTTCAAGTCCATTTACAAATTATCAGCTCCAGTCTGGCACTATTGGCATCCAACCAGGACAGAACCAAAGACGTCTGCTTCTGGCCATGGACAAGAATTAAAACTGCTTGCTTTTAGGGTCCTTGCCCCCAATATGCCTAACCTGTTTCCATCTCCTGTCTTCATCACTGCTTAGAAATCCAAGTTTATAAAAGACTGGTCAGGTAAAATTCTCCCTAGGGAGCACAAAGATAGTCAAAACTTAAACATTTGAAACACACTCATATTTAAGGTTGTGTGTACACATATATATGCATGTCCATGCAACCTACTTCGCATGTGTAGAAATCAGAGGACAACACGAGGGACTTGATTCTCTCCTTTTATCATGTGGGTTCTGGGTATCAAACTCTGGTCATGGGACTTGGCAGCAAGTGCCTTTCCCTTTGGAGCCATCTCACATACCCCAAACATATTATTTGTCATTACACAAACCACAATAGAGGCCTTGTCTCTCGGCCTTTCATGACTCAGCAGAACCAATGGCACCACACAGCCTCAAAACCGTTTCAAGCTGACAGAGCCTGGCATACATAGAGCCCAACAAAATCAAAACAGATCAGAAAAACCAAGCCAGTCACCAAAGTGGCTCAGACAGACTTAGCTTAATGGAGCCCCAAAACTAAGGTGAAGGCAAAGTCCAGGGTACAAAGATCGGGGAAAACGTATTAAAAGTCAAACTTTCTCAAGTCTAAAACAAAATCCAGTTGTTCGTTTCTCTACTTTGTCAAAGAGAAGCCAAAAAAAAAAAAAAAAAAAAAAATCTGCTGCTGGTTGCAGTGGGAATATAAGGAAAACTCCCCAGGAGAAAGTCATGTCAGCAGCTATGTGGAATCTTTCCTTTTGATCTCTCCTTTCCATCTGTGATTAACTTGTCACTAAACATGCAGAAAGAGAAGATATATCCAGTGTGGCCAATTGGGAAGAAGAGCAAATAAAGAGGTCTGGTGACTCCGCCCCCACCTGCCAAAAGGCCATCTTTGGAGTCTTGATATAAGCTTTAGTTTTAAATGAATATATTGTCACTAAAATGAAGCTACTTAATGACAAGAAAAAGCAGGGTGTCTCACTAACAGTAAGTGTGGTGGTTTGGATGAGAAAGGCCCCCATAGGCTCATATATTTGCCCGCTTAGTCCCGTTGATGAACTATTTGGGAAGCATTAGGAAGTGTGGCCTTGGTGAAGGAGGTCTATCACTGGGGTGGACTTTGAGGTTTCAAAAGCCCATGCCAGCCATGCCCGCCTCTGTGTGGGTGGGTCTCTGTCTCTCTGCTTCTCTGTCTGTCTCTGTCTCTGTCTCTCTCTCTGCTTGTTGCTTCTGGATCAGGATGTAGGACTCTCAGCTACTGGCTACTGTTCCAGAGCCATGCCTGTATGCTTCCTGCTTTGGTTATGAACTAGCCCTCTGGAACTGTAAACAAGCCCCAATTATAGGCTTTCTTTTGTAAGAGCTGCCTTGGTCATGGTGTCTTCACAGCAGTAGAATAGTTGGTAACAAGGATATTGCTGTGACAACCTGAACACACAATTGTTTGTAGGAATATGGAAGACTTTGGGAGTTTGGGCTAGAAAAGTAGTTGAATTCTTTAAGCAGGGCTGAATGGGCCATCCTAGTAGGAGCAAGGGAGGAAGTATTACTGAGAGATATATGGATTATGGTAGTCCAGCTCAAGAGATTTCTAAGGGGAATAATATTGGAGACCATTATTGTGACATTTTGGCAAAGTGATTACTTTTTGCCTTTGTCTAAAATATCTTCTGGAAGCTAAATTGAAGAGTTTTCGACTGATGGCACCAGCAGAGGAGATTTTAAGAGAGCAAATATATTGACTGTGTTGTGTGATTATTAGTGATCACTCTTACGTAGATCTACAATGAAAACGTGCAAGCTGGGCAAAAAGAAATACAAAATATATGGTTTGAGTAGAAAAAGAACAGCAGGAAATGTAATACTGGAGCCAGGTCCTAGGCTCAAGGAGATGAAAAGTTCAAAGAAAGACCTGATTCAAAATAGAATAAAGAGAGACGTACCCTTACAGCAAACACCACCCAGCTAATCCTGCTGCTGTAAAAAGAATAAGCCTGAAGATTTCCCTTGGTCTAGAAACCATCAACAGGTCCAGGTTTATACAAATGTAAATCCTGGGGGCTGAGTGAAGTGTCCCAGGTTCCAGCCCCAGCAAGCAAAAGAAGTTGGCAGCTTCAGTCAAATGGTTCTGGCTTAAAAATCAAGGGTATAGGGGTGACACAATCTTCCGCCACTGTTAAGGAAAGCCACTGAGGCAAGGAGTCTGGGGGGGCAGCCCCTGCATGCATGGAGGCCCGGAACGGCCATTGCATGGAGCTGTGTGGGTGAAACCTGGATTGCACTGGAGACCCCACGATATTGGAGATGCCAGAGCTGTGAGATACTTATTGAGGAAAGCTGCAGACTGGCTGTGGAAGCAGCGGAAATGAAGGAAGTGTGTCGCAGTCAGCAAAGCTGAAAGGAGTTGGAGATCTGAAGGGCGCTTTGACGTCAGATACGGAGACGCAGAATTTGCAGTTTGCCCTGTTGCTTTCCGTCTTGCTTTGGCCCAGTATTTTTTCATTATGCCCCCTTTTCCTCCTTTTTGGAATGGTAATGCCTATTTTATGCCATTGTATCTTGGAAGTATGTGAGCTGCTTTTCAATTTTAATTTTACAGAGGGCTACAGTTAAGAGATTGCCTTGAGTTGCAGAAGAGGCTTTGGACTTTTAAAGCAGTCTTGAGACTGAAAGATTAAGGGGACTTTTAAGGTTGGACTGAATGCATTTTACATTATGATATGGCTACCAGTCTATGGGGGCCAGGGAGCGGAATGTGGTGGTTTGATCGAGAATGACCACAATAGGCTAACACATATTTGCATACTAAGTCCCCAGCTGATGAATCGTCTGGACAGATTAGGAGGTATGGCTTTGTTGGAGTTGGTGTGTCACTGGGGGTAGGGTTTGAGGTTTCAAAACCCTACACCAGTACCTGATCTGCTGTCTGCAGATCAGGGTGTAAAGCTCTCGGCTTCAGCTCCAACACTATGCCTGTCTGCTCCTGCCACCATTACGGACTAGCCCCCTGAAACTGTAACAAGACCCCCCCCAACTACATGCTTTCTTTTATGAGTTGTCTTGGTCATGGTGTCTCTTTACAGCAATAGAACAGTGACTAAGACAGTATGTACCTGGGATCATTTAAAGAGGCAATAAAATTTTGGAGTGGCCACGAGATATATCTGGAAGAACTTGGCCTTGAAGACTTCCTCGTGTCAGGTGGTAAGACCTATTTGCTATCTGCTAAAGTGACTTCTCTCCATACTAACATGTTTGAGCTTGGAGATACAGCTCACGTAGTAAAGCATTTGCCTAGCCTGCGTGAAGCCCTGGGTTCCCCTGTACTGCATGAAATCGAATATGCTAGTGCACATCTGTGATTCTAACACTTGGGGAGTAGAGTTCAATGCTATCCTCAGCTACATAGGGGATTTACGACCAGCATTGGCCACATGAGGCCCTATATCCAAAACATAAAAACAAAACAACAACAACAAAACCTTTTTCTCCACGGAAACTCTCTAGGGTTACTTTTCCGTTTGCAACTGTCTTAGCGGAACACTGAAGCCTTTTCATCTACGGCTCAGTGGTAAGAACCCTTCCTGATTTGATTTTGATTGCCAGCACCCACATCAGACAACTCACAATTACCTGTGACTCCAGTTCCAAGGGGATCTGGTATCTCTGGCCTCCATGGTCACTCACATAACACACATGCAAACTCACAAAAAAAAAAAAAAAACAAAGAAGCGTGAGCAAGCTACTACAGATTTTCCATTACATCAGATGTCCTCTGTTATTTTAAACTATAAGATGCTTCATACAGACATTTTCTAGGTAGCATAATGCTTACATAACTTTTATGGAAATCTGTGATTTCAGATAAAAATGGAAACAGAGCTATGAAGTCTATGTATTCTACAGACCACTCAGCAGATTCTCTTAAAGAAGGGTAATTTATCTTTAAAATGTTAATATTTTACACTGTTCAATGATGACCCTAGTAAAACAAGTTCTGCCTTGTGTAATACAGAATGTTTTTTTTTCCTGGCTTATTACTAACATTTACTCTCATAGTACCATCAAAGTAGGAGTCCCAGGCTGGTCACTTACGGGCACTCCACCTGGACCTGAGCAGTCAAGTCAAGCACAGAGAATATAACTTTGTTTCTGCAGTAGGCACAAATTTAGTCAGACTTCCACACGGAGGTGAAAAAGTGGTTTGTTTTTTTGTATAACATCTAGATTCTTCTCATCAACAACTCTGCACAATGGAGCAAAAGTCCCACTTGCAACTTTGGCGCAATGACAGATAGGCTCTTTGGCCTTAGCTCACCCTTATGTTTCTTGCCAAGACTGTATCTGCAGAGTAGACAGGAGCGAGGGCCTTGATGGATTTTGGGAAAAGGAAAAGAAGGTACTGGACCAGGGGCAGAGCCAGACCCCTCATGCTGCTGACTGACTATCTGTGGGGCATGAGCTCATGGTCGGCTCTCCAGGAAGTTGATCGGGGTGCACTCTGAGGACCCACAGGCAGGACAGGCTTGCTCTGTCACCTCCTCCATCCTTGCCCTCTGGGAATAAGGCTATCTACTTCCTGTTTGCCAAATGTGTCTTATGGGTCGCCTCAAAAGCCTATAATGGCAAGGCTATTTCCCATGTAAATCAAAGGAGACCAGAGATGCAAACTCTCTTACTCTTTTTGTGCCTGTTCACACTGTTGCATCCTCCTAACTAAACTACTAAAAAAAAAAAAAAAAGAAAGAAAGAAAGAAAGAAAGAAAGAAAGAAAGAAAAACCAGCAAAGGCTGTGTCTGCCTTTCTATAGTGCTCTATCCAGCCTCCCCAGCATGCTCCCCGCTCAAAATCAACAGGTACCTAGGACTTCATCCACTCCTGCTGCTTCTCCCACAATCCAGGCGGGGCTGGGGGGGGCTTATCAGGTTGATTAATATCAACTGGATCAGGGAGCTGTTGACAGTAACTTCTATAGAGAGTGAGAACTGATTAGTTGAAATTACAATCCACAAACTGCTTCCTAAACTGTTTTTTTTTTTTTCAGGAGAACCCATCATCCACTGGTAAATGATTTTACTGCAAAAGAAAACGAGTCAGACGAGTCAGTCAGAGATAACCAAGCAAGATCACCTCGTCCAGTAAAGCAGAACATCTTACTCCCCTTGCACTTTGAGGATGTACTGAAAAATCCCACCATCAAGATAATTGACCTTGGTCCAACAGAGACCGTGCTTTATTCCATGGTAACATCTACTACTATTCAGTAAAAATCAATACCCCAAGCCTCAGGGAAGGCTAGAAAGATAATGTGACTTGAAAACCATCTTGATAGGGTCATCCAAATATAGACCACTCGGTTTTGTTGAGTCTGTGGTACAGCCACAGGTCATAGTTAACAACTTGTGTGATGGAGGGGGGATGCTTTCTAAGAGCTCTATAGTGTCTGCAATCCTAAGTAGACTAGTTTTTCACCCCCACAGACCCCAGCTTTTCAAGGCAACTCCTTCTAAACTGAAGACTCTTAGAGGTGATCTGATTGGCAGAGCCTAAGTTCCATACTCTAATTCCAGGGAGGCTGGTGAAAATAGTTCCTATCTTACCATCCATGGGCTTCCAGCAGCAATTCTCAACCTGTGGGCTGTGACTCTTTTGGGGTCGTATATCAGATAGCCTGCATATCAAATGCTGAAATGACGATTCATGACAAGAGCAAAATTACAGTTATGAAGTAGCAACGACATAATGTTATGGCTGGAGGGGGAGGGTGGTCACCACAACATGAGGAACTGCATTAAAGAGTTGCAGCATTGGGGAAGTTGAGAACTTAATACTAATGTAATAAATCAGTATGGTAATAAATTAGTATATAAAAAATGTATTGTATGGTGGGAATTCCCTACAGTGCCGGATAAACTAAAACTAACGCAAAGGGCACAACTGTGGCTAGTTGGTAAGGTTTTTATCACCAAAGGACAGTAAACTGGTTCTCTGGTTATCTTTTGGGGAATTACAGTCATTGCGGTACATTTCGTGCTAAGGAGACTTGTACACCATCCCTCTAATTTCTGCTTTCGTCCTGGGAAAGACCCCCTCCTGGCTTGCTGTCCAGGGCTCATTCCGCTTCCCTGCCCCTGGTTCCTGCTCTGTTTCTGTTTTAGTTTATTCTACCTAGAGACCTCCCAGCTGTAACCAGCATGAGACACCAACCTGCCTCCGTTGAGAGTCCCCTTCCAATCCATCTCCCAGTCCACACATCCTGTAATGGTACCTAATCAATCCTTTGTGCAGGCATTGCCCACCACCATCCGCTCTCTCTGCCTGTCTCTGCACCCCCCCCCCTTGCCTCGCGACTTCTTCTCATCCTAAGTCTTTCTCACCTAAGAAATCAGTAAGCCTTTCCCAGCGACCAGGTAAAGAGGCAGAGTGGCCCATCCCTAGGATGGCTGCTGATGTGATCTGAATGCCTCTGTTGCCCAGATCTATAAGTTGAGTCATAAGACCTAGTGTAATAGTCACAACAAGGTTTTGATGAAGTGATCACACGGCTCTCAGGAATGGGTCAGTATGCTAGCAAAGGACTCCAGGGAACTGACCGGGCTGTTTCTACCTTTGAATCTTCTCCCGTGCAAGGACACTGAGACAGTGCCAACTATAAAGGACAAACCAGGCACCAAACCCATCCCATCTTCGAGTCTGGACTTCGTGCCCTTCAAAGCTGTGAGAATTAAATCTCTATTATTTATTTTTTTAATGTAGAAATTATTGACTTAAGATTTGCAAAGCAAATATTGGTAATACGCATATTTTACTAGTTTCCATGGAATTGATTTTTATCTACAGAAAGAATTAAGGACTGTGAAAATTATTTATGCCAATGTGGGGGTAGGACTTTAAAGAATACTTTTTATAGATTTTGCTATTACTATAGTAAAGCATGTTCTACTTTTCTATCTATCTATTACTTTGGCTACTTTATTCAAATATCTATTAAACACTTTTACCAAATACTGTAGTAAGTCCTAAGGTACAATTGTAAATATCCCAATAATAGACAAAATTCAAATTTTTAAAATTAGAATAGCCCATACATGGTCATTTGGGCTTATATTCACTTAAATCTCTTCTCTTTGACTCAACCCATTTTCGGGGGTATATTCCTTTTACATCTAGAGCATGGACATTTAAGAAATGCTCACGGTGTTCCTTCCTACTAACTCTCTTCTCTCAATTCACAATGCCCCAAGAATTAAGAACTTACTTCTACAAACTCACCTTATTTCAGAAAGAACTTAAGAAGGTCAAGGCTTCAGATTTTGAGAAGGAAGTGTGCCAAAGAAAAGCACCTTTTTAAATGTATTTGAATGATATTCTTGTTGATGTCATGTACCTCAATATAGTTATTTAAAACATTTTACAAATTTATTTTCATGTTTAAAATACATATATAGCCTTGCCTCAATAGGCTCATGACTCAGTGTTTCGATTGTTTTTGTTTTCTATACAGAAAGAAAGTCACACAAATCCGATAATTTTCCATGACAAAGCGTATATAATGAAGCTGTTCCTGATGAAAAGGTTCACTCCCTATGTTATGACGTATACAACAAAGAATGTTGTTCTACAAAAAAACTGTGAAATGTTTAAAGCTATGTTTTATGAGAAACCCAGTGCTGTTTCTAAGCCTCAAAGAACTAAGGCTGTAGCACATCACAAAGATCTGCACGTCTTCTCTACGGAACGGGTGCACAAGAGTATAAAGGAGAAACGAAAGAAGATGCATGAGAGTCTGGCTTCCAAAAAGAGACCTCCGGACACACTTTATAATATATCCCGAACCTTTTCTATCTTAACCAAAAAAATTGTGGGTTCCTTTGATAAAGTTGCTCTTGAAGAAAAGGGCGCTAAGACAGGTGGATTTCAAAGACAGTTTTCCAGAGTAAGACCACCACGCACACGCAAATTTACTGCCTTACCTATGAAGTATGACTCGAAGCCTCTGGAGAATATCCTTGAAATACGTAAACTAAACAACATAAGCCCACTAGACGACCTGCTAAGCAGGAAAGTCAATGGCTCATGAAGAATCGTTTATGCTGCAATATTTAAAAACAAGAACCAAGTTCCAAGATCACAGAAATTCTTAACTGATTATTAATGTTCTGATGGATGAAGTACACAAATCGGCAGTAGTCTGTTTAGGATCAGTCAACATCGTTAGCTAACATAAGGATGGAACTAGAGAATTAGCAACAAGAGAGATTCATTTATGACTTAGTTTTGGTTGTCAGCCTAGCTTTTAATGGTTGAGCCATTTCTCGCTCATGGATTATCTCAATTAGACTTATCAGACATCCCTGTTGGCTATAAGACATTCTCATTCGGTACCAGCTACGCCATGGATTGATGAAAAAGTTGCTGTAGGAAGTCAAAAAAAACATCAACAAACAAGTGATTGATTGTCAAGACAGATGGATGTAACATTAATTTGCAGAATATGAAGTCAATTGTAGGTCAGCATCTTAGAGACTCATGGGGAAACAGTGCCACATAAGGAGATTAAAAAATTTCATAAAACCTGCTAGCGCTGTTTGGAACATCATTACTGCATCGTGTTTTCCAAGCATTACAGGGCTTCCTTTTGGAGTTGTGGAATAACTTAAACGAGAAAGGTCCATCCGTGAGGTAATTATGGCAGCAGATTCTGTCACCTGTTGCGTAGTCTAAAACACATTGTTTCATGGGACTTTTGCTCTTCCTTGTTGACTCAAACAGCATAAAGACAGAATTCGTCTTGAACTAAGTTACTCAGTCCCAAGTTCATCTGGAGTACATTTCCTTAGGGGCCCCAAGTACTTCTCACTCAGAAACAGTCTTCGAAGGCAAATGGCTAGGCTTTCAGACTACAACACATTTCTAGAATGCAGAAAATCCTTTGTTTAAGTCTCAGCATGCAAAAAAAAAAAAAAAAAAAGCTGGTAGTGATAAATTCTAAGGTCAACCCACAAAAGACTGTTTAACTTATAACTGTTTCACATAGAATTGGAAGTGAAAATAAGTAATAATTTATATTTCCAATAACTAAAAGGAAACACTAGGTAAGAGAAGAATCTGCCAGTGTTGATTAGAACTGGAGCACAAGCAGGTCGGATCGGAAGCATCCCACTAACATAAGTTGGAGGGCAGTGGCTCAGCTGCAGACCAGGCAGAGCGGGAACCTGGGTACCAAGGCCCTCAAGTCACCTTTCTCACACCCACCCCTCCCCCACTCTTTCTCACTGTCTCCATTATGCCAATCTTCTTGGCTTTCCAGTTTGCTATAAAGCAGAATACTCCCCCCACACACACACACTCTCACCAACCCCCATGCTGGGTCAGAAGAGAAAACAAACTCTTTGGAAGCACCAACGAGAAAATCAATAAGCAGAACATATACCTAGTAAGGGCACAATGTGCATACTCAGCATGAGAAAACGGTGTGTAGGACTTAGAGCGGATAGGAATGACCGTGGGAAAGTACCTAAGTCTCGGTTTACTGTGTTCTCACTCAAGGTGGGGTTTAAGACAAGATTGTCTCCAGATCAACTAAAGCAATGCCTAGTATCTTGAGCATTGTAGCATTTGATAAACTTCTTTCTATCCCACTTTCCCTTAAGCTAGTTCATAACATTTTTTTCTAAGTTAAATGCTAAACCTAACTATAGTATTCAGACTTTAGGCTAAAGAACTGAGTGGGGGTGGGGAGGGGAGGGAGTAGCTAGTCTTTTTGGTAGATCCTAGGGGTGTATGTGGGCTGTATCCTTGAGAAGGACACTAAACACTGACCATGTAACTCATTCTAGATCTCTGACCTAGCATGAAGGAGGCCTAGGTTCAATATCAGTACTGAGGGAGAGAAAGCCTGGCATAAGTTCAAAACCATATTTGTTTTCTGTTGTTATGAGAAAACACCATGCTCACCCTACTTAAATTTCTAGTGCTGATAAAGACACACGTCCAAAAGCAACTAAGGAAACAGTGGGTTTATTTCAGCTTATTGTGGTAGTCCACCATGAAGGGATGTCAAGGCAGGAACTCAAGCAGGCACCTGGAGATGGGAACTGAAGCAGAGACCACGGAGGGACACAACTTGTTCCTAATGGCCTGTTCAGCTTTCTTTCTTACCCAGCCCAGGACCACCTGCCCAGGGATGTCACGATTCACCATGGGCTGGGCCCTCCCACATCACTCATTAATCAAGAAAACTGGCCCCATAGACTTGCCAAGAGGGCAACTTAAAAGAGGCATTTTCTCAATGGAAGTTCCTCTTTCCCAGTGACCCTGGATTATGTATGGTTGGTAAACATATCTAATAAGGACAATGACTAAGAACAAGTTATGGAAAAGTTAAATTGGGTTTATGGCTCCAGAGGGATAAGAGTCCATCATGGCAAGAAGCCATGACAGCAAGTGGCAGGCATGGAGGTAGGAACAGGATGCTAAGAACTCAGACCTTTAACCACTACAAGCATTAAGCTGAGAGAGCAAACTAGAAACAGGTAAGGCTTTTTACTGTTAAAGCCTATCCCCAGTGACATATTTGCCCCCCAATAAGGGGGAACAAGGTCACAACGCCTAAGCCTCCTCAGTCAAAGGCAGTGACTGTGGAGCAAATGTTCAAATGCCCAAGACTAAGGGAGGCACCTCCTATCCAAACCACTACGCATATAGTGAGTAGAAGGCCAGTCCAGAATACATCAGAAGAGACTCTCTAACATCCCTGCCCTCTAAAAAAAGAAGGCCTTAAACATAAGAATGACACTTTTGCATGTATGTGGATGCACTCCTTTAATCCTAGCCCTTGGTAGGCTAAGGCAGGATCATTAGGAGTTCAAAACCAGCCTGGGCTACAGAGTAAGATCAGAGCTCAAAAACTGTTGCAAGTTATTTGGTTACACTATAAAGGTGTCTCTCTGCCTGAGGCGCCTTCTGATTGGTTTAATAAAGAGCTAAATGGCCAATAGCTTGGCAGGAAAAAAATAGGCTGGACTTCCAGGTAGAAAGAGAAAAACTGGGAGGAGGAATGTAGGCACATGATTTTGACAGAAGACTCAGAGCAAGTTGGGTGTGGCGTACGAAGAAGAGGCCATTGAGACACGTGGCAGAACATAGATGAAAAAACTATGAATTAATTAAATTAAGAGCTATCTGGAAAAAAGCCTTGACTTTAGGGTCAAACTTTCATAATAATAAGTCTCAGAGACATTATTTACTGACTGGTGGTTCAAAGATAGTCCAACAAGAAAACTTGCTACAAAAAACAAAAACAAAAACAAAAACAAAAACAAAAAATGCAAACATATTTCCTCGAGTGGTGTAGGAGGTTCCTAAATAATGATTGCACAAAAATGGTGATGAAATTTTCCTCATTTCTTATTTTGCTAATCCCTTCCAGCTCATCCCCATTCCTAAGTGTCAGCCCCCAATACCTAGAAACACATTCTACCCAGAACCCCCAGTGGCCATGCCTGGCAGGATCTCAGAGGCATTCTATATTAAGCAACACACAGCCACCACATTCTCCTAAGAAACAGAGAGAGGAACAGAAAGCAAGAAATTCCCACCAACAAAGAAAAGATCAAATATCAGCACCTAGAAATACAAGCATCCCAAACACAGATACCTAGATGCCAGCATAAAAACACAATAGGACAATACATCTCCACTGGCGCTCAGCAGCCCTACTTCAACTGGCCCTGAGAGGTGCGGCATAGCTGAAGCACAAGAAAAGCACTTCAAAATAGTCTTTATGAGTATAATAGAGGTCCTTATATAGGAAACTAATACACACACATTAAGGAAATTGATGGAATAGAGAAAGGAGAAGAAACTCAGGTCAAAGGCAAAGAAAATATTTTCACCAAAATCACCGAAGAAAATGTCCTTATCCTAAAGAATGAGGTACCTTTCATGGTTACACAAGGAACTCAGGACCGCGAGGGCGAGGGGTGCACCCACACACTGAGACAATGGGGATGTTCTATCGGGAACTCACCAAGGCCAGCTGGCCTGGGTCTGAAAAAGCCTGGGATAAAACCGGTCTCGCTGAACATAGCAGACAATGAGGACTACTGAGAACTCAAGAACAATGGCAATGGGTTTTTGATCCTACTGCACGTACTGGCTTTGTGGGAGCCTAGGCAGTTTGGATGCTCACCTTACTAGACCTGGATGGAAGAGGGTGGTCCTTGGACTTCCCACAGGGCAGAGAAACCTGATTGCTCTTTGGGCTGATGAGGGAGGGGGACTTGATTGGGGGAGGGGGAGGGAAAATGGGAGGTGGTGGTGGGGAAGAGACAGAAATCTTTAATAAATAAATAAATGAAAAATACCAATGGGGGGGAACACAACATCTTGAAATTTGCAGGCAAATGGATGGATCTAGAAAGCATCATATTGAGTGAGGTGACCCAGATCCAGAATGAAAAATATCACATGTACTCATTCATAAATGGCTTTTAGGCATAAAGCAAAGAGCAAACAGCCTACAACTCGCAATCCCAGAGAACCTAGACAACAATGAGGACCCTTAAAGAGATATTCATGGATATAATGTACATGGGAAGTAAAAAAAAGACAAGATCTCCTGAGTAAATTGGGAGCATGTGGACCATGGGAGAGGGTAGAAGGGGAGGGGAGAGAAAGGGAGGAGAAATAAACCACTCAAGGGCAGGCCATATCCCAGAAGTAGATGGCCAACAAAACGAACTAAGCAGAATCTTTGGAGGTTCTTGTTGTCTAATGTTGAGTCAGTGCTTTAAACACACACACATACACAAACCAAACAAAAACAAAACAAAAACCAAAAACCTTATAGGTCCTTTATATGTATAGTATGGCCTCTGGTTTGGGGGTTTTTATGGGATTCCTGTGTGTGCAAATGTTGCCTCTGCATCTATATGTGTTTCTTGTGCTTTTTCTTTGGCTCTTTTTCTTCTGTTTTGTCCTATTCTGATCTGCTTTGTTTTATCTTAGTATTACTCCTTAGATGCCTGTTTGTTTTCTAAGGCAGAAAGGGTGTGGCTCTGGATGGAAAGGGAGGTGCAGAGGAAGTGGGAGGAGTAGGGGGAAGGATAGCTGTCATCAGAATATATTGTATGAAAAAAATCTATTTTCAATAAAGGAAAAAACAGGGCTGGAGAGATGGCTCAGAGGTTAAGAGCACTGACTGTTCTTCCAGAGGTCCTGAGTTCAATTCCCAGCAACCGCATGGTGGCTCATGGCCATCTGTAATGAGATCTGGTGCCCTCTTCTGGCATGCAGGCATACATGTAGGCAAAACACTAAATAGATAGATAGATAGATAGATAGATAGATAGATAGATAGATAGATAGATAGATGATAGATAGATAGATAGATAGATAGATAGATAGAGGAAAAAACAAAATTATTCCATCAGTTTTATTTAACCCACCTTTGAATAGAGAGAGAGGCTGGAATTAGTTTGAAAGGGAATACGAACATGGACTTATGTAGTCCAGAGAACACTGAACTGAACGTTAACACAAGTCAGAGAAGAAAGACCCTGTAAGGCTGTAAGGTGACACTCTGAAGTTATGTTTTCTACCCAGGACACCCAGTGTCTCTATAAGTGAGTTTCTTTTGCATTATCACTAGTTTTCTACAAGCTAAACTCCCCTGAATACTCCAAGGTGCACTTTCCTACTGGTTTCATGGGTCCAGCCTTTATCCGGTAGTCTATGTACTCCATGGAAAGGACACACCTCTCTTTTCTAAGCCTTGGCAATGTTTTGTTTCTGCTTTGTTCAGTTTTTCACGCCTCTCTTCTGCCTGGAGGCCTTTCAGATATTTAAAGACCAGCAGCAGCTCAGTTTTCTCCTGGAGTCAGGTGCCCAGATCGGCTGCAGGTGTGATAGGAACAGGAGGGTTTTTTATTTCAGTAACAAAGGGGAGAATTAAACTTGGGTATCCTTATAGCCTGGGGGACAATATTTACTGTAAATCCTATTTACTGCCTAAGTCACTCTGAAGAAAACCTTTATTGTGAATTTTCTCTGGTGGGGCAGGTAGGGCAGTACGCATCCTCAACTACAGCAATAAGCTGGCAAGAATAAAATAAAGGGGGCCACTCAGACAAGTAGTACGCGAGGGTAGGTTCTGGTGCAACACCCTGTCAACATTACTCTAGACATAAGTTCATTTGGCCCAAATACTACACTTTTGTATGATCCTTAAATTTAAAATCAGAATATGGACAGAGATTTTTCAGGCACGAGCTATCTGTGTGTAGGGGCTCTAATTGGTATCTGCTTTATTACCAGTACTGTTCAGCCTATGGGCTCAGAGGATGTGCTGGACAGACCTGGACCAAGCATCCACAGAGTCACAAGCAGGCTAGGGAACTCATGGACTTCGTGACACGCCCTCCCAGCCAATGATTTCCTGCTGATAGGAGGTTTTACCCTGCCTACTCCAGATCCCCATCGGGGGAGTCATTAAGCTCACTCCTTCCAGCCTAGCCAGACCAGGGCAAAGCACCACACAGAAGAGCCACACCACACTCTCAATTTTAAAAGCATTGTTCAAATAGCAAATCTATACGAAGTTTGTTTCGTGACTTTAAGGTAGGCCGTTCCAGAAGGTCACTGACATGAGCTCACAGCAAAACCAGAAACTGGTAAGAGAGATGTGACCATGAAAAACAGGCCTAAAAAGGGACTGGAGAGAGATGCCTCAGGCTTAGCAGCACTTGGTGCTCTTTTAGAGGAGTTGAGGTTTGATTTCCAGAACCCATATAGTGGCTCACAACCCTCTGTAACTCCAGTCCCAAGGGATCCCTTCTTTGGCCTGCCAGGACGCCAGGCATGCACATGGTGTGCAGACATACATGCAGCCAAGCACAATACATATAAAAGAATAAATAAATTTTTAACAAAAGAGACCTAAATATAGGAAGAGTCAAGGAAAGGAGGAAGTGTGGGGAAAACACGTGAGTTACACTTAGAAAATATGGAATTGGTTTTCATTGATGGAGAAACAGCATGGCTGACAGCAATGTTTTCATTTTAAAAAGTGATTTAACTACAGAGCTCTGGGGCTGGGGAGATGGCCCATCTGTTAAGAACACTTGTTGCTTTTGCAGAGGACTGGATTATGGCTTCCAGAACTCACATCAGGGGGCTCGCAGCTACTTGTAACTCCAGCTCCATGGGTGTCTGCATACACGTGCTCATCCAAACACATGCATACACATAAGTAGAAATAAATTTTAAATAGCAATAATTACAAAGATTTTTCTGGCAGTAATTCAACCCAGAAAGGTCTAAAATTTATCAAACCACAAACTGATCTTTGGAAACAGCAGATTCGTGTCTCAATGAACGGACTCAATGTAACCTTTGCAATCCCATCGAACTTCTTTACACATTTCAGCATTGAGAGATTACTATACCAAATGTACAAATCCCCATATGTGCTTCTGTAATGAAATACTGAAGTTAAAAAACAGGTATGAATCCTTAAAATCCCCCATATTCGAATTACACATGCTATAGGAGATAAAGCTTCCCTGACTATAGCCACACTGTACCTCCCTGAGCACCAAGGGAGACTGTCTCACTCGCTGGACACCACGGCCTTGGACTGAAGGCCCATTGCACCTTAGTCATTAGCAGTAGTGAGAAAACCCAGGTCAGACCTTGGCCTGCGAGAGGCCTTCCTAAGTATTTGTTGATTTTTGTAAATACAATCAGACAGAGGAAGACACTGCTGCCTAGCTCCATACTTTTAGATTTATTTTCATTTTGAGTAATTGCAGTATGTGGAAACAACCGCCAATATAACTGAATCAGGAAGTCAGGCTGTTAGAAGATTAGGTCACACAGGTTCTGCCCCCAGGAGAACAGTCATAGACAATAGCTTTCACTGGTCTTTGTCCTTCTGTCTCTGTGCTCAGAGCTTTTCACCTTAGGGGACCCACCTGCGAAGAAGGCACCATCTTAGAACGGAGAGGTCAGCTTAACAGATACAGCTGGCGGGTTAGTGCTTTGATTTTGGATTTCTTATCCTCCAAAACCGTCAGGAACGTTTGTTCTCTGTCAAGGGTCCAGGCCCAGGTAATACGTTATGATAGATGGGCAGAGAGTAAGACATCTTCTAAAAACCGTCTATGGGATGGGAAGGGCACAGAGCGAGAGGAAAGACGTGACGGACCTTTGGAGACAGGCTACCCAGAGAACAGGTAACGTTTTGACCAAATGCAGAAGGAAAAGTAAGATTCCAGGAGACAAGCTAGGGGCGTTAAAAACGGAAGTGAAGAAAGAGAGGCGTGAGCCACAGCTCCGGAAAGGGGGAAAGCAGCACCTCTGGAGGTGTGGGCAGAAACTGCTGCCAAGAGTTAAGAACGCCATGCTGGCTGCCAGCGTTTCCAGTTCTGACAGACATTACAGTGTGGATACACCTTGAACATATTGTGTAACTGGCACAAGCCAGTCATGAAAGGGAAAATATATGAGGTTGCATAAATAGTCAAATCCATAGAGACTGAGAGCAAAATGCAGGTTACTCGGTTTTGAGGGGGAGGGTGGAGAATGAGCAATGATCAGTTACCAGACGAGTTTCCATCTGGTAACTGGTGCCTGGTGATGGTTGCACACCCAAAAAGTGAGAGGATTAAATGTTGTTTTTAACCACAGACAGAAAGAAAGAGAGAGAGAGAGAGAGAGAGAGAGAGAGAGAGAGAGAGAGAGAAAGAGAGAAAGAAAGAGAAATTTGAAATGATAGAGAATTTGGGGAGATAATTTAAAAACTTTCTTTCTAACCACTAAATGTAGGAAAGTAATTTCCTTGCTTAAACTGGTATTCTTGGGTTTTGTGATGGCACCCTGCGAAGAAAACTGTAGGGGGTTTAGGGAAACAGTGAGAGAAAGGAGCAGAGGGATCATCTAATGGTCCAAGAGCAAGGGGATAATTTAAAGAGTCCTCCAACAGGGGAGCAAACCTTTTAGGCTCCAAGCACCTTTCACTTTTTTTTTTTACGGGTCCACGAGTGGCTTATTGCAACACTTCCCCTTCCACCCACCCACGCCTTTTTTGGCTTTATCAACTCACACAAACAACAACAGAAAAAGAAGGTTTCTGTGTGAGACGTCTCAGGTTTTGCAGAAAGTGTCAGAAGTGTGAGAAGTCTCAGGTTCTGTGGAATGAAATCTTTGTTTACTGTTGAACCACATTTGATATTTTTTGTGAACTTCGACCGCCTGCAGGAGAGACCAAAAAGCGCATTCAAAATAGGTGAGGATGCAATGGGCATCACTTCACTTGTTAAGAGAAGGGGAGCGACCTCCGGGCCTGCAGGCAGCCTTGCCTCCCGCGCAACCGCTTGCTCCCCGCAGGGGGACCCAGCGTTCAGTCCTGCGCAGGCGCAGCACTGTGCTCCGCCGCCCCGGGCACAGTGGTCCCCCGAGTGGTGTCCCGGCTGCTCCCGGAGCCCCTGCCCGGTCTCCCGCTCCCATCCAGCACCAGCCCCGCCGAGCCAGGCGCGGCCCTTCCCTGACCCCGGGAGGTATCATGCCAGGGCAAAGTCCCCAAGGGTGTGAACCCCAGTGTCCCAACCCCTGGGCGGGGACGGGCGGCGGCAGTGCGGGGAGCTGTGGCCAGCACAACCCGCGCAGCCCTGCCGCGAGCCGCCGGCTTCCCCGGGCACCTCCGCCGCCACGCTAGGCCCGCACCGAGGGGGCTCCGCGCTCAGGGTTCCCGCCCCGCATCCTGGGCCAGGCCCGCTCCCGAGGCCCGCGCTCCTCGGCGTCCCGCACCGCCAGGCCCGCGCTCCTCCGCGCCCCGCACCGCCAGGCCCGCGCTCCTGCGCACCGCCAGGGCCCAGACCCCCAGCCGCCCAGCCGGCCCGAGAGCTCGTAGGCCCGCGCCGCCGCCGCCGCCGCTGCCGCCGCCGCCGCCATGGCGGAAGTCCACAGACGTCAGCATGCTCCGGTTAAAGGAGAAGCCCCCGCGAAATCCTCCACACACAGAGATGAGGAGGAGCTGGGGATGGCGCCGGCCGAAACGCTGACGGTGTTCCTGAAGCTGCTGGCCGCCGGCTTCTACGGCGTGAGCTCCTTCCTCATCGTGGTGGTCAACAAGAGCGTGCTCACCAACTACAGGTGGCCGGGCTGGCGGGCGGCGACTGAGGCGCGCCGGGCGGACGGGCGGGCGGGGACGGGGGTTCGAGCCCAGCCGGGGATGCCCTCGGCCGCGCTCCTCCTCCTCCGCGGCGGCGGGCAGGGTCGGGGGACACAGCGAGGTCGGTGTCCAAGGACGGGCGACCCGCGCGGCTGACAGTCTGGGGACCAGCGCGGCCGCACGCCCACGCGCCCGCCGTCGCCACTGTCACTGGGACTCCGGGGCAGAAGTTTGTGTGTGTGCGTATGTGTTTGTGTGTGTTCCCCTAGATTTTACTTAAAAGATTTAAAACCGTTGACGAGATCTCTGCCTTAACTTTCTGGAAAAATCCGTTGCAGGAAGCCAAGGGAAATTGTAAAACGGGACATGATGAGACAAGTGGCCGCCCTAGGCTACAGAATCTTTTTTTTTTTTTTTCCAATTTGGATGAAGGGCAGGCATTGGTGTGGGTTGAATCAAAATGCGTTTTAAGGTTGTCAGTGTGAAAGTTGAATTCACTGTGCTTGAGGGGCTTTCTGGCCATTTTATTTTAACCCCTTTTCCTTTTCTTTACCCTTTTTGTAGATTTCCGTCCTCGCTATGTGTTGGACTTGGCCAGGTTAGTTGGAATCTTGGGCATTCCGTGGTCTGTGTTGTCAGAACTTCTCTGTGCGTCTTTATATGCAGAACAGTGCATCTATGTGTGTTCTCTGTTTGCAGATGGTGGCCACGGTAGCCGTTCTCTGGGTGGGAAAGGCACTCAGGGTAGTGAAGTTTCCCGACTTTGACAGAAATGTACCTCGAAAGGTAAAAGGGAGAAAGAAGGAATACTTTGTTTTATAAAAAGGAGTCATTCTGTGGCTTAAGGGGGAAAAAAAATCAGCGCCTTGCATATTTAAAAAAAAAACTAGCCCCAACCCCTCTCCACGAGTGCATCTAGCTGATATAGGTAACCGTGTATGCTGGACCAGTGCTACCCTCTCATGAGAACGAAGATTTTTGGAAAAGCCTTCTGTTTTGATCTGTCCACTTTAGCCACGATGCTCTTATTATTACTTTTTTTCCCTTGGAGGAGGGGTGTTTTTGTACCCTTCTTTATGCTTCTGCGAGACTCCTTGTGAAACCTAAATGCGCTCTCTCGTTCCCTGAACACTGGGGTCTCAGACGCATACACTGTCATATTTTGGAGCAAGTGATGTTTCTGCCTCACGGGGTCGGTCATGTTTATATTTCTGTGTCCTTTCTTCCTGCCATCTCCCTCTCCCTTCTGTGGGCAGTGTTGTGTATCAGAGGGTAGTTGATGTTGTTTGGGTGTTTCGTGGGGGTCAGCACTGTGTATGAGACCTAACCGTGTTTCAAGTGGAAAGAATTTAACTGTATAAACAGAACCAGTCTGTTTGAAAGGATTTTTGTTGTCGCTGCCTTTATTATTGAGATTTGTTACCCTTTTCACTTTTCCAGACGTTTCCACTACCTCTACTATATTTTGGGAACCAAATCACGGGACTGTTCAGCACAAAGAAACTGAAGTATGGCTAACTTTATTTTTTCTAGTGGGGTTAAAATAAGATAATCTTAACGTTAAACACCAGTGTCCTACGAATGTGTCGTGATTGTTGGGGGGGAGACCGCACAAACACCAGGAAGCCTCCGCCATCAAATGATGAAGTTTGAACCCAAAGTTTTTGTTTCAGAGCTGTTGATTTAAAGTTAAGGAACGGATTTTGTTTTGTTTGCCTTCTCACTTTTATGTTAGAAGTGCTCAGATGTTGTCAGTGGCGCAGTAGATTTTCTTATTTTTGCAGAACTGCCATGGTCAAGGATTTATGCCAGACTTACAGGATTTTATTATATATTTATTTTCCAGATAGGCTCTTACTCTGTAGCCATGGCACACACCACGAAACACTGACTGGCCTTGAGCTTGCGGTCCTCCTCTTGTCTCGGCCTCCAGCATGCTGCCCTCATGTGTGGTTTAGGATTTCACTTCTATAACACAGTTCATAAACACTGTGCATTTTAGGTGTATTTACACACAGCAAATCAGACGATGGACACAAGAATTTCCACAGGTTTCCTTTTCACACAAGGTGGCTAAAGTCAGATGAAATCTTGACATAAACGTGATTACTAGGTCAACTGTGACTGTGTAACCGGAGAAGAGCCGTTCACTTTTAAAAAGAAGCAATAGCTCTGCTCCGCAGCAACGCTGCACATCCCCCCCCCCCCACTTACCTCCTTGCTCTTGGCTTCTGACTTTGCGGTGGGGGGTGTGTGTGTGTTAAAATACAGCAGGGGAAATAGTTTTACGGGAACTGAATGGATCCCTGACTTAAATGATTATACCCAGTATGGAGGGGGGCTGGAGAGATGGCTCAGTGGTTGGGAACACTGGCGACTCCTCCAGAGGACCCAGGTTCAGTTACCAGGCAGCCCCCATGAGATCCGCCCCTCTCTGCTCACCTCCTCAAACACCTTCACCGGCATGCACATTCCCACACATATGTGTGTAAAGTCAGAAGTAAAATCTTAGCACAGAAACAGTATGGAGATCTAGGAGAATCAGTGCATAAGAAGTTTTGTGTTCTCCTTTTTGCTTTTTTTAAACCAAGAACCCTGAGACAAAATGACCAGAATATCTCTGGGGAGAGTTCCTACGAAGTCAAATTTGTCATGGGGAGGGAATCCTTTTCCATCTCATTACCGACTTAGAAAGAAATACAGGCCTACAGCAGGGTGTTGCTTATATAAAATTAGCTTTTTTTTTTAAAAAAAAAAAAACCATTGTCATCCATCCGTGCAGTCACACTCTGCCTTTGATTGGCAGACAAGCAGAAAGCATTTTAGAGTGAGATATTGTCAGAAATTCTTATATTGCAAGAGGCTGCATGTTTGATTAATGCAAGCACACTGCTCCAGGAATTCAGAGGAACATCCATACAAATAGTATGGTTTTCATAGACATTTTCTTAGTGATCTGGAGAACAAGAAGGGAAGTTAGTTCAGTGAAAAAGAAACAAATAAACAAAGAAATATTAAAGACTAATGTGCCTGGAGTCGGGCTATTTGCATAATTATCAGAGTGAAACTTGAAAGCCTGTGTTATTAGCCTGTGATAATAGATGCCTGGTTTTACCATTTTGTAGTTCATGTTTTAAAGGCTTTTAAATAGAAAAAAGTATTTCTCCAGGCAAATAAGGTTAATCAGCAGGGAACTTGCATACGGTCAGAAAGAGATTAGAGTCGTTTAGAACTACTGATTGGTAGAATTGTGGCTTACAGTTGCACTCTTGTAAGCCTTATTTTACCTGCTTGCTTTTCTTCCGCAGCTTGCCCATGTTTACAGTTCTGAGACGGTTCTCCATTCTGTTTACAATGTTCGCTGAGGGAGCTCTACTCAAGTAAGCTGTATTTGTAATACTTTGTCCTTGTTCCCGAGACTGATACTGTTATTTCCGTGTGTGTGTGTGTGTGTGTGTGTGTGTGTGTGTGTGTGTGGTTGTGGGAGGCCAGGTGGAAGTGTTGAGTTCCCCAGAGCTGAAGTTATAGGCAGTTGTGCGTAGCCTGATGTGGGTGCTAGGAATTTTAACTCCTGAGCCATCTCTCCAGCCCCATATATTCCTCGAACTCACAGAGATCTGCCTTACTCAGCCTCCTGAGTGCTGGGATTAAAGGCGTGCACCACCATCTGGCTACTTTAAGTCTTGAAAACTCAAACAGGCTCATTACCTTGCTATGGAATTAATGTAGTTGGAAAGGTAACAGACCGCAGTTAGAAAACTCCCAAACATGGGATATGCTGTCTAGAATTCTTGTGTCTGCTGCTGCCATTGGGTAAAGCCAAGTTCGAATCCTAGGTATAGGTTTTAAGTAATGTTCATGTCTTGGCTACTTCTACTGCAAATGTGTGTGACGTCTTTCTACTTAAAAAAAACTTTGACATAAAAATCCCAACTCAGTGATAATGAGCAAATAGTAAGAATAAGAGAGAACTGGGTATAGTTTTTTCTATAAGAAAAGGATTTTTGTCCCATCTTTTAAATACCTAGTTTCTTGGAAATATTCAGAATATGAATGTGATTGTATTTGTCTTTTTTGAAAAAAGACGTTCCCTTTGTTTTGTCACTGATGTAAAATGAGTCTTCATGGATAAAGTCACATGTTCGTATATTTTAAATTATTTTGCAGGAAGACTTTCTCTTGGGGTATTAAGATGACTGTATTTGCAATGATTATCGGAGCCTTTGTAGCTGCCAGGTAAGAGGTGGGCCAATAGAGCCTGTGTTTTAATTATCAATAGTTATTAATATTCTATCTTAAGTATCTTTGAAAACTACTGAAAAGACCTCCACTATTAAATCTTTTGTGCTGTGTTAGATTAAAACTAGAGAAATGGCGATTTGGGGGATTCCTAAAGTCAATTTATATAACTTAGGATTGGATGTTGTCTTCTGCTTGCCAAGCACATACACACGCCACACAGCACATTGACACACTTATGTATTCTTTTCCTTCTGAGGGGTCTGATTTTCCTGTTTTATAGTTGAAGGATATCTTCTATAACTCTCACGGATTACAGCTAGTAAGCAGCAGGGCTAGAAACCACGTCTGTCTAAATCGGTCTGTGGTTTTAGACCGTGTTAGCCCTTTCCCTTTGAATATCCACCCTTCTGTGAGATGAGGCGAAGGGCGACGAATCCTCTTCCTTTGTGGAAAAGGCATAGAAGCGTTGCTTCATTTGGTCTTTCTGAGGACATACCACAAATGTCATGACGTGGACGCCCTGTCACACTGCTGTAGCTTTCCGCAGTTTTATAAAGGTTTTTGCTTTAAAGTAAATGAAGAGAGACAGAGGAAAAGATACACTTCTAAGGTGAGGAAAATATGAAAGAGCCCAATTTGATGAGTACATATTGACTACAGATGCAGGCAGGCGGGAGGGAAGACAGGTAGGCGTGGGGAAAATACACGTGCACCGCCAGACTGAAAACTGAAGGTGTCTAGGTGCTCAGCCTGGGTGTGCAGGGAGATTTGCTAATGCTACACACTTTGCTTTCCTTTGGAGCCCTCTGTTCTTCAGCTCTTAGTTACACTTCCAGCATGTGCCTGGGTGGGGGTCAGTGTATGTAGGAGATGTAGACATCAGGTTCTAGTCTGCATTCACTCTCCAAGCAAAATCCCACTCTTTTTTTAAAATAAAAATTGATTGTGTTTTATTTATTTTGTGTGTGTGAACAGATGCCACAGGGTGCACGTGTGGAGGTCAGAGGACAGCTTGTGGCACTCGGTTCTTGCCTTTCACCATGTGGGTTTCGGGAATAGGACTCAGATTATCAGGGTTGGTGGCAAGTGCCTGTACCAGATGAACCATCTTACTGTCCCCTGAAATTCCATTCTTAGGAGAAAAAAAAAAACAAGACAGCATCATCAATTACTGGAATTTAGAGCTAACTCCTTTTCCCTCTGTGTTGCTTTGCCTCCTATGAGAAAAGTTCACTAATAACCACCCACTATCTTCTTAGAGGAGCTACACTAAACTCTGTGTACTCTAAAGTATTTTCCTGATGCCAGTGAGAGCCAAAATTGTACTAAACAGTTGGACCTCCTTGCATCTCCCTTTGCCCTGATGTTGCGGTGGCCTCGAAGGCTCCTTTACTAGTTTGGCCACAAGTGTGTAGTGTCTTGACAGAGCCATAGAGCTTGAGGGTGTCAGAACCACTGCAGGTATACTGCCAGATTTCCATTGATGGTTTATCTTTACTGAGTTCTTGTGGAAAGCACTCTACTAAGGTGTAGGAGCTTTGTCCCCTTGATCTCACCAGCGGCACCCTGTCACTTCACAGAGCAATTACTTAAGCACTTCAGTTCTTAGTCCTTGCTTATCCACTCTTGTGGTTTGATATCAGAACTATCACCCATGTTTCAGAAATTCCACCCAGTGACAAGCTAGTCCTGTCTTTTATGTGAATCTCTGAGGAAATTAAAAAAAAAAAAAAAGACCTGTTCACAGCCCTTTCCTTTGACTTCCTGTCTTTGAAACCAGTGCTTTCTGCTTTTATAGATTAGGTCATGATGTTTGGTTGCTTCTTGTCTGACCTTAGAGCAGTTTACAGTGAACCAAAATGATTATTACTTGTGCATGTGAAGTTTGTTTTGAGGTAGGGTCTTAAATATGTCTTTCAGGTTGTCCTGGAGCTCGATCTGTAACCCACACTGGCCTTAGCTTGTTTTACTTCTGCTTCAGCCTCCTAAGTGCTGTGTGACAGATGTGTGCCACCATGGCTGGCTCAATGATTGGCCCTTTGTGGTGACATGTGTAAGCATGGATGTTTCTCATAAAATTGCCAAATAAGGCCAGGTCTTAGGAAATGCTGGTAGCTGATAAAAAGCCATAAGGTCTACCTACACAAGAATGTGTTCCTGCAAGCATTTTAGCCCAGACCTGTTTAAAACGAACTGCATTGTTTTTAAAGGTGATCTTAAAGTGTTGCTTATGTTCCGCAGCTCTGACTTGGCGTTTGATCTGGAAGGATATGTCTTCATCTTGATCAATGATGTCCTGACAGCAGCAAATGGCGCATATGTGAAACAGAAGTTAGATTCGAAAGTAAGTAGCAGTCTACAGCTTCTTCATTGGATGCTCGCCGATGGTGGGGAAAGTATGGAATAGAGAAACATACTTAGCAGGGCTGGGGAAGGGCACAGGAGCTCTCTGAAGGTAAATGTGTTCATGCTAATATAATAAGGTATATGTTCATCCTAATATAATAAATTTGTGTTTGCCAGGCACTGTGGCACATGCCTGGAATCTCAGCTTTCAGGAAACTGAGGCAGGTGGATAGCCCCATGTTCAAAGCCTGCCTAGGCTGCAGAACGACACCAGCCTAGGCTACAGAGTGAAACACTATCACAAAAAGAAGAAAAAAAAGATGATGAAATATCTTTAAATTAAATTAGGTTGTAAATGCTGGCTTTTCTAGAAGGAAGTGTATGAGAATATCAACTTAGAATGAGATAGGAGAAATAAGAAATTCCACAGAGAAAATATATTCATGATTGTGGTTGTATTCTAGAAGACTTGGTGAGGGACCTAAAAGAAATAGAGGGGAGTGTGGGCACCTATGGAGGAGGGGAATGCTGGGAAAGGCTAGGGAACAAGGATGCCTTTGAAGGCTAGGGAGCCCTGGGCTTGCTCTCCGAGAGCACTGCCTTCCTGGTCCAGACCTCAGGTGTGTACCCTCAACTTTCTGTCTTACATTGGTAGTGTGCACACAGGGGCTTTCCATAGTACTGTCTGCTTGGTCACTGTCTGCTTTATATACAGACACATTCAGCTGTGGTTTTACCCCCAGAAAGGCAAGTATTTGAACCCTGTTTTGTGTGCTGCATTGTAGGGTTAAGTTACTATAAGAAAACAGCTATCTGGATTTCGGCTTTCTTTGTCACAGAGCTCTTAGTGATGGTTGTTTTTCATTTCTTAGTAGGCCTTGTGAGGACTCTCATCGATATTCATCTGAGATGTCACCCTTGTTTTTTCTGAGCATCCGATACATGCTCATCTCATAACCGAATCTTGCAATCTATGTGTGTTCCTGCTTATATCTTATCTTAATAAGACAAGCCATCCACTTGCCTCCTTGTCTGCTCTCTTCTGTGTATAGTATTTCTGAGAATTACTTCAAGTACTTTTTGGAGCTCATATGACAAGCAGAAACAAATGTCCCACTTGATCATGGTGATCCTACTGGATTCCTGATTGTTCTGGTTTTGAGGTATCAAAAGTGTCAGAGTACCATCAAAATAACCCACAACATTTCCCCTTTTTGGTCTAAATAAAAAGGGAAGGTTTTAACACAGTAAACACTATGCAATAAGAACAATTACCAGGTAAGAATTACATTCACAATGTCTAATTCATATGTAAATTAAGCTTTGTTTTATAATAACCTTGGGCTTCTCTTCAGTTTTATCATTCAATGGTGATGTAAGTTCTTCTCTAAATTCTTCTGTTGTGTGAATATTTTTCTTAGTTTTATTAGTAAGTCTTTATAGGGACTGGATCTTGATAGTCCATTTTTTTGTATTTGGCACTAATATCAAACCATTCTTTAAAGGATAAAGCATGAATTACCAGACTGATAATGGTTATAATTGCCATTATGTCAATACCAGCTACATTATTTTCCCTTCATTTAATTTTTCAAGTTTTAAGCCATCCATCGTGGAACTATACAGAGGCTTTAACTCCCTGCATTATATTGCTTCCCGTTATTTTTATTTATTTATTCATTTAATTTGATTTTTCAAGACAGGGCTTCTCTGTGTAACAGCCCTAACTGTCCTGGAACTAGCTCTGTAAACCAGACTGGTCTTGAACTCACAGAGATCTGCCTGCCTTTCTTCCCAAGTGCTGGATTAGAGGTGGTGTGCACCTCCACTGCCCAGTTCCATTCTTAATAAGGGTAAAAACTCTTAACAACACAACAAAAACCCCAAACTCATTTCCCCCTTAAGAATTCCCAGGCATCTCATTTGCTGACAAGGACAGGAAGGGCAGAGATCACAGGGGGTGTACTGCCTGACTGAGGGCAGCTTCTGCTGCTCCTGTGGAGGTAGCTATGGGCTGAGAGTGTGTGGCAGTGGTGACAGCAGTAAAATCTTGAGTGGGTTTCAAGGCTGTCAACCTGGTGCGGCAGTGGTCTAAGGAAGGGGTCCAGGAGAAGCCTGCAACCCACAGGGGGTGGAGGTGAGTTACCTGAAAAGCGAATACAAGGGGACATGCAGAAGAATCCTGCATGGCACTGGGCCGCCTGAATGACAGAGACTGCCGGCAGTGGGTGGCTAACTCCAGTGGTATTTGGGGCCCAGCCACCTGTGGTGTTTGGGGCCAGGAATGGGTGGCAGGTGGAGGCTGCTATAGAGTGGCTGCAACAGGAAAACTCCAGACTCACACACAGGGCCTGAGGGGAAGGGAGGGACAGCCAGCTGCAGTGGTCACTCTGCCAGCAAAAGTGGTGAGCTGCTGCCTTGTGATCTCATGCCCTGTACAGTTGAAGTTTTTATCTAATTATTCTTTATCAGTAAAAACTCGGGAGTTAAATATAGGGGTAAGAGCCTGAATGTTCCATGAAGTGGTGAAGCGATCAGTGACTTCCTCCCTCTCTCCTTCCTCTATCTAAAGGGGGCTCGAATCTTTCTAAGCCCCATCCTACCACTTCCTGTGTCTCTAGGTCCTCCGAGAAACCTCATGGCTAATTTTGGTTTGTGAGTAGTTAGCTCTGCCTTCTGATTCAAACTAAACTTTAATGGCAGTCTCAGGAGTGTAAGAATGCAATCAAAATATCCCACAACAGAAATCAGCCTGAGATATATGAGACTCTGTCTCCAAAAAACAAAACAAATAAGCCCTTTATAGAGTTTGGCTGTGTTAGCAGCTTTGTAAACCCAGCACTCGGAAGGCTGATCTAAGACAATTGTGAGTTCAAGGCTGTCCTGTACAGTGTAGTGGCATCTGATACACTTGCAGTGTCCTAAGGGAGAATGACATTCAGAACCATCAGAATGTGAAGGGAGCGATGAGGGAGTGGGTATTTGTGTCTTGTCACTTGTCAGGTATGTGGTTGGTGCATCTGTGTCCATCCTGCACATCCTCTGATCCAGGCTGGTTCGCGTTCTGGGTCATGGGCTCCTGTTGTGTAAGGCTGTGTGGCTTCACTGTTGATCTTTTCCTGGTACTACACAAAGAGGCACAGCGTTGCAGTGATACTTACCATTATGACTTATCCATTATTTGGTTTAACCTAGGGTCAGTATGGGTTTTAGTAAATCAGAACTGTAACTTCAGGACTGCTTGTAATCATGGGCAAGCCAGCTTGAGTTCTATGACAGAAAGACCTGGATCTGCATTTCAGGCTTGACTGTCATTATTCAAGTTAAGATACTTTTTAACTTTAAAAACCATCCAACATAATATACATATGTAATTGGATTAGTAATCTATGTGTGTAAAGATACCTAACTGCTGGAACCAACTGAAATAACTAATTGTTTACTCCCCAGGAGCTGGGAAAGTACGGCCTGCTCTATTACAATGCACTGTTCATGATCCTTCCCACCCTGGCCATTGCCTATTTCACAGGAGATGCACAAAAGGTAGGACTTTGTAATTACGGGTTATTTATTTACTGTTTATGATCAAAAGATAAACTTTTGGGTGGTTAGAAAGAGATGTGCTTATTAACTGACCACAAACTGAGAATTTACCCTTTAGATCTCTAGTGTGCTGATGTCATGCTAACCTGCCTTCTTGGCATAAACATTTTAAATATTAAGATGGCTCAGAATAGGTCTCTGTGCCAGGACAGAGAAAGAAAAGTTTACATAAAAAACATTTTTGATTAATTGATTTTATACACATATAACATGTTTTGATCATATACACCTTTCCATTATCCTCTATTATCCCCCCTTCCACACCTGCCTAACCCCTTCTTTCAACAAGATCCCCTGCTTGTGTGTATGTGTGTGTGTAATTGTTCATGTTCCATTGAGAATAATTAGGTGTTCATGTGGGAGCATAGGTTAGGGGTTATTTATTGGGTAATTACTCTATGGCTACACTTCTGAAGAAAATGCCTTCCTTCCTGTAGCTATTAACTACAGGTTTCAGGAAGAGGTGAGACTTTTTCAACTCCTCCCTCATCCATGATGGACTCTTGAAGGGCCTGCTTATGTGCAGATTGGAATAGGTAGCTACAGCTGCTGTGTCTGATTGTCACAATGGCCACATGTCCAGAGAGCTTCACAGCCTCCCTCCCCAGCCTCTGGCTCTTAGATTTTATCTACCCCTCCTTCATGCTATTTCCTGAGACTTGGTAGGAAGGATGTTTACATTTTCATTAATTTGTAAAATAGGAATGACTGCAAACTGTCCCTGAAAAATAAAATGTTCTGAATTATTAAACCTCTTTGAGACTCAAGAGTTCTGTTTCTTTGACAGGTGTTTTCCTTGCTTAAATCCTACCTTGGTTTCCCATCGCCATTAGGAGGTACTTGGTATTGCATGGTGCCATGACCAGACAAAGAGCAACTCATATAGTAGTTTACCAATTTTATGCAAAAATTTGCTTAAATAAGCCCCAAATAGAATAACAAAATCAATCCTAGAGAATTTTTCTGTAGAATATGCCCATATGTATAGAAAAACTGGTATTATTTTGTTAGAAATCACAAAATTTTGCAAACCAAATGGAAATGCAAAATTCTGCCAATAATATCTGTCCTAGAATTCTGTCTCTTGAACCTCGGCTTCAGAATAAATATGTTGGTTATGCTTTCTTCGGGCATCAGACCATGTATCAATGGAAACTTGAACAGAAGATTGTGAAATACTACTCATAAATTCTTGAAGCTGAGACAGAATTTTGGCAACCTCTGGAGCTTTTTTTTTTAAGACCAATCTTTTAAAGAGCTGTATATGAATAGATGTTTTAATGAACTGTGGCCTGGCTACTGGCAAGCCTAAACATGGTCTCAGAGTAGAAATTGCTGTTGCTTTGACTAATGGTGTTAAATAACTATTCTGTGGGTTTGAAGAAAATGGGATGCGATATGAACATTTCCTGAATCCTTATTATGTACTGGTCACTTACATGAGCTATAATCCAACTTTCTTAATAGCTGAAGAAAGATTAAATGATCCCCATTTTGTTAATATGAAAAGAGGTTCAGGACATTAAAAAAAAAAAACTTGCCTGAAGTCACAGTGTTGGCAGATAAGTTCCTTCCGAAGGCCTGGTCTGTAGAGTCTGCTTCCTTCTAGCAGGCTCGGGAGCCTTTAGAACAAAGCATGTACTCTTTCTGGGGAGCAGACTCACTCATGGCAGAACTATACACTGGTATAGGTTCTCGGAGAGCAGTGTGGGGAGTAATCTTGATTGGAAGTAGGTTAATCCTGTCTTTTTGTTGGGGTTAGTGGTAGATTGTTCCATGTACAGTCAGCTATAAATGAAAGAAGAACATGGATGATGTAAGTAACGGTGTTGTGGTACGAATTAAATTTGAAGCTTAGGACATGATCCTAACTTGGAGTTCTTACATTCCCATGTATCTTTGAGACAAGTCACTATATCATTTATTTCTGAGCATCTTTCCTGTGTTAAAAGAGTTCTGTGTTAACGTCTCTTAAAATGTGTAAGAAATCTAGGTTAGGATTTACCACAGAGGAAAGGTATCTGGTGTGAATCTGAGGTGGTGTAGGATCTAGAACCCATGTGCGTGGCTGTCAGAAAGGCTCATATCTGTTCAGGTATGAGCTGAATAGCAGTATTTACTACTCAGGTAAAGCTCGTGCTTAGCCTTCCTCCCTCAACAGCCACCTCCCCTTATCTTGATATGTAGGCCTGGATGACCTAGAACCTGGTGTGAACATCAGGCCGGTCTTGAACTGAGAGCTGTTCTCTTGCCTCTACCTCCTAAGTACTGGGATTAAGGGTATGTAAAACCACACCTGCCTAGTTCTTGGTTTTCTTACCCACCAAATGCACCAAGAAATGCTCACCTGCTTGGAGACTTGTTTTAGAGACATGATCAGAGCAGTAACATAGAACAGATTGGTAGGCAGAGCCAATATGATAAGGCATCCCTTAGGACCCAAAGTATACTACAAGACATTGACTGTCATGTTGCTCATCACATTTGTCTGAAGCCTTGTTTAGGGGGTCCACGATAAAGTCTGGGATATACTGCAGATTTTAGGTGTTCAGTAAGTTGGGCTCATTGTCAGCTTGTTTTTTTTTTTTTTTGTGGGTGTACTTTCCATGTGTGTGTGTGAATAAATGTGTGTGTGTGTGTGTGTGTGTGTGTATTCATGTTTATGATACTTTATCTTTAAGGCTGTTTGCAAATAAACAGTTGGAGCCTTCTTCTGGCTGGAAGCCATACTTTACCTGTAGGGTGTGGATGCATTGTACCTGACAGGATGCTTCATAAATAAGTTTCCTTGATCCGTGTTATATACCCTGAGGAGGGTTGTTATCCAGTTTGCAGAAGTGAGGGGGATTCTCAAGGATGCACAGTGGTGTTGTTTAGAATAGAACCTCTCTGATGCCTCTGGCTTCTGTGCCTGATTGCATGTGACTCTCCCAGCCATCTGCTGCACCTGCTGTATTTCTGCTCCATTTGGGACTTCCACGAGGGCCTGCTTACAGGACAGTGCGAGAAGCAGCTCGGTGCAGATGAAAGAGTAACACTGGAGCAGAGCCCACACCATGTCGTTCCCTTACTTGTGCACAGCCATAGTGTTTCTATTCCATGGCGATTAAGTGCTTATGTGTTGTGAAAAGAAAGACCATGTACCTGCCTGCGTGGAGTGCAGATTCCAGTAGGTGAGACATATGGTGCAGAGTCACGTGGGGAGAGCTGTGAAGAGAAACCTATCAAAGGGAAAGAGGGGACCGTGCTATTTTGAAAACGGTGGCTAGGGAAAATAATTTTGTAAGGCTCACCTGAGCAGACTCTTAAATAAATGGGCTGAGAAATAGTTTATATGTCTCTGGAGAGTAACCTGGGCAGGAGCAAAAGCAGGTTCGGAGCTGTGAGGAGCTTAGCACTGTCTGAAGTAGTAAAAGCCAGGAAAGGTAAGGGAACCCTTACTGAGGTGAGGGGAGGGACCTGAAGGTGCATTCCAGGTAGAACTCACCATAAACACAGGCTGGCTGCGGGAGCAGATCCATGGTCAGAAGATGGACAGAGACCTGGGGAAACTCTACTTTTCCTGAACAGGAAAACTAGGACCAAAGAGAACTTGGGTCTCTGTTCCGAGACCAGTCAGTGCCCTCACAGAGAAAGAGAACTTGGGTCTCTGTTCCGAGACCAGTCAGTGCCCTCACAGAGAAATGTGAAGAGAGCAGGACTGACAGCCTCTGGCCCCACTGTTTTTCATTGCTTGACTTTGTCTGAGTCCCCTCTGTGCTCTCTCTCTGCCTTGTCCCAGGGGAAATGAGTTAGGCAGATAAAATACTCCCTAGGTAGAACCCTTTCTGGAGCAAAAGGCACGCTGGTGTGGATGCTAGGTTCGTGTTAGCTAGTGTGAGCCCAGTGTCTGAGAGAGTCAGGACTGTTAACTGCTCTCACCATTAGACTCCAGAGCCACATAGTACAAGGATGGTCACATTTTCTTCAGCTATTTAAATAAAGAAACTCTGGAAAAATAGAAACCAGTAAAGTAGCCAAAAACTTGTTATGCATGTGTGTGGGGGAACAGGGTAAGTATATTTTTTCTATTATGGAACCATGCAGAAGTACTTAAAAACTATAGTTTATAAATTGAACTATTAAAAAAAGTATTCTGTCATGCATCTTAAATTTAAAAATAATTAGGGCAGGCAGAACAAACTGAATTATTCTTATTACTCACTAATAAGACCAGGCAGCAAAGTCCATTCAGGCAGGGAGACTTGCTTTTCTCACCAGGAATCTAGGGAGAGGGCTCTGAAAGTGCAGGAGTGGAGACAGCCCATGATGCTGTGGGCATGGAATTTAAGTAAGAATTGGAGACTCAGACACCCTAAGGCTCCATATAAATTACAAAACAGAATCTAACCAAAAACTCATCCCAGGGAATGCATAGTTGTACAAGGCTATGTGTTCCTCCCCTTCCTCCCTCCTTCTCCTTTCTTATTTGCAAAATCTTGGGATACTAGAAAGAATCGTTATACTTAGTTCTAGAAAAGATGCATCTTACAAAATACTCATAAAACACAAAACAACAACAACAAAATACAAAACATAGTCAGTTTTGATTTTTGCCAGTAATCTCAGAACTTGGGAGGCTGAGACAGGAGGATGGGGCTGAGTTTAAGTCCAGCCTTGCCAGCAGTGTGAGACTGTCTCAGAACCAGCCAGCTAGTCAGCAATCAATCACCCAAATCCCCCAAAGGCTAGCCACTGTGGAAGCAGGAGTACCAGGAGTTCAAGATCATCCTTGGCCACATAGTAGATTTAAGACTAGCCTGGACTATATGAGACCCTTTGTGTTATACAGAAATAACCTTGCTGTTTATGTAAAAAAAAATCTAGTAACTTATGTCAAATAAGTATGAGTATCATTTAACTAGCGATTTTCTAAAGCATCAGGATAGATGTGTTTACTCTGAGCATCAGGATAGCTGTGGTTATGCTCTGAGCCGCTGCCTCCATAAGGGAATGCTGCAGCACAAAGCCAGCATTGAGAGTGGCAAGTGCTGGGCTTGCTTCCTGGCAGCACTCGCAGCTGGATGTTCTCAGGTACCTGTGGACGAACAGACCCCTGCTGTGGACCTTACAAGGCCACGTAACCATGCATTGCATGGTGTCCACTGCTGTAGCCTGTGTGTTGTGTGGTGTCCACTGCTGTAGCCCGTGTGTTGTATCATGTCCTCTGCTGTAGCCCGTGTGTTGTGTGGTGTCCTCTGCTGTAGCCCATGTGTTGTGTAGTGTCCAGTACTGTAGCCCGTGTGTTGTATCATGTCCTCTGCTGTAGCCCGTGTGTTGTGTGATGTCTTCATTGTGTTGCTGTTTGAGTGCTGCTCAGAGAAGTTAAAGGAAAAGTTGCTGTCCGAGTCTAAGTAATTACTAACCATTACTTCATTAATAAGTAATGAAGCCTTTTAGGATCCTCACTTATCCTATTTGAAATACTAAGTTTTTCAGGCTTTCTCCGAGGACCACACAGGGTTTTTGTTTCTATTTATTTATTTATTTATTTATTTATTTATTTATTTATTTTGAGATTCTGTAGTATTTTCTCTTGTAGAGACAAATCCCTTATTTCTAGGCTTTGGTGTTCTCCTTGCAAAACAAATGTGTTGGATCAGAGATTCTTCATACATATGGGTGTGTCTTTCTCAGCTTGCATGTTCTCTACCTATTCTTGCCTTTGAGGCTGTCCTTTTTAAAAATAGGAGCCATGACTCAGTAGGTGAGGTGGGTCGAATTTTCCTACCATACATAAGTTATAGGTGTTAGAGCCCGAGGGCAGAGAGTAAGTAGTGACCAGTCTGGGCTCTCATTTTCCATCTAAGGCAGGAGAAGACGGAGAGAGCTTGTGGCAGATGGTAGAGTGTGGTGTGGAGTAGGCGGGTAGCCAGGGCGCCGCCCTTGGCCTCACTTTCCTAAGACAGGGAGAGAACTGTGGAGAAGATTTGTACTGCCGTTATCCTCTGTCTTGACAAGTTTCCTGGCAGCTTACTTCTGGGTAAGGACTCAAGCTTTTTCCTCCGTAGTTTTCAAAGGGACATTGTATCATGCTCACAATTCTTGTTAAATATATGGTGCTTATTTACGTGTTCTGTTTGCTCTCTGACCACAGTGTATGTTGCTCGTGTCTGTCCTCTGCCCCTCTCGTTCTCCGTGGGTAGCTCCTTAGCAGTAGCAGGCATTTCTAGGATTTTGTGGCTCTTGAAGTTACATCACTCAAGGAATGTAGTTTACCAAGTTAGATGTTTGTTGGTGCACAAACAAGCTCTCACTTTAAGGTGAATAAAAAGTAGCTTATTCCAGAGCCAGATTCCAGTGACCATAGCCCAGGAACACATTTTTTTATGTTACCCCAAATATAATGTTTCTTGTGGAAGCCGTGTCATGAAGTTTTATGGTTTTACAGAACAAAGGAAGCCATAAATCAAGGCAAGTTTAAAGCATATTGGTGGGTACCTCAGGGAGGCAGTTACAATCAAATGGGGGAAGTTTGTCTATCTGATGTTGTCTGATGGCACCCTTAGCTTTTGGGTTGGTGGATGTTAATGAATAGACTCCAACATGTTTTTATTTAATAGCTACATAATGTTAGTTCTTACACAGAGGTGAGCAAGGAATGGCTGTTCAGGGGCCTAGCATAGCCCAGGTAAGGAGATGAACCTCTGGACCACAGCTTTCCTAGAGTAGCCCAGGTAAGGTGATGAACCTCTGGACCGCAGCTTTCCTAGAATAGCCCAGGTAAGGCGATGAACCTCTGGACCGCATCTTTCCTAGAGTAGCCCAGGTAAGGCGATGAACCTCTGGACCACAGCTTCCCTAGAGTAGCCCAGGTAAGGTAATGAACCTCTGGACCACAGCTTTCCAACCTTGCCTGTCACTGCCGTTGGAATCAGGGCACCAGTCTTTGCAGACAGAGCTTTTTTTCCTGGAATTACCCTTCACAAAATTAAGCAGTATTTACAAATTACTTTTTAAAATTAAGTAAAAAATTAGCTGAGAGTGGTGTCACGTGCCCTTTATCCCATTACTTGGGAAGCAGAGGAAGGCAGATCTCTGAGTTCTAGACCAGGCTGGTCTACATAGAGTTCTGGGCCAGCCAGGGATGCATAGTAAGACCCTGTCTGAGAGAGAGAGAGAGGGAGAGAGAGAGAGAGAGAGAGAGAGAGAGAGAGAGAGAGAGAGAGAGAGAGAGAGAGAGAGAGAGAGAGAGAGAGAGAGAGAGAGAGAGAGAGAGAGAGAGAGAGAGAGAGAGAGAGAAGAAATAAGCTGGCTGGCTTCTCTTAAAGAATCATCTTTTGTTTGGGGGGCCTTATTCTGGTCTGCTTGAGTGAGGAGAGCTGACGTGGGCAAAGCCAGTCAATGATTGCATGCATTCTGGCCCAAAGCAAGTGTGATCTATTTGTTGTTATTAAAACCTGTGTTTGAGATAAGAGGATTTTGGAAGCTTTGACCCTAAAACCAGCAGGAAATGCAGAGTAGCTCTTAAGGGCTTGCTTCTTCCCTTTCCAGTCTCTTAGAGCTTCCCTGGCGTTCTTTCTTGCTCAGTGTAGATGGGATGATCAGGCTATAGGGCAGGACACACACCTCTGCAGGATAACTGTGTGCTTGACATTGCTGAGTTTGCTGCATAGTTAAGACATGTAATAAGGAGTAGCTTTTATTGCTTTTCTTATTTTGATGCCCTCTTGTGGCACAGGAGCAGCCGTGTGTGTTGTAGGCTCTGGTTGGGTCATATTTATCCTGCAGCTGTGTTTTCAAGTGCCTGCTGCTTGCATCGTTAGAGCCAAAGATCTATTCCTGTGCTAAAGTCAGAATCCAGAAGGCTGACTAACTTTCTCCAGAGGCAAGCCAAATACGTAGGGAAGGGGGCAGGGATCCCAGAAGAATTGTGTGTCTCCTTTTGAATATTCATTACTGGAATAAAATCTAGTGTTCCATAAAAAGAGATCCTTAAAGCGTAGACTATGCAAACTCAGGCCTATATATTAACTCTCTGACCTGCTGTTAGTCAAGTGTTGTCTTCTGGGGATAATAAGACCTTGATTCTCCATCTTACACAGTTGTGGAATTCAAATAGCATGATTTGTGCTGAAGCACTCCTACCTCCATAAATATCAGCCAGTGACTGTATTGGTTTACTTTCGTCAATGGCAAACATGGATAAACCATCCTTAGCACAGTGCCCCGAGGTGTCAGAAGTGCACAGCCACAGACAGGAAGATAGGAACTCATGAATGTGATACCGGTTATTTTTTTACTCACAGGTGGCTCCTGTACTCGTGTGTGTGACTTATGTATAATTAAGGGTATTTACTAAGACTGTACCTAAGAACTTGTAGAACTCATTCATTGAAAGACAAGATTTTGAAGGGGCTGTAGAGATGAATTAGAGGGTAAAAGTACTTGCCAACAAGCCCAATGACCTGAGTTGGATCTTTGGAATCAACATAGTGGAAGTGAAAAACCAACTTTTCTAAAGTTTCCTCTGACCCCCCAACACATGGCTTGTACATTCTCTTCCCCCAAATAAGTAAATGTAATTTATGGGCAAGCTCAGTGGGTAAGAGTGCTTGTTCTGCAGGCATGAGAACCTGAGTTTGGATCCCCAACATCCAGATTAAAAAAAAAAAAAAGCAAAAAAAAAAAAAAAAAAAAAAAAAAAAAAAAAAAAAAAAAAAAAAAAAAAAAGACCAGGCAAGGCTTTGTATACGATAACTCCAGCATTAGCGAATGAAGACAGGTGTAACTCACTGGCTAGGCAGCCTAGCCAAAAGGGAGCTTCCATGGCGCAGTGAGAGATCTGGTTTCAAAGCAGTTAGGTAGGGAGTGAGAGCGTGGTGTTTGAGGTCTTGCATGGCCGCATGCACACATACAGGCTTGTACAACTATACACTCAGGTTTGTATGTCTCACATACACAGAGCAAAACTCTGGGCAGGTGTTTCATCAAAGAAGAAATATTAAGTAAGCACATGAAAATACTCACTTTTAGTCAGTAGAGAAATACAGAATGAGAAGACAAGAGACCACTTACTGCTTGGTCGATCGACATGAAATAGTTAGATCTACGCGGGTCAGAATGCAGAGCAGTGAGAACCCCAAACGGTGCTAGTGAGAGCCTGAAATTGTGTAGCTAATGTGGAACATAATTTGGCAGTTTCTTATAAAATAAAGATAAGCTCATTAAAAGAACCGTCAACCTCACATTCCAGGTTTTATATAAGATAAATGAAAATGTGGCCACAGGTGTTGCTCAGAGATTCATTGCAACTTTATTTTTAAGAATAAATTACGTGGGAACAGTGCAAAAGAAAGTCTGTCAAGAAGTGACTCTGCAGACCGTGTACAGTTCACAGGGCAGGATGCTGTTATGGCTGATTGTACAAGTGAGTGCGCGACAGTGTTCACAGGACCCGGATGACAGCGTTATGCCAGAGCAATGAGGAAGACTCGGAAGAGCTTGTCCGTAATTGCTCTGTTGTCGGACAGAAAAGCTGTCGTAGTATTGAACTCCAGCCAGAAGACAGCATTGGATTGCTGGAGACCGGAGATACAGATGGTTTTGAGCTGCCTTGAGGGTGCTGGGAATCAGAACCAGAACCAGCATGAGATTATTGGGGAGATTTCCATTTCTTTGGGCCCATTGTTTCAATCATCTGATAGTCAGGTTGAGAGTGTCCTCATTTCTGGCAGGCCTGTTCTACTAGAGAAACACTTCAGAGGTCTCCAGGCCTGTTCTACTAGAGAAGTACTTCAGAAGTCTCCAAGGGCTAGAACAAGCGAGATATTCGACTGTGATGAGCATTTGGGTTGGGTGTAGTGTTGTCCTTATCTTGTCTGTAATAATGATTATGCACTTTATATTTGTTGATTATTATTGTTGATTATTATTTTTATTATTACTTCAAGTTGGTGTTTTTTTTTTGTTTTTATATGATATACCCCAAAAAGAAAAAAATCATGAATAAGCTGAATAATTGCTGAGCTAGGAATATGATTAGGTGAAAAGTCGGTCGTCCCATGGCAGCTCACAGTCTGAGAGCACAGTGGAGAAAGACAGCTGAGGGTAGGAGCCATGGAGGGGAGGAAGTCCTGAGGCACTACTGAAGTGCCTGCCTCATTGGCGGCTGCTGCAGAAGGAGCCTTGAGTTTAGCCTGCTCGGTGAACAAGAGTCAGTGTGGACGGGGAGGGCTTTCCAGGCCCAGACTCAGAGATGAAACTCCATCTTGTGTTTTGTGAACAGGGAGAGCCTCGTTTTGTGGGAACCAGAAACTGAGGTTTAGTTGGATTCAGGGAGTGTTGAAGCTGAACAGGTTGGCAGAGAGATAAAAGGTGAAATGTTTTTCACGTTGACTTATCCCTCCTCTGATGGAAGATGATCCTGTCTTCTTTTTTGGGTTCTTTATGTTTTGTCTTAAAACAAATAAGCACCAAAACCAGCAGAACAAGAGCTTCTGAGGAGGAGAGCTGTTTTGACTAATGTTCTCCAGACCGGCTTCCGTTGCACATGTAATTTAAGTCTGCACTTGAGCATATCCGCACTCCGGGAGGGTTAGGAAAGCCTTGGATTGACAGCCGCTACCTGCAAGAATGCATACTTAGACAGGTGTGACTTGAATCTCTAAGGAAAGGTCAGTTTCTTAGTACCAAGAAGGGGAAGCTCAAAGTCTCCTACATTTCAGTTTAGGAAGACGTAGACCTGAAAACTGGTTCAAATACTCATAACTTCAATTCTTTTTTTTATAATATTTTAATTCTTTATTCTTTGAGAATTTCATATATACATACGATTTATTTTGACTATTTTCACCTCACACTTTCCCTAATTTATTTTTAAATTTTATTTAGTTTTATTTATGTGTATTTGTGTGTGTCTGTGTGTATGTATGCTGTGTGTGGAGGAGCTTACAATGGCCGCAGGAGATTGTCAGATTCCCTGGAGGGGATTGGGAAATGAACCAGCAAGTGTTCTTAACCATTGAGTCACCTCTCCAGTCTACCTGGAGAGTTCCACTTCATATTCCTTGCCATTTTTAAAGAAATAACTGGCCAAGTCCCATTTGTCTTGCCCATGTACTCATGGGTGTGGGACCATCTACTGAAGACCATTCCCTTTAGAAATAAACGGTCTTTCCTTCCCCCAAAATTTGAAACTCCTGGGTACCACTCTGAGTCCTCGGAGTGATGTAGCTGGGAGGTGACAGATGAACCAAAGGACTCCAGCCAATGACAGCTGTTGGGAGGGCCTGCTCCATAACCCAGTGCTTCCTTGTGTGTTGCAGGCGATGGAGTTTGAGGGCTGGACAGACACCCTGTTCCTTCTGCAGTTCACCCTCTCCTGTGTGATGGGGTAAGCCTTTATACATTCCTAGCGCATCATTTCCTAGAGAAGCAGGCTTCAGGAAGTTGTTTGAATTCTTCTCCCTTGTTTCTGAGTGTCTTGTTCAGTTTCCTGAGTGTGTCACCTTCTAGATCTGGGAATATGCCGAACTGATCCCAAGCCACACAAGGATGGATGGAGAAATGAAATGTATATTCTTCCACCATCCTACTGTCTGATAACAGCTATTATATTTCCATTTGCATCATTTCATTTTTCTCAACATTGACGTCTAATGGAAATCATTGCCCCTCACCTATAAGAAAGAAGACTCAGAGCTTAAGTAATCATCTAAGTTTGCATGGTTAGTGGTTGACAGTGGTGGCATTTAGACTTGGGGCTACCTGACTTCTGTGTGGAAAGGAAGAGGGTCTCTGCATCTTTCAGGTGTGTTTTCCTTAGCTCGCCAATTTGGTTGTACCTCCTGCCTGAACATCTACACAGTGAGACAGTGTTCCAAAGCCTCAGTGGATCTGGGTGTTACAAATGCTGCCGGGCAGTTGTCCAGTAGACCTGCCACTCCCTCTTAAATTCTCATTTGCTTTTCTTCCACTATTGAGAAACTATCTTGCCTTCATCCTGGTCCTAGGGTCATTTTGTCCTAGTGGTAAGTGCCCAGATGGCAAAGGCCTATGAGCGTGAGCATCCTGTGTGACTTACATGAGTTAGCAGGAAGGATGTTCTCTAAGGAATCCTCATCACTGTAAATGAGATGGGCATGCTTTTGGTAGCAGGAAGAACACCGTGTCAGAAAATAGACACATATTTCTCTTGAGTACAGCTTCAAAGATCTGAAGCTGAGGCGAGTGAGGCACAGAGAGGTCTCTGTTGCTCAGAGCCCGTATGGCTGGCGCTGGGTGGCTCTCCTGGTGAAGGATTGTAGGACAGTAAGCTCTAGCCTGGGAAGGATTCTAGCCTGTGAAGGATTGTGGGACAGCAAGCTCTAGCCTGGGAGGGACTGTGGGAAAGCAAGGTCTAGCCTGGGACGGACTGTGGGAAAGCAAGCTCTAGCCTGGGAAGGATTCTAGCCTGTGAAGGATTGTGGGACAGCAAGCTCTAGCCTGGGAGGGACTGTGGGATAGCAAGCTCTAGCCTGGGAAGGATTGTGGGAAAGCAAGCTCTAGCCTGGGAAGGATTGTGGGCTAGCAAGCTATAGCCCATGAAGGACTGTGGGACAGCAAGCTCTCGCCTGGGAGGGATTGTGGGAAAGTAAGTGCTAGCCTATAACAGACCCTTTCCTCTCTGCCTAGGTTTATCTTGATGTATGCTACAGTGCTCTGCACGCAGTACAATTCTGCTCTTACCACAACAATAGTTGGCTGCATTAAGGTGAGATGAAATAACAATACTGTTTCTTTTTGGAATCTGCTTTATTTAAAAATGTTCCTCTAACTTAAAACTCTGGGGGGCAGTGGGATGCCTTAGTTGGTAAATATGCTTGCCACTGAACTTGACAGCCTGGGCACAATCTCTAAAACTCACGTGTACAAGGTGGAAACTGATCTTGTGTTGTCCTCTGACCTCTCCCCGCATACTGTGGGGACCCACGTGGTACAAGGTGGGAACTGACTCTTGTGTTGGCTTCTATCTACATTATGTGAGATGAATGCTTCCCAAAATAAAGAAGCAAAAACTGTCTTGAATTGCTTTAAATTAAAATTTGGCTATGTGGCCAATAATATGGCTCAGGAAGTAAAAGCGCTTGCTGTGTGAGCCTGATGACCTGCGTTCGCTTCTTAGAATTCATGTCTAAGTGAAAGGAGAGAACTGATTCCATGGAATTGGCCTCTGACTGCATGCGTCCCTCCCCTATCACGTACACAATAATAATAAAGTAAATATGGAGAGAATCTGCCAGTAACCTTAAGTCTCATAGCTTTATTCCTGTGTGCCAGCTTACTAGCTTGGCACTCCGTGGTGGTGATTTCTAAACTAGTTTATAAGAACTTAAGAACGGTATAGCTTTTACTTGGAGGTGGCTTAGCTCTGGGGAGTGCGGGAAGGAGAAACACATTAGTTATTGCAGAAGAAGAAAGAGCAGTAGACAGCTTCCCTCCAGAGTGGTAGACCTAGCCCTTCAGCCCCAGTGAGAACAGTGCTTCCAGCCTTTCTTTGGGAGGTAAAGCCTGCCAGAAGCGAATACAGGGGCGTTTCCTGTGTCTGAGCCAGCCCTCAAATGGCCTGCTTTTTAAAAGCTGTGCCTGGCTTCCAGTGCTGCCTTTCCTCCCATTCCCCTTTATTTAAGGAAGAATCATTTGTCTCCAAGCAGGAAAGCCAAACTAACTATAGTGTTGAGCTAATGCTTGTTGAAACCTGGGACCTCATTTATCAGACTTAGTGATTCTAGTTCTTCAGTTTGAAGAATGCTCCAGATGCCCAGATTCCTCTGCCATCAGGATGTGGGCTTTCTGGAAGAGTATACCAAGAGAGGGGGTCTGTGATCATTTTGGAAAAGGAAGGCAGTTGCCACTCTGATGCCCTTGTCAATCAGCAGTGAGGGGAGGGAATGCAGAGGGGAGGTCTTAGCTATCTTTAGATTTTTCTCTGCACCCTCAATGGAATGGGCATTGACCTTTTGAGAAAATGCAGTGGTTAAAACTCCCGAACATCTCGAGCTCCCCATCATGGAATCAGAGTTTGACATGATTGGTTCTGAATGCCCTCCCAAAGGACATTTCATTATAAAGACAGTTTTAAAGTTGGGTTTAATGTATTTTGTACCCACCCCATGCTGGGGATCAACCCTAGGAGCCTGGCACATGCCAGGGAAGTGCTCTCCCACCGAGCTGCGCCCTCCAGTCCTAGCCTTGAACACACAGCGAGTCCAGGCACTAAGAATGTAACATTCACAGCTCATGGCTCTTTACTCACTGAGAAGGGGAAGAGGTGAGGAAATAGGGATTGACTTACTCCATGACAGGAAGGAAAGATTAGGGAGTGTAAGATAATTAAGGATAATTAAGGACCCAAACTATATTTGTACTTGGGAGTCAGAGAAGAGAATTAAAAAAAATCTTTGCCTTTTATTTTTATATTTATTTTTAATTGTTTTGAAATTAAATCATTTTCACATTTTACTTTCTTCTCTAGACTCCTTCCGTCCACCTTGCACCCTATCAAAGTAATAGAATAATGGCTCACACATAAGTATACACATAAATACAACCCTATCAGTCTACTTAATGTTACATATATGTCCCAGATCTGACCACTTGGTATTGGATAACAAATTGGTGAATTCATCCCTGGGGAATATTATTGCCTTTAGTTCTTTGTCTGGGGTGCAGGGGGCAGGGGTTGAGATTTTCCTCCTATCAAGTGGGCCTTAAATATAATTGGCAGCAGTTGGTTACTGCCAAGATACGGGTTCCACTATTGAAACCTCTGAGATCTTGTCATGCTGGTCCTTGTGGTTCATATGTGTCACAACTGGGTAGGATTATTGTGTGCTTTCCTCTTTCCGGTACTGTGGGAAGACTTTCAAGTTAGATCCAGCTCAGATTCTCTGAGTCCTATGTCCAAAGTGTGTGGTGTCTTTATCAGTTGGTACCATCTATCTAGTAGAAGTAATTTTTTAAAACTCTGTGTGTGTGCATGTATGTGTATGTGACACACATGCATACAGTGTCACAGGACACCCCTGGAGGTCAGAGGACAACTTATGGAAGTCAGTTCTCTTCTCCTGCCATCTGGGTTCTAAGGATTGGACAGCGGTCATAAGAAACCTGCTGAGTCATCTGACTGGTCCAGTGGAAGTGATCTTAAGTATAATACTTTGAAATGACACCTTACATTTACATTTTGAGACGGGGTCTCTTTATATTGCCCTGTCCTGTCCTGGAGCTTGCTATGTAAACCAGGCTGGCTTCAAAGTCGCAGAGGTCCTTCTGCCTCTGCCTCTCGAGTGCTAGGATTAAAGGTATGGACCACTGTGCCTGACCTTACTTCGCATGTGTGTGTGTGTGTGTTTAAGATATCAAGGAAAAGCCCTCAAAAGACATTCTGTGTTGGTCAAATCTCCATCTTTTTTTTTTTTTTTATTTTTAAAAGAAGGAAAATCCTTGCAGTTAAGCAACCTTCTTTACTCTCTCCTCACAAGTTAACAGTTAGCCTGATGGGAGAAAAAAATCATGTTGGCCACAGCAGGAGGCAGCGCAAGTTTGATGATGTGTAGTGTTCTCCATGTTGTGAGTGTTCATCTTTTGGAGAAACAGCTGGGGAGAGGCTCACGTTAGAGATCCCTTATTCCTGCTCTTGCTGCACACAGATGGTGGACCCATGTTGGTACTGTGTGTTTATACATTTTGTACTTGAATCACATGTAGATTTCAAAAGCTCAGTTAGACTTACATAACAATATATCACTATTTTCTTTTAGAATATATTAATAACTTATATTGGAATGTTCTTTGGTGGAGATTATATTTTCACGTGGACAAATTTTATTGGCCTAAATATCAGGTAAGTAAAAATATTGAACTAAATGTAAGTACAGTGACAGTTGGGATTTAGGTCCTCAAATAGTGTCACAGCATAGAATTGGACTGTTTATTCAATTATAAATATGTCTGCTTATAAAATAAATTTGTGGAGTGCCTGCAATGTGGTAAATATATTTTAATGTCTCTAGCTAACATTTTAAAGAAGCATGAATTCCCTCCTGTGAAGTTAGTCTCAAATCCAACCAGAGAGGGCAGTTCTAACAACAGTGCCACTACCCATTCAAACAGTAGTGCCACAATTGCACAAGTGGACACATCTCTCCGGAGGCTGGTCGAGGAGACTGTGCACGTCCCAGCTGGATAAGATCACTGGTGCCTTTTCTCCCGCAGCAGCCTTACACACAGTCCCTTCTAGGACTCTGGAAGCTGCCTAGCAGAGAGGGCTCTTCCTGCTCAGTTCCTGCTAGATTTATGTGTATTCTGCATCCAGGGTATCTGGTGTCTTCAGCAATAGGTCTTATTGTTCAGTTATGGTGGGCACCTAAGAGGGATGGCAAGGGCTTGTATTATTTTTGGGTCCTCTGGGTCTTCCATCTCCAGCTGGTTTAAAGAGGCATCCCATACTTGACACTAGAGTTTTTGTTTAATAACTCTTGGCTTCTGGGAACAGCTTTTTCCAGTCATACAGAAAATCTCCCTTCAAACTCTCTCTTGTAATAAGTACATTTTTAGATTTGGCTACAAGATAGTATGTTTCCATATAGCTTTTCCATACACTCTTCATCTTGGTTCTTCACACCCCTTCCTTGTATAAGCTTTTCCAGAACCACTGTTCCCTCCCTCTGCTCCCACATTACCTTTTCCTAACCCCTCACTCAAGGCTCCTCCCTCCCAGTGGCCTCCTTCTACAGATACTCCAAGATGAATACAACATTAGAGATTCAAAGCTAAAATCCACCTGTGAGGAAGAATATGCAGCATTTGGTTTTCTGTGCCTGGTTGCATCACTTAATGTATTTTTTTCCTTTTCATCTATTTAACTGCACATTTCATGACGTCATTCTTCTTTACAGCTGAACAAAACTCCATTATGTGTCTGTATCACATTTCCATCATTCAGTTGTCCGCTGGTGACTAGAGCAGCAGTGAGCATGGGTGCGCAGGTGTCCCTGCAGTAGACATCTGATCAGAATCCAGAACCTAGCCATTGTGAACAAGCAGTAGTGAGCGTGGGTGCGCAGGTGTCTCTGTAGCAGTATGTAGTCCTTCCAGCATCTGCGCAGGGACAGCTGAGTCATGCGGCAGATCTGGCTGTAGCTCTTGGAGAGCTGTGCACACTGATTTCCATAGTGTATCAGTTAGCCTCCCACCAGCATCATACCTTTCTTCTAACTTTGTTTGCCACCATCAGTGAAGAGTCGACTGACGCTGTCTTTTAGTTCTAGGATTTGAATTTTGTGGTCTTAAGTATTATTTATATGCCTACAAATTATCCAGCTTAGTTTTGGGCCAGGCCTCTGTCCTGATGTTAGTCTTGTCTCCTTAGTAGCCTGCTTGCCACCTCTACCTGACTTATTCCAGACCCAGGGAGGGAAGGAGGAAGGGAGAGACAGACAGACAGGTACGCTGGGCTTGGCATGGGCTTTGAAACCTCAAAACCCACCTCCAGCATCGTACCTCCTACACACCTACTCCAAGGAGAGCACATCTGCTAATCCTTCCCAGGACTCTCTAGCTAGGAACCAAGCATTCCTGAACCCATGGAGCCATTCTTTCAAACTACCACTCCAACGGTTCCTGGAGGTTGCTTCTTGAAGTGGTGTGGAGTTAGAGTGGATGACGACTTTTGTTTGCCTCTGAGTTATTGGTACTTCTGAATTCCAGTGTTCTTGTGTGTTAGGGATAAAACTAGCTTACTGTTGAGTTAGAGTGGCAGAACCCAGTAAGATTCAAATCTGGGCATCCCAACTCCTGTTCAGATGTTATTTTCATTACAGCTTTTGGCAAGGAAAGGAATGTTGCTTAGGGTTTTTTTTTTTTTTTACTTTAAAAATGAAATTGTCTTTATTATTTCTAAGGATATATTTTAGTTGCTATTCTCTTTGACTTGTTAGTATGCAAAGACAGAAGTTGTGGATATTGACTTTTTAATGTAAAAGCCAAACTACAGGAACTATTGAGTAGATTTCACTTGTTTAGAAATGATTTCAGTTCCCCTTAACAGACGGCACTCTAAAGGAAACCACTGATGGAACTGCATTTCTGAAGAATGTGTGTTTGATTAAGCCTGAGCAAATTCGGCTCCCTGCATTCTGCTTCATTTCTCAGTTGTACTAGGAAAGGCCTGAGAGTCAGGGCTAGTAGGATGAAGGCAGGAGGAATGGGAACTAATCCTCTGCTACATAGCAAGTCACCACCAGCCTTAGCCACATGAAACCCTATTCCAAATCCCCACCCCAAAGGGAAGTTGAATGTCCGCATCTCTGGCCTGGTTCAAGTGCAGGAAGCACGGGGCATGCTTCGTAGCCATCCAGGTGCCGTTCAGCTGTGCTCCTATGATTCACGGAGGTGTTACGTTTTCACTAGAGTACAGTTGAGAGGCTGTCTGGATCTTCTCAACGCTTTTTCCAGTGTCCCATTCCTCAGTCTTCAGCCAAGGGCACCTCCCAAAAGAGAAGCAGCAGGCAGGGTAGGGAAGGAGCAGTGAACACAGAACTTGCTCCTGTGTATCCATCCATCAGAGTCTGGGCTCTGGCCCCACGGCTCAGACTGAAGAAGGTTGCCTTCCCGAGTAGTGACACCATAATCTTACAGCCAGGACAGCTAGAATTCCTCGGCTCTCTGGAATGCATCTTTTTCTGTCATTAAAAATTAACACGTGATTAAATAATTAAATATAATAATTTATTCTTTCCACTGTGCAGTGCTGTCAGTTTTGACAAATGCATTTAATCTGTTACCCTTTTGTATGTGATTACTTCTATCCGCCCCCAGATCCTGACAGAGATTTCTACCCGCAGAGCTTCCAGAATGCTGCATGAATGATGTGTGTTGTTTCTCTTTCAAACCCAGCTCTCTCACGTGCTTTCCAGCTGTTTTTGCATGCATCGACACCTCATACACTTTTACTGCTGAGCACACTGTTGGATGGATATATTTACATCTTTCAACATTTGAAAGCAGTTGGGCCGTTTCCAGTGAAAGCTATTATACAATTATGGATTACCTTCCATAAATACTTGCCTAGAAGTCTGTGTATGAACACAGGTTTTCATTGCAGTGGGTTAAATACTTCGATTCCCTGGGTTGTATTAATAACACATTTAACTTTAATAAGAAACTGCAGGATAGGGTGTGACTTGGTGCTGGAGTGTATGTCTAACATATGGGATTTTATGAAGAGAGAGAGAGAGGATATGAGAATATTGCTATCCTTCTTTCCCTCCCGTCGGAACTCCTTTGCGTAGCCAGCAGCAGTGTGTGGAGTTTGGTGCTCCTCGTCCTGGCCTGGCAAGCTGCCTGTCTCACTTTGCGTTCAGCCCCTCGTCCAGCGCTGTCCTGCAGTCTCTCTGTGATCTTGTTTCTCCCAGGGTTAATTATTATTTGAGCATCTCTTTGGTGCTGACATACAATCAGCCTGTTTTCTTTAGTGAATTGACAAGCCAGATATTTGCCCATCTGGAACACTAGGGTCTCATGAGTTTAGAGTTCTGGAAATATAGCATATTCTAACTTGGGACTTACCTTTTTATTAATAGTATGTTTTGAAGAACAAAATTTTTAGATTTCGATGCAGAACAAGTTAGTGATGTTTTCTTCTGTGTGTGGTGCTTTCATTGCTGAATCTGAGAAGTCTTTTCCTGACTCAAGTCTAGAAAGGTTTTTCCTTGTGTTCCAGGTGGCTTTGTTTCAGGCTTCATAATTACTCATAAAGCCTTTTTTCAGTTCATTTTTATTTATAATAAAGTCTGGAATAAGGTGCTTTTTAATGTGTTCTGTAAATATACATATTCAATTGCTTCCATGCTTTTAATTAAAAATAAAGTCCTTCAGCCAGGCGATGGTGGCGCACGCCTTTAATCCCAGCACTCGGGAGGCAGAGGCAGGTGGATCTCTGTGAGTTTGAGACCAGCCTGGTCTACAGAGCTAGTTCCGGGACAGGCTCCAAAGCCACAGAGAAACCCTGCCTCGAAAAACAAAAAATAAATAAATAAATAAATAAATAAATAAATAAATAAAATCCTTCAATCATTTGCTTACATTCTCATAACACTATTTTATAGGTTTTTTTTTGTTTTTGTTTGTTTGTTTGGGATTTTTTTTTCTTAATTATTTCAGCTCTATAAGGGAGGCTGAGAAAGGAACCGGAGAGCCTGCCTCTCTGTACCAGCGATCCTACTGTAGCATGGTAGGTTCCCTCATGGAAGAGGGGTCTAGAGTGAGCCAGTGGCATACCAGTGAGCACAGCTCAAGGACTGGAACCCAGTCCTAGCTTCCAGAGTCTTCAGTTACAAGTTCTGTGAATGATTGAATAAGCTAATGTAGCCTCACGGGTCACACGTGTAGTTTTGCCAGCTTTTGAGGGCAGAAAATTGCTTATCTTCATTTTGTCATATATTTTGTTCCCAACCCCTAAGAGGCATCCAGCCATAGTGATAACAATAAAACATTGCCAGTGTTTTCACGCTCGGTTTGTGCAGTTGTGCAAGGCCCTCTCCTTTGTAATGGCTCCTGTGAGTGTCCCGTTTCATAGAGACACTGAGGACTTTACCCCTAGTTGTCTAGATGCGGAGTGCCTGGCTGCAGTTCATCTTCCATTCTGCATTCTTAACCCCAGTACTGTTTATTTAGTAATAGCCAATAGTTATCTATTAATTCTCTTTTCATAATATGTATTGTGGTAATGTGAACCTGGAACCTTTTGCAGAGGTTTAAGAGCCATTTTCTATGGCCCGTGTGTCCAGGCTAGACTCTGCGGACTCTATGATACAGTGTGGTCCAGCTGTGGAATTGCTTCCCAGGACGTGGTTCCACTAACTTTGCCCAGCACCTGAATCTGTCATGCTCTCATTTGGATCCTTTGCTTCTTTCCTTAAAATTGTGTGTGGTTTTTAGAGCCAGGGTGTTTCTCCTGAGTGTTTCCCTTCTTAAAGGTCTGTCTGGTCCAGTCTTCTGAAGTACAAGCCTGAGCTTCCCTTCATTTGGTAGCTTTCATTTGGAGAATGAGAAGGACATATTTGTATTCTTTAGTGACTGCTGAGGTCACACATGCCAGGCTCTCTATATATATGGTTTCTCATTAGTGTAGCTAGGACTCTTGAACAAATTGCAGAGAAGCCAGCTAGCTCTGATATCTCCGTGGGAAGAGGGGAGAGCAGGACTGGAATGTAGCAAAGTCCTATGTTCTGCTGCTGCTGCTACCAGCTACCTACTGTTCTCTCCTCAGAACCTTAGCTTCTCCTTTTTAAAATGTGGGCTTTCACTTTAAGTTGTCTGTACCATTTGTTTCGGCTCCCCGGCGACTTTAATCAGCCTAGCATGTCCTGTGGCGGAAGTCACTTTTTAGAAGACTTGGAAATTTGAAGAAGTTTCCCACAGGTTTGGAAAACTCATCAAGTTGCTCTCCTACTTTTAGTGGGAATCTACTCAGATTTAAATTTTCTTGAAGGGAGAGGAAAGGAGGGAGTCAGATACAAGAGAAAAAGTGACAGAAAGGCTTTTGTCCTAAGTGTCAAGGATACTTAAGCAAACAACAGAACCGAACATTCATTCTCTTAGAAGCCTCTTCCTAGCCGACAGCCAGGAGTGGTAGGAGATGCCAAACAGGCACTCATGCTGACCTCCTTTTCCCTTACCTGTTTCTTCAAAACCCAAGAAGGCACAAGGAGCCTCACAGGAGTTCTGATCCGGAAAAAGCATTTGTCTGGCATGTTAATAAAGCAAGCGATGTCCTTATCAAGGGTGTGGATGCCACAGTTATCTCTACAGGGTTTGGGGATCTTGTTTTTTTTTTTTTTCTTCTAAATTTATTCCTGGGCAGTGTCCCAGATCTCCTAGGCAGATGGGATGGTTCATAGCCTGGCCAGACTCTTCTGTGACTAATACATTTCTGTTTTTGAAGTGTGTGCGAAGACCAACACTTATTTTGGTATAGGTAGGACATACACAGATACCTGGGAGGCAGCAGCTAGCTTTGCGTTCTGCTCTCCTCACCGCCGTCTGTCTGCTACTGTGTCGTCCTTGTTCTTGCAGCTCCACTCTCAGGTAAGGTAGCCTGGGCTGTTGGATCTGTTTGATCCTTAGACTACATAAAACAGGTGCTCACACGGACAAGGCCAAACCAGAGAGGAGTTTCCTCTTCGGGGTGTCTAATCTGGCCAGGAAGATGGATTTATTTATAAACAAGCATATGCTCAGAGCCTGGCTGAGGCAGCTGAGCTAGAGCTTCTGGAATGAACCGGAAGCCTTGTCTTTCTGGAATTTTCCTTGTTGTAGAGATGCTTGCTCTGCTAGCTGGAGAGAAAGTCATGGAAAGAACGAGGCAGGGAAAAGCCGACTAGGAAGGGTTGTGGCTGCATTTCATGTTCAGACCGGGAATGGAGGGAGCGAGCCCCTGACTTTAGAGAGAAGAGCAAGCAAAATGACCTGAAGTTTTCCAGCGCGGGGCCTCCGTACATAGCAGGGACGAGCAGTGAAGGAGATGGCGTTCAGCTAGTTAGAGGAGTAGACTAGGAGGACTGTTTGGTCAGTACAAAATTATTTTGGGGAAAGGGAAGGATGTTGGTGGACTTAGTTTTTTGTTCTGTTTTGTTTTGGTTTTGCTCTGGGGGAGCTGAGAGTGGTCTTGCTTCTGTGGGAGGACTGCACTTGGAGTCAGTGGTTTGTCAGGGACTGTACTTGTTTGGAAATAGCAGAAATCGAATTCTTGAGTCATAGGTTTTAAGTGGATTGGCATATTTGCCTTACAGAATGCAGAGCCGTCTGCCTAGACTTACACACACTAACATGTCCGTGGTAAATAACATGGAGGCAGCGGTGACTGTAGGATTCTTTTCCTGCCGTGGGATTGCTACACTGGATTTTATAGACCGAGTATCTGATTGTTGGAAGGTAACTGTGGCTGTAACTGTGTGTCTTGGAGGTACCTTTTCTTTTTAACAAACACGTATTTATTTTATTTTATGTGTGTGTGTGTGTCTGTGTCTGAATGTATATATGTACACCATGTATGTGTGGGAGCCTATAAAGGTCAAAAGAGACGCTGGATCCCCTGGAACTGTTCTAAACAGGAGCCACCTTGTGGATAATAGGAATGGAGCTCAGCTCTTCAACAAGAGTAAATGTTCCTTACCACTGAACCATCTCTCCAGCCCCTTTTGTTGTTTTCTGACGGAGTCTAATGTATCCCAGATGGGCCTCCAGCTGATTGAGGTGAACTTGAAGTTCAGACCCTCCTGTTTCCAGCTTTGCAGTGTGGGGGGCTGCAGGCCTGTGTGCTTTTACTCACTTCTCAGACAATAGGCATCTACTGTCCCACTGTAGAGGGCTGTGGGGACCAAGCCTCTGATGTGCGAGGCTGGCTACCCGCTGAGCTCCACTCCCAGCATGCGGTAAATCTAGAATCCATGGGCTGTGATCAGAAGTGTATCAGCCCAAGTGCTACCATTTCAGTTCCGCGGGGTCAGACTTGGGAGAGGTGGGCGTGCAGTTTCAGGCCAGACTGCAGTAACCTGACTAGAGCCCTCTGTCTGTAGGAAAGTACGGCTGCTGCTTCTCCTGCTGCTGCTGCTGCTCCTGTTCCTCCCTCACAACTGTGTCTATCACAGCAGGTCTCTGGATTAGTAATACTTGGATCTATAATAGTTATGTTCAGGTTTTTAGAAAGGCTTGTATAATGAGTGTTTCTTAATTTTAATATGCATATACATGTTGTTGACAGATATTTAGTTCCATGAGTTGGCATTTTTGTAAATACAGTACTTGGTGATGATCAAATCTGGGTGGAAGACCTGAAGGCTCCCTTAGACAGGCTGCAGCAATTTCCCATTGTCCCTTGCTGTGGACTAGATGCTGTGTTCCCCAATGTTCATGTTCTAGTTCTGACTCCCGAGGTCAAGGGTGTAGGAAAGAGGGCGGTAAAGTTTGGAGATGAAGCTTTCTTGAGATTGGTGTCCCTAGCAAAGAGGGGGACCCCTGTTGCCTCCTTCATTCAAGGACCCAGTGAGAAGGCTCGCATACACATTCCACCTCTGGCACACTGCCCAACTCCAGAACTGAGAGAAGCAGATGTCTGTTGTTCATATGCTGTCTGGTCTACAGTACTTTATAGTGTCATGAGTAGGCTAAGGTACTTAGGACTCTACCTCTCCTCTGTATCAGGATAATAGGAAAGTAGAAGAACAGGAGTATCTCCTCTTGACCACTGTGTTATAGTGCTCTCTCTCTCTCTCTCTCTCTCTCTCTCTCTCTCTCTCTCTCTCTCTCTCTCTCTCTGTCTCTCTCTGTCTCTGTCTCTCTCTGTCTCTCTCTCTCTCTCTCTCTCTCTCTCTGTCTCTCTCTGTCTCTCTCTCTCTCTCTCTCTCTCTCTCTCTCTCTCTCTCTCTCTCTCTCTCTCTCTCTCTCTCTCTCTCTCTCTCTCTCTCTCTCTCTCTCTCTCTCTCTCTCTGTCTCTCTCTGTCTCTGTCTCTCTCTGTCTCTCTCTCTCTCTCTCTCTCTCTCTCTGTGTCTGTGTGTGTGTGTGTACGCACGTGCACGCACATGTGTATTAACATGGATTTATGGATTTTATTTTTATTTTTATTTGTAGTGGGATTAAGCACAAAGCCTTCCTTATGCTAGGCAAGCACTCTGCCACTGAGCTACAACCCCAGCCCATAATTATATTCTCAGCACATGTAATCTCATTTAATCTTCCAGATAAGCCCAGATGCACAGTGGCTGCCTCCTCTTCCTCCTCCTCCTTCTTCTTGTAGTTTTTCAAGACAGGGTTTCTCTGTGTAACAGCCCTGGCTGTCCTGGAACTTGTTTTGTAGGTCAAACTAGGCTGGAACTGATGGAGATCTTCCTGCCTCTGCCTCCCGAGCACACGGGCAGTGGTGGCACACACCATTAATCCCAGTACTCGGGAGGTGGTCCGCAGGAATCATGCTGGGGAGGTTAGACTAAAGGAAGCTTGGTATAGTGTGGATGGAAGGAGAGCTCAGAGTGGGTAGTGATCTATTAGCTCCTAACTTCAGTTCCTTCCTCATGGGAGCCTGAGGCTGGCAGTTTTCACCCTTCACAGCTGGCCTGGCTGCGAAGTCAAAGCCCAGAGGAAAACAGAATGAGTTTTAAATGAACAACATGCCAATGAGCCTTGTGGTCAGGATGAAGATGGGGCCAGGCCAGATCCAGGGCAGGATAAGTTTAAGGGGAGAGTCCAGCGCAGGCTCTAGCTGGCTGGTGACCCAGTGGAATGAGTACTGGCAGCCTCAAGTGGGAGTCAGGCAGGCATGCTGTTTGTGACCCCCCTCCAGCTTACAGCTTAGTTTTGGAGGCAGGAAGGTGTGAAGTCCCCTCAGAGAAATAACAGAGCTCATCGTCTTTATGGACGCACTCTGGTGTGCGGTACATGAGCAGGTGAGGCATGCTAGTAACCAGCTGCCATAGGCTGCAAGCTCGCTTCTAACTAGAGAGGAGCCACCTAGCACCCTAGCAGCCCGCTGCAGCGCAGGGAATGGTTCTGGTCTGTCTCCCAGATCTTTCTTCCAGTACAAACTGCAGCTCATATCCATGGTGCTGTGGTTCATATAGAGGTGACCACCATTTAATGTTTTGTGCAATTTTTTCTTATTTAAGATGTCATTGCCTGCTTCGTTTCGTAGCATTTTAATGGGTGTGTAGTATTCCGTCATGTGGATTTATATAGTAATTTCTCATGGTAGAGCACTTCACTTTTAATCAGACTTTTCCCCATTACAAGGGACATGACTTAGTTCCCTTCTCCTTTCCCTCCCTCATGATGGCTGTCTGTCTTGCAGTATTGCTGGAAGCCTGGTGTACTCTTACATCACTTTCACGGAGGAGCAGCTGAGCAAACAGTCGGAGACCAGTAACAAGCTGGACACCAAGGGGAAAGGAGCGGTATGACCTGACGGCCCCCGCTCTGGTACCCTGAAGACACTGAGAAGTCCTGACTGGGGAGTAATATTCCTTTGCAATTGTATGACCCTAGGATTGATTGTTGCCTTTGAAAATGTATTGACTGTATGTGAACTATGTTTGAATTAATTTATATCAGACTGGAAAATGTGCTGGGTGGGTTTAATTTATTTTTCTTCTCTCCGACAGTGAAGCATCAAGTCTTCTGACATCTACTCTGTAGCTTGCTATCCAGGTGACCCTGGCAGGATAGACAATGTGCTCCAGGGAGAGCTGCCTTCCAGTGGGCTGTCTCCGGGGGCAGGTTAGCTGGGAATGCAGCAGAGGATCTGAACTTCGTTCTTTTTTAATTGCATTATGTTCATAGTATCACTACGTTTGCCAAAGGTGACCACTTTGGCACTAAAAACCCCACGAGGCTTTTCTGAAGTGTTTTACTTCCCTGGATTGTGTGGGGTGAGCAGAGTGTGCCTTGGAATGTCTGGTTCCTCTTTGTTCAGTAGGAGACGAGCAAGGGGTGGAGGAAGCTGGTTGTTACTCAGTTCTTCACTCACCAGGGGTGCATTGCGCATGCCTGTTGGGCACTGAACTGCGTGCGGGGATGCAGAGACAGCTGGTGGTAGGAGAAAAGCTCGCTCCGCCATAGACTGAATGTAAGATGGAGAACGTGATTCTCTGTCCAGCTCGAAAACTGGGCCTGCGCGCCAGTCACTTCAGCCTCCAGAACTGCAGGCCTGTGACGTTAGAAGCACCGGCCCTGCCTACTCCCCAGAGAATCCGGAGCCCCGGGGAGGCACTGAAGAAGAGCTGTAGTCTGTAATTTTTGTGCCTCACTGGGGAATAGGAGAGTTGTGATATTTTTTCTCCTCTATTTAAAAATTTTATTTGTAGGCTCCACCTTGAATATAAATTATATATAAAAAAGCACATTTGCAAGTTTTCTGCAGCCTTGTATCCGGAATCTGTGAGAGGTTTTGGTCAGTAAAGCTGAGGCAGGGTCTCCACAGAGTACTAGTGGTTCTCTCTCTTGGTCAGTTCACAGGCACACCGAGGGCTCAGGCTGGGCCCCTCTGCTTTTTGTCTTGGGGTTCCTCTGGTGAGTGAAGGGTTCGTGACCAGCATGTGGACACATAAACAGGATATAGTCTGGCACTTACAAGTGTTTGGCCAGAGGTCTGACCTTAGCGGAAAGGACGCAGATGAGAGAATGCGGTGGTTTGTAGGCGAGGCCTCTGCCTGCACAGTTTTGGGGGATGCTCATTTTAGGTCTACCCCAAAAGAAGAGTGTTTCCATTTCAGAGGATTGGTCCTTGGATCACCTTCTAGCTCAGATGAGCCATGCAGCTCCCGGAACTGCCTCCTCTGAGCCCTCTCCTGTGGACGCTCTTCCTCCCACCTGTGTGGTGCTGGTTGTGCCCAGGAACAGGCTGTGTGGAGTTTCCCTTCCCTGGGGAGACAGTCTCAGTCCTCTTTCCTTTTGAAAACACAAAACAAAAATGCTCTCCATATAATTACAGCCACTGTGATTCTGCTTTTTAAGAAGAAAAGTATTTTCATATTCTGATGGCAAATTTGAAAAAGCGAGAACTATTTTCTGTCTCAGTGGGAGGCAGTTGCAGTTCAGATTGGAGGTTCAGTGAAGACTCAGCTGTCACCCTTAGGTAGCTTCCAGGCCTTCCTCCCTCACCTCAGAACTAAACACACTGGACTGCTTCCTCCACCTCGGGCAGCTGTGTTGGTCCTTGTTGCCGTCCCTCTTCCAAGCCTGCCGTCTATTCTTCCTGTTCGCGTCTCACCTTGTGGAATGATGAGAGACTCTAGTGTTATGTTTTTTAAACTTTATTTTGAAAATATTTTTAAAGAAGAAATCTACTGGTTAGATTTTACTGTCTCACAGAAATGTTTGTAGAGATTATTTGTTCACAGATGTTTCCTTCTCAGGCTGATGACTGACTTGCCCACAGGTGTCCGCCTCTCACATGTTTCTTCAATATAGATTTTATTCACCAATTTACTTAGTGTTTTTAAAAGGTACTGAGCATTGAGGTATGTAAATCAGGTGACAGAAACATGAAAGAAAAATCATGTGCCTAAATATTTTTTTAATGATGTCAAATAAATACTTTTTCTGGAAAATGTGTATTAGAATTCTTTCCTGCGTCAAGAGCAGTTGAGAGCTAGGTGTCTGCTCACACTTAAGAAGGTGACCTGCATGCAGGTGCTTGGAGTTAGACGTGGGGACAGTGTTCGGTACTAACACTTTGCAAAAATAGTACCTATGATGATTACATGGTCAGTGTCTTTGACATGCCTGTGACGGACTGGAGGAGAAAAGTGCTAACCTGTCTTCAGGACGTTTGATCTGCTTGATGAGTTGGGTTTTTTTCTGTGTGTGTGTGTGTGTGTGTGTGTGTTGAGTACTTTTACTAGGTAATGCTCCCTGAGTGAATGCACTTAGCAGGACAGCCACTTTGGCACAGCAGACTCAACAGAGATGGAAGTACATTAAGGTGCACACTGAGGTATTTTTTAAGAAGTTACCATTGTAACTTCCTGCAGGTATGCAGAGCCTGTCCACCTTCCTGTGCAGTCGTCCCCAGGTTCCTTCTCTAAACTGAAGCTATGAGCATTGACCAGAGGCCTCCTTTCCCCTTCCTCTCGTCCCTGACTTCCCCAGTTCCTGTTTCTCCAAGTTTGACTAGGCTACTGCAAGAGGGATTTGCAGTCTTTGTCTTTGGGACTGGTTTATTGCACACAGTGTGTCCTCCGTGCTGCACATCAGGCTTTCCTTGAAGGGTGCTGCTGCTCTGGTGTGCACACAAGCACAGACCATTGATGGGTCATGTGGGTGGGGCTCTTGTGAGCTGCGCTGCTGTGAGCGTGGCTCTTCATGTCAAGATTCTGCTTTCAGTCCTTTGGATATTGTCCTAGTCGGCCTGCTACAGCTGAGAGTCACTTGAGAGGGAAGCCTTGGTTGAGGGATGATCAGCACGTCTCAGGGGTTCCCAAAGGTAGGACCCCATCCATCCATCCATCCATCCATCCATCCATCCATCCATCCATCCATCATCCATCCATGAAGCCATATCATCAGGGGTTGTCAGCACATTTCAGGGGTTCCCAAAGCCTGTCTTCTTATAGGACCCAGGACCATCTGCCAAAAGTCGGCACCACCCACAGTATCTGGACCCTCCCACATCAACCATTATTTAAGAAAAAGTTCCACAGACTGCCCGACGGGCCACTGTGTTAGAGCTATTTCCTCACTTGAGTTTAGCTTATGTCAATTTGAAAAAAAAAAAAAAAAGATACACAGCACAGTACCTTTAGAAAACTGGTATTTGAAACTAATTCTTAAAATTGATTGGTCTGTGTGTTCGTGCATGCGTGTGTGTGCCATGGGTTGGAGGTGAGAAGGCAACTTGCAACAGCTGGTCCCCTCCTCCCACCACCCGGGGACCTGGTGATTACACTAAGTTCTCAGGGTAGACTGTAAGCGCTCTTACCCTCAAGCCATCTCTCCAGCTTTGACCTGATTGTTTAAAACTAGGATTTGGGAAAACACCAGAGGAGATAGCTCTCTAGAATTCCAGGGCTTCTGTGGTGGTTTAAAAGAAAGTGGTCCCCAAAGGGAGTGGCACTATTGGGAAGTGTGGCCTTGTTGGGATAGGTGTGGTCTTGTTGGAGGAAGTGAGTCACTTTGGAGTTGGGCTTTGGCGGTCTCATATATGCTCAAGATACCACCCATAGTCTCAGACAACTTCCTGTTTGCCTGCAAGATACAGAACTCTCAGCTGCTTCTCCAGCACCATGTCTGCCTGCCTGCTGCCATGTCCCACCATGATGATGATGGACTGAACCTCTAAACTGTAAGCCACCCTAGTTAAATGTTTTTCTTTATAAGAGTTGCTGTGGTCATGGTGTCTCTTTACAGCAATAGGAACCATAACCATAGCCTCTGTACTTAATCTCTTATCTGGAACATGTCTTCCCTTGGTACTATAGCACGTGATGTCATCCCTGTGGTTCCTTACCAGCGTGTGTGTGTGTGTGTGTGTGTGTGTGTGTGTGTGTGTGTGAGACGGGGGGGGGGGGGGGGGGGGGGGGGGGGGGGGGGGGGGGGGGGGGAGAGAGACTGTCGGGGTGAACACGTGAGGAGGCTCTTGATACTCAGTTCCATATCACTGTCTTCAATCATATTTAAGTTTTATGAAGGCAGAGATTCTGGTCTGTTTAGTTCCCAGCCTATGCCAGGCACACTATAAGCGCACGATAAATATTCGTTGAGCGAATGATTCTAGATAGTGATCACTTTCAATTTTAACTTTTAGTTTTGAAAAAATTTAATTTTTAGTGCATATTTTGGAAGGTCGACATCAGCTGCAGCATTTGCATCAGCTGCAGGACTCAGGTGACAAATCCCAGGGTCTGTGAGAGGTGACGGTGGACGCAGCCACCACAGTCATAGCCTGGCGGTGGGACATTGAAATCAAAAGTCATCTGCCAGGAAGACGTGGCCTGATGGCTACCAGTGTCATTAAGCTGGCCAAGCTACCCGAGGGCAGCTAGCACTGCAGCTTACGAGGACCTGGGGAGGGGCAGATGAACTTCAGGGGACAAACTGACAAAGCCAGTGTATGCGTGAGAACTGACAGGATGGAGCCAGTATGAAGGCACCCAAGGAAGAAAACGTGGATTTTTTTTTTAATGATTTTTACAAGGTAGAATTCACAGGTGATGAAGCCTGCTTCAACAACTTGTGAGGTTATGGTCAAGTAGCCTGGAAGAAGGCATGCATGATGCCGAAATGTATAACTGAGTTCCGGGGGATTTCCCTGTGGGAAATTACACCCTTTTCCTGCTGCTCAGCAATTTGACTAAGTAGAGTGTTCTGGAAGACACAGCATCAGACTCCAAATTCCTGGCTAATAGTTTTTTTTTTTTTTTTAATATTTATTTATTATGTATACAGTGTTCTGTCTGTATGTATGCTTGCTGGCCAGAAGAGGGCACCTGATCTCATTACAGATGGCCGTGAGCCACCATGTGGTTGCTGGGAACTGAACTCAGGACCTCTGGAAGAACAGTCAGTGCTCTTAACCTCTGAGCCATCTCTCCAGCCCCCTGGCTAATAGTTTTATTACTCATGTCCCACCGCATGCTGTCCAGTCATCTTTCACCTTAGGGAGCCATTCTTGATTTGCTAGGTCAAGGTTCACATTCTTGCTCCATGCAGGCTTCCACTGGCTTCCATCTTGGTTTTCCAGGAATTTCCCTTTTCTAAAACTCCCACTTAGAGCTGGAAGGTAGACCGTCTGTACACTTCCATCCTCTGGATGCACATCTTCCCTGAACGTAAAATGCGCCCAACGGGGAAGTGAAGATCTAACTTCTCAAGGTGTCTGTTTCTCCATGTGGTGTGGAAACTGGGCAGAAATGCGAAGCCCGGTGTATAGTGAGTGTGGCCCAGTGCCCCCAGAAGCCACAGCTCAGAGTGATCAGAATGATCTGTAGTGGGCTTCTCTACTGGCGATCCTGGCCATGATTTGCACTGTCTCCAATGGACTCAGAAGGAAGCCACACCCTGTGAATATCAACCTGCTTACCCAGAAATACAACTGGCCAAAGGGTAGCTAACAGAAACCTGAGACTCTGGCCTCTGAGGTCTACTAGGCCTGTCATGAACCCATGTAAACTAATACAGTGTTGCGAATGGAAAGGACCGAGGTGATGCTTTTCTGTCTCACCTGGTCCCCCTGGACCGGTTTCTTTCCCGCCAGTCAGTCCCCGCAGCTGCTTATAAAATAATCATTTGAAGCTTAATATTAATTATAATTGTTTGGCTGATGACTGCTTATTACTGGCTGGCTCTTACGTTTAAATTAACCCATTTCTATTAGTTTATATCTCACCACCAGGCTTGTGGCTTGTTAGCTCACCTCTTGCTTCCCCAGAGACTGCTGGTGTCTCCCAGACTCCGCCTTTCTTGCCCTGTATCTCTGCTTAGATTTCCCACCTGACTCTATCCTGCCCTGCCATAGGCCAAAGCAGTTTTATTTATCAACCAATGAGGACACATATTCACAGTGTGTAGGGTTCCACAGCACAGAAGGGTCTAGCCCTAAGCTGCTTGGTGTAAGGTTGCAGAGCCCTGGACAAGGTCCTCTTTTTGCATACTGGGCTGATGTGGGAAGGTCATTTGTCAATCTGTTGTTTCATTGGTTAATCAATAAAGAACTGCTTGGCCTGATAGGTCAGAAAAGTAGGTAGGTAGACAGAACAGAATGCTGGGAAGAAGGGAAGTTAGGCAGATGCCATGCTGCTCCTCTCCAGGGTAGACGCGATGAAGCTCCAGCCCAAGATGGACATACACTAGAATCTTCCTGGTAAGACACCACCTCGTGGTGCTACACAGATTATTAAATATGGGCTAAGCAAGCTATGAGAGTTAGCCAAGAAGAGGCTAGATATAATGGGCCAGGCAGTGTTTAAAAGAATACAATTTGTGTGTTGTTATTTTGGGTGTAAAGCTAGCAGCGCGGGAGCCAGGCAGGACGAAAAGCAGGCCCGCAGCTCCTTCTACACTGGGCCTTAGGTTTTCCTTTCTAAAAAAGGACAGGTCTGCATATAAGGCTCTAAGACTGTGGTTCTCAGCCTGTGGGTTACAACCCCCTTGGGGTAGCATATTAGATATTACTGATTATCAGATATTTACACTGCTACTCATAACAGTAGCAAAATTGCAGTTATGAAAGACAATGAAGTAATTTTAAGGTTGGGGTCACCACATGAGAACTGTATTATAGGGTCATGTCAGGAATGTTGAGAACCACCACTCTAGAGGGTCTCTCTGGACCGGGACAAGCTCTCCTTGCCCAGCGCTTAGATTTTGGCTTCCTGCTGACTATAGAAGGGCAAGAGAGTGCCTGATGCAAGAGAGTGCATGACGAAGCCACCAGCTAGCTGTTTTCACTTGCTTTTCTTAGAAAATAAGGACAGTTGGGACCAATTGCCATGTGAGTGCTTAGCAAAAACCTGGAGCTAACTACAAATTCCTAATTCTGAAATCCACAGGGCTCTGAATATCAAAATTTTAACTCATTTGGCAACAAAGTCTAACCTGAAACTTACCTATGGGTGCATCCTAATGTGGACCTAAATGTTTTGACCATGGGTTGTTTTCATAAATGTGCTACCAATATTCTGAAAAATACCTTCTTCCTCTCTGGAATGCTGGCTGGTGGGTTTTAGGTAAGATTAGAAACCTGTCTTTACCCAGTGACCTCACAGCCTTGTGACATCAGTCCCACTACAAACGATCCTTATGTTACCCGGAGATAGCTTCAGGGTCCTGCTTTCCACAGATTACCAAGGTATCCAGATCAAGGGACGCCTTGAAACGTGGCTGAATTGGGATGGGAAAGACTGGTGTTGTAAAAATGGCTGTCTTTGAGATAGGTTTCTGAATAAAATCTGACTGTTCTCTGGTATGCACAGAAATAAAGTATGAGGTGTGTGTGAAGATAAGGGAAGGCAAGGCCAGGCTTTGAGTGGCTTCTCTGAGGACGGTTTGCTTTCTCTGTCCACTCCACCATCTACTCACTGAGCACCTTAGCATGGCCAGCAGCTGACACTGCCTCAGAAGCTTCCCCAGCTTCTAGTACAGCCCCTTCTCATCAAAAAACTGTATCTCAGGAGGAAATGAACATTACCACAGCATACAATTTCTCTGTATTCAAGCCACAAATGGATTCAGACCCTCTGTGGAGCCCCTGTGACTTGGGCTGTGGTGACATTCACTTCACTGCTTGTCGAATGTTTCTCCTTGCCACACCTCCCTGCAGGCCTCGGCAGAATACTTAGTCACGGGAGCACACATACAACACTGAAGATGCCACCATCTTCACTGGGAGTCATTCGAGGAAACCATAAAAGCGGTGTCTCCAGCTCTTTCAGTCACAGGCAATTCTGACAGAATCGAGCTGTTTCATTGTGTTCAGCATTTGCACAATTGTTAAGAAACTTTGCAGACATAGCCCAAGCACACTTACATTCTGTTTTCTGAGATACCAGCAGCTATCTTTTAACACCAGAAGTAAGTGTAGGCAACGGAATGGATACCGTATACCATAAACATCACACTCAAGAAGTTGGAAATCTCAGAACATCAACCACCCCAGCAAATCCATCACTTAGAATGTATGTGTTCAGAGATTAGTAAGCTATTACAACAAATTTAAGAAGGGCTGGAGCGATGGCCCAGAGGTTAAGAGCACTGACTGCTTTCCCAAAGGTCCTGAGTTCAATTCCCAGCAACCACATGGTGGCTCACTGCCATCTGTAATGAGATCTGGTGCCCTCTTCTTGTGTGCAGGCATACATGAAGGCAGAACACTGTATACATAATATATAAATTAAAAAAATAAAACAAATTTAAAAGGGCACACTCAGAATGACTGGCACATTTGTTCATTGTGTCAAATCCCAGCTGGACCCAAGGGGAAGACAAAGATACTGTCAAGTCACTAGAATAAAAGGTTCTAGTTTACACAGCTTCAGTGTTCTAGTTTTCACAGCACCAGATAGTGTATACATACATAGGTGTATGTAGAGAATTTAAGTGTCTCATTTAGCCCAGGTTGGTATCAAACTTGCTGTGTAGGCATACAAAGACCTTGAACTTTGATCCAATCCCTTGGTCTACCTAGGAGCTCAAACTATAGTTCTAATAGATAACCTTTGAATCTGTTATTTCTTATTAATAAAAAAACAAAAAATTAAATATATCTATATATCCTACACTGGGGGTGTGATAGAAGTCAATTCAGATTATAAAATACATGGGATCAGCAGTTACTTGGGTAGGTAATCCTGTATAAGACGGATTTTGAAGAACACTGTGGATTTTTATGGTAGATTTTTCCAAGTGACCAGTATTGAGAAATAAAGAGGGAAAAAAATCATTTTCAGAAAAAAAAATTACAATCTGAAGTCACTCTTCCCATATGCTGTGGATTTTGACAACGCTACTTTAGTAACTATGGATGACATTGGGAAAGCCTGTCTGGTTGACACTGATGACTGTCACACACAGGCAACAGGGGTGGTGCACATCTGCACTGAGTACCCATAGAGACTAAAAGCCGAAATTAAGACACAACGAAACTCAACAAAACATCTACATCACATCACACAAGTATGCTTACAAAAATACTTTAATGAGCATATCAGAATGGCAGAAGGAAATGGGAGAAGGGACATATTTTACAGTGCAAAATTATTATGCAGAAATTTAAAAACATCTAATTCATAATTTTAAATGCCTACTTAAATATTACTTCAAATGCATTTTAAAGCTCAACAGATTTTGCTTAACTGAGTTACAGATTCTGAACCTTATTGAGAATACATCATAAAATATTATATATTCCAAATAAAAACGACAGTGCTTTGCTAGGACCTCAATAACTACCAACACAGACTTTTCCTTTTGTGTCTCAGCCTGGCCTCAAACTCACCAAGTAGTTGAGGATGGCCTTGAACATCTGAATTCTTTTGCCTCCACCTCCCAAGTGCTGGGGTTACAGGCATTCACCACCACACCCAGCTTATATGGTACTGGCGATGGAACCCAAGGCTTCATGCATGCTGGTGCAAGCATTCAACCAACTGAGCGACACCCCTGCCCATAATGAAGGCTTTTCTCATCTTAACTAAGAGCCCAAGAGTTATGAAATATACTAAATCTTAAGCAAATCAGATTCATGATATTGTCAAGATGTTCACATAGTGCAATGACTTCTCAAGTTACAGTGGCTGCATTGACAAAGGGTGAAATCCCTGTAGAAACACAGAACACAATACAGTATTTGGGAAAAGCTGAGCATCACGTATTAGTGGAATGTCTTTCATTATGTATACTTTAAAAAGAAAAGGAAGATTTATTAACATTTATATATCTGGCACATTTGCCATGCCTGAGAATTTCCTTAAAATGTTCCTGTAACAAGTTTCAACAACTCCACAAACTTGCATACCAGATGATCTTTAAAAACGTAGACACGACACCTCCAATATTGCAATGATTGAGAAGCACATCACTGTTCTTTTAAAACATTCCTATAGACCATCTGTGACAAAGAGCTAGGATGGCTTGGACTCATTTAATAAAATCTGCTTTAGAAATAGATTTCTATTTTCTGGGTGTGGTGGGAAACACCTCCAATCTCAATATCGGAGCTGAGGTAGGAGGACTTAAGTTCCAGGTCACCCTGAGCTACACACTGAGACTCTGTATTAAAAAAGGGGAGAAAGGAGAGAAAGAGGGAGAGGGAGAAGGAGGGACAGAGGGAGGGGAAAAGAGAGAGAGAAATGGGTGGGTAGGGGTGGGCAGGGAGACAGGGACCATGGCTGTCTGCTAAAGCTACTTGACCTACTGCCATTCTGGATAAATTATTTTTTTTTCGGTAAAACAAATAAACAAAAAATCCTCATGCTTCTCAGCACTTCCATCAGAAACTGATTTATTGGGATATTTATGTAAAAACAGTAAATGCATATTATATGATGTGTTGTCAAAGTGGCTTCCAATACTGACTAGGGGAAAGAAAAGGTTGTTCCCACTGGTGACGGGAAACAGTCTGAACAAATATAAGAATACTCTGGGGGATGAGGCCTGGACGGTCATTCTCAGTGCAAACCTTTACCCAAGCTGCATCAGACAACTGAGTCGGTAAAAGGACCACAGATCTGTCATTAAAAGCATTGGCTCTTGAACTGATGGTTGGGAACAAACTGAAGCAGCATTTGGAAATGTGTCTGTGTGACAAAAGGTAGCTAATAATCCTTTACTAAAAAAAAAAAAAAAAAAAAAAAAGACAAAAAACAGTTTAGAGATAGATTGGTTTATCAGCTGTATAAAACTACATTTCATAAGAATTTTATACTAAGAATAAAATGGCACCCATCCTTACAAGGTTAGTGCACACAGATAATCCCTTTAAAAGAAAGATCACACAGAACAACCATTATTTTGTATCTGTTTCATTTTCGAAAAACAGTATCAAATCTGACAAACTGGTTGTAACCGGAAAGGTCTGAAAATTCTTAAAACCATTATCTTCTCATAAAAATCAATATTGCTACTTGTCAACAGCTGTAGCCAGAAGTGACAATCTCATGAGCGGACCTTTCCTTTCTGCTGACGTCATGAAAACAGTGGGCAGTGCTACAGTGCCTGAGAGTAACTGCACAGATTCTATTCAGCAAGGGGCATTTGTGCACTGAAGCTGACAGTCAGTCTTTGTTTTCCTTAAAAATAATCTTAAAAATTATAGTAAATGCAAACAAACTTGCAATCTGAGTATCATGCTGAACTCCAGAAGTCCCAAATTATTTGTCCATAGAAGTTTGAAAAAAAGTATGTTCATAATTCTTTATGAATGCTTTTAACCACCTGGATAAGAAACATGACTTGTTAACTACACACACTTAAAAATTCATTAGAAAAATCTTAGCAAAATAAAATGAAAGCTGACAGACTCAGAATATCAGTTCCTCTCATAAAAGTTTACCAACTGTACAAGTTAAGAAAATTATACAAGCTTTTTGTATTAAGAAAGGACAGCTCAGTCAAGACATATGTACTGTAAAAATCTTTCAAAGGCTACAAAGAATCTGGAAAAATACAGAATGTATTTCTTAAGCCCAGATAAGAATATGGAAAGACATCATTGATGTCAACAATTTTACAAATACAAACCTGACTTGGTTTATTTTTAAACTTCTACATATAAAAATCATGCTAGCATAACCTTCAGGATTCATGAGGGTTTCCTTAGTTCAATTTGTATGGAGAGAAAAATGTCTGTTGTAAAGACATTTCTAGATAGTCAAAATATTGGTGTTGAGCAGAAACACAAACTTGATGTTTTTCCCCGCTATTCTTCCTCATCAAAAAAAAAAAAAAAAGGAAAAATTAACTTTTAGTCAAATTTATGATTAGTATCTCAAGTGAGAAGGTACAGGTTAAGTCTTTGGGTCATTCAAAGTTACCAATGTTTTATATCCTTAAAGGTGAAGTGAAAGAACTTGCAAAAGGTGGAATTATGAATCCTATTTCTTAAAGTTAGGACTCAATTCAAATGTCAAGATTTAACAAACTGCTTCAAGGAAATCAGCTTTCTAAAGGTCACCCACCAAACCTGAAAATTGTAGTCACACCAGAATTTACTGCAAAGAAAGTATCAAAGGCCTAGGACTTAGTCGTTTGTGTTTTCATGTTCCTCAAATTTTCCATGCAAAACTGCTTCTTGGAAAAACTCAGATGAACCCGGACTTTCCTTCCCATTGCTGTTTATCCGTCGCCTTTTGGCAGGTCTCTCATTTTTCTCATCAAAATCATTTTCATTTCTTGCAGTCATATGGGCAAGTTTTGGGTCAGTGGTCAGGTTATCTGCTTCATAACCATTAGTGTCCATATCTGTATGAAGTGGTTTCTTATTTCCACCTGTTGGTCCATTAGCATGTAAGCCTTCAACTTTTACTTCTTCTTTGTTTAGTATTTCACCTGGTCCATTAGATGACACACCTACATCCGGACAGAAAGATCAACTCATCAACTCGTCTAAAATAGCTGCTACAAGAGTGTCTTCACCAAGGAACAAAGGCGGCATCAGATGTAAATAGACTCATGGTGAAGTGTGGCTTTACTGTTTACCAGCGGACGCCAACCAAATCTTCACAGGCTACACCTTAGTCACGTCTATGTTATACAGCTGATGTGAAGTTGAACTAAACGGATTTTAAGGACAAAGACCAGAATCTGATGTATATTAAAAGCATAACAGGACTGGAGAGATGGCTCAGTAGTCAAGAATGCTTGATATGATTAGAGTTCATTCTGGGTTCAGTTCCCAGAATCCACATGGAGGTTCACAACCACCTATAACTCTATCTCAGGAGATCTAACACCCTCTCCCAGCCTCCTCAGGTTTCAAACACATGGTACACAGATATATATGCATACAAAGCAAACATACAGTAAAATGAAAAAAATATGTTATTACCTACTTTTTGTTTTGAAACAGTTCATGTTACAAGTTCCCAAACTACCTGAAAAGTAAGTATTTCTGATGGAAAGTACCTGAGTTTGTCTAAAAGTTAAAGCAGTACTTACACCTAGGCATTATCCCATTCAGGTAAGAAGATGCTACTGAACATAAATTTCTTGAAAGCAATGGTCCCTGTGTAGATTGTTTCATGAATTTCAGTTTATGACGTCACTAATAACTCTTTCCAATTACTCTATAGTGTATGTTTGATGTGTGCTGATGTTTCACACTGTTTATACCTGTAGCTTTTAGAGTTTATAGCAAATTCCCTTGACCTAGATATACTTCTTAGTTGCTTACCATTCTGATTACTATTGCTGACAGTGCCATCTTCTTTCTCCGACTGGCTGTTACTACTATTGGAGGCAGTAGGGGGAGGAGATGGTGCTCGGCTAGAAGCAGCACTTTCACTTTCATCCAAAAGACGATCCATGTAATCCCTTAAGATTAAGTTAAATAACACAACAATTATTTCCTTAAATAAAATGGTGATAATTCAAATTAGCTGAAGTTAAATATACATTCCACTATTAACACATGTTCTGACTGTCACTTACTCTCATGACAATGCCTTACTACTGTACCAGGATCCAAACAATGACTGTGGAAGCTTCTTTCGCTATGAATTTGTAGGGAGGTGTTTGAAGGTGCTAAGCTAAGAAAATGTAAAGTCCATGGCAAGCTTTAAGACTTTCTTTTTTTTTTGGTTTAAGGCTTTCAAATGAGCAGAGACAGGCTCAACATGGCTTAACTAAAGCTGCAGTGCATGTAAGCGAAGAGGTGAGGATGATGTCATCAGGGGTACAGGGTGATTTCTGAACTGGTTTCTAAATGGTTTTCAGATTCTTAAAGACAACCCCTGAAGGTGCAACTGAGACCTAACATAAAGGATGATCCATGCCAGCCACTATATAGCTCAGCTTTCTGCCAGATTTGTACCATAATGGGTTAAGCCCTGGACATATTTGCTGGTATCAGCATCTTGCTATAGACAGTCTTATTTACAACTTTATTACTACTTCCTGAACTATAGTTGAGGATCTGACACTGGGCTGAGGTTAGATGATCTGGGCTAAATACTTGTCTGAGGGTAGTTATTTTATAATGAAATGCAGATAAATCCCAGGTGTCCTATCTATACACATGGTTATTGTATTAAGCATGAAACTGGCAGACTGTGTGTGGTCTGTGGGTTGGCTGCTGTTTCTGTAAAGTCCAACTGAAACATGATCATACACCTGTAATTCCAGGACTGGGCAGCAGAGATGCTGGATCCCTGCAGATCACTACCAAGCCAGACAGTCATGGTAAGTATTGAGTTCCAAGAAAAGACCCTGCCTAAAAAAACTTGGGTACTTCCTAAAGAACAAAACCTGAGGTTGTCCTTTGTTGCAAACACAAAACAAGTATGTATCACAGAAACATACTGTGACCAGACAACAATCAACGTAATATTCTTGACATTATAAATGTAATGGCTTTTAGAATCTAATTGCTCTATGCTCTACACTGTCATTAGAAAACAACTAAAAAGCCAATCTGAAGCACACATGAATAGAAACAGGGAAGATGACTACAAAAGGGACTTCAGAGGCTACAGCAAAAGAATAGACACTGCAGGAGAAGGGATTAATAGAAACAGTTTAGTGGGAATGAACACTGGAGGATGTTAAAAAGCCATTCAAAAGAAAGCTAAATGAAAAGACATCAAATTCAAAAACGTTCAATTTTTGAATATGGCAATGATACTATGAAAATAATAACCACCATATTTATTTTATATTAATGAAATCCGAAAATCTTAGAAAGGAAGTCAGGTAGACAAATCAGAAAATTGCTGGAGTTCAGGTTAACTGGATTTTTAAGTACTATTCAGAATAGCAATATCTCCTGTTTGAATGTGGCTCTCATTCCCTCCAGGTGGTAACTAGGGTCCCCTGTAGTGGAACTCTCAGAGGCTGTGGGCAGGAAGGGGAACAATAGAAAGTAACAAGACAGGAAACATAAGGCCTCTTAAATGATGCACTTAGTCTAACGTGTACCTAAAGACAAGGTAGGAGAAAATTCAGTGTTTAAGGCAGTGGTTCTCAACCTGTGGGCTACAACCCCTGGGGGGTGTTGAACAACCCTTTCATAAATATATAGTGGCTTACAGTTTTAATAAGCTAACAAAGTCTGCATGTCTTACATATCAAGAGACAATGTATGGAAAGGAACAGAAACTATATTCTGAAGAACTAGAAAATTCAAAAACCTTTTAAGAAAAATCCAAGAAAGTTTAGAAAACTCACGTCACACCAGGATGAAGATTGTATTTCTTTTTTCCAAACCTTGTTTGCTGAGCAAAGAAATCATAGCGCTCAGACTTTTTCCACATGTAATAGAATGCTACACATTCACCAACTGATCTTGTTCGCACCTGCAAGAAACAAACACTTGTTTTTTAGAATAGTCTCCTTAACAGGGCCTCTTCAAGAAAAACTTCTCAAGTCTATACTGGATAGTTTTACATCAACTTGACACAAACTACAGTCACTGGAAAGAGGGACTCAACTAAGAAAACGTCTCCATCAGACTAGCCTACTGACCAGTCTGTGGGATATTTTCTTGATTGATATAAATGGTGCTAACCCTGGGCAGGTGGTTCTGAGTTATCTAAGAAAGCAAACTGGGCAAGCCATTAAGAATAAGACAGCAAGCAGTGTTCCTTCACGGGTGCTGCTGTAGTTGCTGCCTTGACTTCCTCAGCGACAATGAGGTACTGCAATGGGAAGGTAAGTCAAATAAACCAGTGTTTTACCATAGCAACAGGAACTCTAAGACAGACTGGAAAAAAAGAAGCTACTCCTTAGTTAATATACATGACAAATGAACATGATATGCATGAAATACGAATACAACTGTGTTGAAAACTATTCTTTCTAAATCCACTGAGAAAAATAACACAACAATAACTATATGATATTCATCATTCTGTTTTTTCAGTTCAAGGATACCACCTTTCTAATATTTTACAATAAAACAAGCATTTCTCTAGTGCATAAATAGGAGTGACAATTAGGTTAAAATGAATCCAAAGAACAAATGCTTTTTACTCATAGACTATCTAGCGAATATAAATTTAAATTTTATAATAAATAATTTACCACAATGAAGCATGAAATCAGATTTGAATCTTGTAGAAAAATCAATTCAAAATGTCAAAGGCCATAATGTAAAATCTGAACCTCTGAAACTGCCAGAGGTTAAACAAAGACAAAAACCCGGCAACTTCTGAATGTATAGGTGCAGGTGAAGACCTTCTATAAAGGGCTCTACCAATATAAGAAACAAATCGAAGAATTGAAAAATGGGACTGCTTGAAACTAAAAGCGCTGCACTGCAAATGAAACTATCAGCAGAGTAAAGAAAGCACTTGCAAAATGAGAGAAAATTTTTGCAGTGGATTAATTATATAGATTATATAATGAACTCTAAAATGGCCAATAAATACCAAATACTCAGTACTGTACCAGATTTGAAAATGTAAGGTCCAGCTCATCACATTTATGAAAAGTAATGTTCATGAGTTTTTATATTTATGCTGAGACTTTATTGTAATCTCCCCACAAAGGTATTCCATTTTTTCCTTATTATGTAAAATGGTAGGTTACTATTTAAAATCCTATGAGAATTCTGTTGTTAAAAAAAAAAAAAACACCAGGTGTGGTGGCATACACCTCAATTCTAGCAGAGGCAGGCAGATCTGGGAGTTTGACGTCAGCCTGGTCTACATAGTAAGTTCCAATACTGAATCTGGAAAAATTGAAATGAAATTTATACTCTGGCAATGCTAAAGTATGCATGGGCAGCCCGTATATGGCAGTTCTGTTGAACTTGTCCATATTGGGTTTCATGGTCCAACCTGATGATGACAACTGACCAGGTTTCTTCCTAAGAGAGCACCATATCTCATTACAGATGGTTGTAAGTCACCATGCAGTTGCTGGTGAATTGAACTCAGGACCTTTAGAAAAACAGGCAATGCTCTTAACTGCTGAGCCATCTCTCCCAGCCCAAGACAGTCAAAGCTAAATAGTGCGACTGTCAAAACAATCAAAACAAAAACCCAAAGTTTGACAATATGACTCAGGTAAAGGTACTTGCTGAGGACACTAACCACTACACAAAATTATCCTCTGACTACTGCATGTGTACTGTGGCACTCACATGCCCCCTCCCAAACCCATGAATAAGTATAATAATTAAAAAAAAAAAACCCTTGAAAAGAATTAAATGATCAAGTCTGAAAGTTATTATTTAGTTCTTCAGGATATATACTGTATGACTGATATTTATAGGACAGCAAACCATCATCTAAGGCTATTGTGATAGATACCTCTGAAAAACATCATTTAAGAATATGATTTAAGATCATTTAGGACTTAGGTAACCATAAAAAATATTTAAGATTTAAGGCAGTAAGATGGTTCTGCAGGCTAAGTAAGGTGCTTGCCTGACAGAGTTCAATCCCAGTGCACCATGGGGGAGAGTGACAGAGAGACTGACTCTAGAAGGGAAAGGAGACCGGCTCCAGAGCTGCCCTTTGACATGCACACTACAGCACACTCATACATATCACATCAGTATTTTCACTGTAAATTGGATGTTAAGAATATTTTAAGATTTAAAAAAACTTTAACGAGGTATTTACAATGGATAGCTGCAGGGAGGCAAAATGTTTTCTTCCATGGAGTGACAGGTTCTATTAACCACACAAACTGAGACTCCATCGGTGCTGTGTTTTCACCGCTGGCATGCATGTGCATGGACTTAAAAAGAGGGAAAGAACATAAAATTGGTTGGGTAGGATTTGGGAAGACTTAGAGGAGGGGACAGAATATGATAAAAATATATTGTATAAAATTCTCAAAGAATGAATAAAAACACATTGTTTAAAAGATGTATAATCCTTTCCCAGGAATCCACAAGGAAGGAAGATCCCAGCTAAGACTCCTAGCAATAGTGGAGAGGGGGCCTGAACTGGCCTTCTCCTGTAGTCACACTGATGACTACCCTAATTGTCATCATAGAACCTCCATCCAGTAACTGATGGAAGCAGATGCAGAGACCCACAGCCAAGCACTGGGCTGAGCTCCTGGAGTGCAGCTGAAGAGAGAGGAGGGATCATATGAGCAAAGGGAGTTCACAGATTCTGGAAACCTGCATGGGACCCTCTAAATCTAGGTGAGAGTTACTGTGGTTTGGGCAGTCTGTAGGGTCCCTGGCAGTGGGACCAGGACTTATCCTTAATGGTGAACGAGATACCATGCTCAGCCTTGATACGGGAGGAGGGGCATGGTCCTGCCTCAACTTGGTTTGCCAGATTTTGCTGACTCCCCAAGGAGGCCTTACTCGCTTTGAGGAGTGAATGTGGGAGGAGGGGAAGGAGAGAGAACTGGAGCTGGTATGCAAAACAAAAAAATTATTTTTTAATTAAAAAAAAAAAAAAAAAAAAGAAAAATCACCTGGCAAATATGTCAGACAGTCTATGTATGTTTATTCTAAGTAGTTGTAAACCAAAAGATTACAATTTTACAAAAACTCTAAATAAATTATTACTTACTTTATTAGCCTGGATCAGATGAAAATCTTTTCCATAGGCCTTAAGTCCTTGTTCAAAATTTCTACACTCTTCCTCTGTCCACACAGATAATTCCTCTGACAAAATGAGGGGATAAAAGCAAACTATTAAATATACAATAAAGATATTGAAATAAAAAAATGTAACTTCTGGCAAAAAAAAAAAAATTAACTTGCCCTTGAGTGCTAATGTTGGTCATTGCAAAAGATAGTGATAAAAATGCCCAATTTAATAGAAATTGTTCCTTAACTCTCTAATCTCAAATTTGGGCCACTTATTCCTTCTTTGTTGTGGAGACAAGGTCTTGCTATAGTTCCAGCCAGGCTTCCAACTTGTAATGCTTCGACTATGAGCCACTTCTCAGCTCTTCTCAGTTCTCGGTCCAAGCCTTCAGCTTGCTAAGTTCTTTCTTACTTTGGATTCTGCATAAAAGTATGTTCTACCCCCTACCTCATCCTCTTTCCTCGTTGACTCATCAGCAAAAATATTTTGTTCTCCAAAGTTTCCCCTCAAATTCTCACCTTAATTAGATTATATCCAGCCACAACAGGCCTTAACAATATCCTCTAATTCTCCTCTGAAGATCAGCAACTATTTTTCAGCCTCCCCACCAGACTCACAAGACCATGATGACTGAGACTCATGTGGATAGGTGCACAGAGCTAAAGAGCCCTCAGACTGATGCCAAGTAAACAAATGACCCATCACTGTCCTACCTATAGATACACATAGTACTTTCAGTGCAGTGGAGGAGCCAAATTTAGAGTATATCAGGAAAAACTTGGGTTTCAACTACAGCTTTATTGTTTATGAATTACACCTGCCTCAGCCACATTATAGTGTTTTGTGTACGGGTTATGTACACCAAAGCACAACTTTATAGAACTGGTTTTTTCCTTCTACCCTTACATGGTTTCCAGCTATCAAACTAGGTTGTTTTCAGTTTTAGTGACAACCACTTTGCCCATTGAGCCACCTCACCAGCACAGTCTCACCATTTTAAAGTTAGGCAGTTTAAGTGTTATTTTACATAGCTCATAGGACTACTATAAAGCTCAAAGAAGAAAATCTTTAAATATGAGCTTTATAATCTCATTCCCTGTAACAATTTGAGTAACATTTATGCACTGCAATATCTACTGAAAGACTACAATTATTAAGCTGAAGACATATTTAGGTAAACAGCTTAAATTTAAAATTTCAGCCAAGTCATGAAAACAAAGTCTAGCATATGCTTACCTCGAGCTGCTTTGACATTAAATCTCAATCTTCTCAAGGCTTCTTCTGTATCAAAACTGCATTTAACCAATTCATATAAAGCCTAAAAAAGAAAAGGTTTCTATGTAAGACTCACAGACTACCAACAGTTTAGCCTGATGCTAGTTTATAAGAGCACATTTTTCTGAATCATCTGTTTATTTCTATGCTTTCTGGTCCAATTTTAGTGAAAGCAACATACAGAGCACCAAGGAAAAAAAGATGAGTTCAATCCTAATCTTCGATGTCTCTCACTATGTACAACATAGGTTATGGAACCTGGTGACCAGAGTATTGAAGCAACAGATAGCAATCTCATAAAATATCATTTTGTTAAGCTATAATTCTTTATACCTTCTGAGATTCCCAATATAATTTTAAACAAATTGAGAAAGAAAAACAATGACAAACAAGGTTTTAAAAAATGCTGTTATAGAAGGTTCAAAGTAGGTATTAGCCTGACCATATACACAATGCAATTATCTGTGATGAAGGTGCCAACTTCATCAAAAACAAAAAGCACTACGAAAAGTATACATAAATTTCTGTTTACGTCACACCAGTGACGTAAGCTGATCAACAGAAGACCTTGTGCTGATTCCAATTTACAGAAAAGGAGTTCAGGTAGACAGAGCACCCACACTGAGCAATGGAGGACTGTCATTTATGAGGAAAACCCAAGTAATTTTTCCCGACTACTGTACCTGTTCGTTGTCTTTTATGTGAGATCCTTCAGGAATTGCTTCTACACCTTTCTCATCACCTGTTCTTCTAGATGCATCCTTAAGAAATACAATCACTTTATCTTCTGGTAAATATTCTGGGTCCCACAGAAGCTGATCATCGTTTTCATATACTAAAGTCATAAACAAAACATTAATCAAAACTGCCAAAAAAGACATTATTTGTATAGAGACGTCACAGTAAACAAATAACTCAAGCATTTTTAAACTACATTTGTTTTCTTTTGTATGTTGTGCACATGCCACATCACACATGTGGAGGTCAGAGGACCACTTATAGGGGTCAGCTCTTCTTTCTTATTTATTTTTTTGAGACAGGGTTTCTCTGTATAGCCCTGATTATCCTGGAACTTGCTCTGTACGCCACTGGCTTCAAACTCAGGAGATTCACCTGCCTCCAGAGAGCTGGGATTGAAGGTGTGTGCAGCTACCACCACCTGCTGGGAGTCAGTTTTTAACAGGTAAACACCAGGGATCAAACTAAGGTCATCAGGCTTGGACCTCTGTTTTCCTGTCTTATGCGTTTTTTTCTTATGTGTCTGCACATGTGCTATAATCATTTTCACATAAGTCACAACCTTTGAAAAGTTTCAACATAATTTCCAATGTAATAATAGTCTAAATCCCACCAAAATTTAAAAAAAAAAAAGGAATATAACCTTAAGACAGTGCCTTATGAGAGTTCAAATAACACTGAAACCCCATAAAACTAAGAAGCAACAGCCTCAAAGAGCCAGAAATGTGACAGTTCAGGAGGCATGACAAGTGCTTCCAATAGCGATTTCCAAACCTGGTTACATCCCAGGGTGACCAGGGTTGAGAAGAGGTCTGCTGGGTCTACTAACAAGGACATGAGGATGTAAGGACTGAAGCTGAGGCTGGGAAGGTTAGTGGGAAGTGAAATAAAGCAAAAGCTTTTGAGAAGTTTGGATGGAAGATGGAGAGGTATGACAGGAGGCAGTGAGGAAATCCAGTTGAACAAAGTTTGTAAGGCCTCAAAAGACTTAAACTTCAATAGAAAGGAAATCACTTGATGACTTTCAAAATTCCTTGTATTGAGAAAAGGAGTGGCAGCTACTCAATCTCCTGTCTACTAGGCAATGCGTCAACTGTCTGCACATCAATTCCTTTCCTCCTCCATCCATACACATGCATTTTTAAAAACTCCCTACCTTTTCCTGCTTCTCACAATATATACTCTTCTCTGAGATAGATCTCAAAGGACAATATGTAGAAAAATATCCTTTTGTCATTCTTTATTCTGTTAGCATAATAAACACTCGAACTGAAATGTCGATGCCCTTGCTAAGTGAATTTGGACATAGTACTAATTTCTGTTTCCTGCTCAGGCTGTTCTGTGAAGGGAACCAACTCTTCACTCTTAAGTTTTAAAGGTGTCTCAGAGGAAATGAAGGGGTGGGTGTCTGAATCCCAGCGTTCTCCATACCTCATTTAAACCTATGGGATAGCACAAATTACCTACAAGACATTTCTGGAATCACTGATAATATTCTGCAAATCCTCAAACTGGGTAGAGGACCATCACCAGGTGGCGCCAAATGACAAAGTCAGTCCCCTTTAAGATGAACAGATAGTTTTAATTCCGTCAGGGACCTCAGAATAACACTGCAGTTTAGTCAGTAACGAGCACGGGTGAGAGCAACAGAAGTCTCTCTGACACTGCACAGACAACATGCACACAAATGTAAATTAGCAGGAGTTCAGAGAGCAGTGCGCTAGTGTATGAGCAAAGGGTGGAGGAGGAGAGCGTATGGCCTCTTATCAAAGACAGACTCAGCAGTTATTAAACGAGACCCCAGATTGCTACTTCACCCTAGATGAATCTGATAAGGTTGGTTAGCGGGCCATACTTAACTAGGCACTCACACTGCAATAGACTTAGAAAAATTCAGAGGAACCAAATCGAACGTGTTATATAAGCAATAAAAACCACCAAAACCATCTTACATACTCTATTATACATAGTTGGCAAGGACTATATAAAAGAATTAGGAGACGGCTATATATTCTGATTTGAGGAAAAAACAAATATTTGACACAAGATGCTGAGAGCTAGTTATAATGCTACAAACCTCTGTAATCTAGAAAAATAGTTCCTAATGAATAAATGTATACTTATACATTGCCAATTTTATTCCATTTTTAATGTCCAAGAAAGAATGTGATGGAATCAGTATATCTTAGCTATGAAAAGTTATGACATCAGCAGTGTCAAACAACAATGGAGCTCACCACAGACACTGACATATGTTCAAAACATCACATTCACACAGCCTTCTAACACACAACTAAGTGAACTGCTACAGGATGAGCATTCCTAATCAGAAAATCAAGTGTTCGGGATAAAGGCTATTCAACCTGTCCTAAAGGCAGACTACATCTGCTCACTTCCCCATTTTCGTCACATCGGAACTAAAACCAGGTGCTGTAGCAGTATGCCTATAATCTTAGGCATTAGGAAACAAACAGCAGGGCTGCCTGGATCCAGGAGTTTAGAATATCTGGAACAGTAAGACTCTGCCTAAAAACACAAACAAAACAACAACAACAAAACCCAAAGCAGCCCCTTGTACTAGAGATCACTAACTCAGGGGAGGGGGGGGAGGCTCAAACCCTGTAGCATAAATAATAAAAACCCAGAGACAGATATTGGAGTTCAAGCTGAAGAAGTAAAGTAGCCAAGCCACTAGAGAGGTTACCTCTACCAAAGGTCAGACAAAAGGGAGATTCTGCAATGTTCTCCACTCCACACTCCACTGAGTTCCCATCTCTTCCCCTTTATATTCTCAACTCCGCCCAGCCACATTGCTCCTGTCTCCAAATCCCTGGTGTTGGGATTAAAGACCTGTGATTCCAAGTGCTGGGACCACCTTTGTGTGAGCTGTTTCTTTTAGACAGATTCAATCTTGTATAGCCCAGGGTGGCATTGAACTCTTCCTCTGTCTCCTCCTGAGTCCTAAGAATAAATGTGTGTGCTACCATTCTCTGGCCTGTATGGCTTACAGTAGGGCTGCTTTGCCCTCTGGTCTTCAGACAAGCTTTATTTATTAAACACAAATAATACACCACTATAAAAGCCAAGCTGGGCTACAGAGTGCAAGACCCAACCTCAAAGCAAACTCTAAAAACAAAAAAATAAATGTTCTGTGATCTTTTAACAAAGGATGCTTTTTATCTGGCCAACACCTGTTCAGAAACAGCCTTTTGCTGGACCCTGGGCTCAGCTGGCAGAGTACTTTTCTAGTATGATGAAGCCCTGGGCTGGATCCTCAATAGTGCATAAAACAAGGGAATGGAGACACAGGCCTATAATCACTTCTATAGAGTATGGTATGCAAGTTACATCTCATTAAAGCTGTATATTGAGAACCACTTACTGAAAACCAAAGCCAAAATTCTCATATGGTCTGAAGGGGACAGACACTAATGCCACTAACAAATAAATTATGAGCCAAGGCAAAGATAAATTTCTACCTATCTCTCTGAAAAGTGTTATTTTTCTGGCCAGGCATGTGACTCGAGCTGAGTCAATAGGGGCCTTATTCCAAAACTTGCTGGAGCTCCAAAAGACAATAAGGTCTTCATTTCTTCTTGTTCTCTAGTTACAGGACTGTGTGAAGTTTAAGACAAGAGCTTCCAGTAGTCATTTTAGGGAGGACCAATCACTGTGCTTCTTTTACAGTGACCAGCTCTAACGGACGGACGCACTTATTTTATTAGGGTTATTTAGTAGGTTGCAGTGTCCTTACCATATGTTAATTAACTGGCCAGGGCTAGTGAATGGCTCAGAGGGTAAAGTGCCTGCTGCACAAGCCTGAGAACACAGGTTTAGATCCCAGCACCCTGTGTGAAATCCAGAGTAGCAATGAGCATCTGTAATCCAGGCACTAGGAGGAATAGAAAGATGCCCCCTGGCCAGCCAGTCCGGCCAAACAGACCCTCTGTCTCAAGGTGAAAAGCCAACAGGGGAAGGAGCTCAAAAATGACCTCTGGCTTCCACATGAGCACAAACAGGTGAGTGTACCTAGACATGAACATACACCACCGCTCCAAAGTCAGTCCATCACATCAAAAGCTCAGGTATGTAACATTACTATAACTCACCTTTTTCATTTTCTTTGTATCTACAAACGCCAACTGGAATCTCAGCTTGAAACATGGAGCCCACCATGATTTCCTATTTTAAACATAACAAAAAGATCTAGTGATACACATTTTATGTTCATGTCTAGCTTCACTATCTTCTTGGGTACACTCACTCTGCTCTCTGTCATAAAACCAATTACCTACCTCATGGCAGAATTGTGAGGATGAATGAGTTAATAATAGCTAGGAGCTTACATAGGACTGGATGGAAAATAATAATAATAATGGATGAGATGTAATGTAAACAATATATACAAGATCTGGAAAAATTTACTAACAATGAGTTTTGATCAGCTAGTTAAAATAATTTTAAAAAAAATCCTAAAAACCAGAAAATCAACTTTTGGTGTTTTTAGCGTATCTACACTTATGATTCTTTGCAATGGCAGCATTAGCACCACTAGGGAAACTGTTAGAAATTGAAGTCTTTAGGTCCCAACTTATACTTACTGAGTGGAAACTCTAGTGACAGAGCTCAGTGCTTAGCAAAGGCAATCCTAACTCACACTGAAGTCTGAGAAACAAAGCTTTAAGAAAAGGGGGAAAACATAAAAGGTCTATAAAAAGTGTGGCAGGAACTAAGTGGACTCACTTCCAAACCAAGTCTTTTTTCTTGAGGTTAGTGCCTGACTTTCTTTAATAAAAAATAAAAAAGACTCCCTTCCCACAAAAGGCATGAAACTGTCTCTTGAGAAAGGCAACTGGAGATCACCACTGAGGTTTCACATGAAATGGAGACCATCACAGATGGATCTGATATCTTCAAGTGAAAACATGGACATTAAAGGCATATAAACGTGTAGCCAAGCAGTGTGGCAAACCCCGTTAACCCAGCTCTCAGAAGGCAGAGGCAGGAGGATCCCTCTGAGTTCAAGGCCAGTGTGGTCTACAGAGTGAGTTCCAGAACAGCTAGGACCACACAGAGAAACCCTGACTCAAAAAAACAAAAACAAACACTCACCCCCAAAGGTAGGAACATGCTACAGGAATGACTTGGGGTTTGAAAGCTTCCTCTCTACTGCTAGTAACTTCTTTGATTTTTTTTAAGAGATTTGACTCCTATGCAATAGCATAAAATTAAACCCTATAAAATTTAACTGTATGGTTAAATAAATAATGCTATGTAAAGTTTTAAGGAAAGAGAACCTAATGTTGCAAGTTTATCTTAAAACTAATTGTATGTTTGTAGAGCAGCCCAACCTAGACCATCAACATTTATTACTTTAGGACTAGAAGATTAGAAATTTGGATTTCTAACATTAGTTTGAGTATCAATACACTCAGTAAAGTCCATTCTACCCACACTATCATTTTATAAAAAGATAAATGTATTTGTTAGTTGGATATATTAATAAAGAGCATGAACAAATATTTACAAAATGCTTAACCGTCACAAAAAAAGGCTAAAACACTGACTTTTTCAATACAAATGATTCATTACAAAATATTTTTTTGCTTTTAGAATATTACTATAGGTTTTGGGAAAATACCTTTTTCCAGTCTTCTGATGGAATATAATCTTCATCTTCTTCAGATTCTTCTTCTATTTCACTATCTACAATACATAAAAGAATGATACTATAAAATGGACTTATCCATATCTGTACATCGTATTTTTATACATACCATCAAATATTTAGATATGCCAAAAGGTCTGCTGATTTAGCATATTTTTCATATTTAAAATGAAATAATGAACACTATATTTAAAACAAGACAATAACGACAAAAAAAAATTCCCCAAATAAGAGAAAAACTGAATCTCCTGGTCAACTTTCTTCTCAGGAAATGATTTTGTAAGGACATGACAACTTCAGGATTAGTGTCAACATCATCTTTACTAATGTCTAGTTACAAAGTAAGTTACACGATAGCAAGTTTTCACATAGTAGACAAGGATTCAGACAAAGCAATGCTGTCCAAAGAGTTTTACTTAGAAAACTGGGAAATTTGGAGCAAAACTGTAGGGGAAGAATTAGCAGGATGGGTACAATCTGAACCCAATTTCTCCCCAATTTCTACTTTGTTCACACCAGGCAAGCTGCTGCTTGGTTATGTTCATTCAAATGAGGATGACTTAAAGGGCTTGGTAGACTGCTTGCCTGACAGGCACTGAACACTGTGTCCAACCCCTAGCACTGCATGAGGAGAGGAATAGTGGCACAAGCCTACAATCCCAGCATTTCGGGGGTGGAGACATTAAGATTAAAAATTCAAGGTCATCCTCAGCTATATAAGGAGTCTACCAGAGTTTGATTCTCAGAAACCACAGTAATTTGGAAGGAGAAAGTTGACCCTTGTTCTCTAACCTCCACATGACATCCCTCCACAGTGGAAACTGGTGAACTATATTAGCATGTGTTCACACCCAAAGAACTGACCACCGTTTTTACACCCAGGAGCGACAAGATTAGAGAAGACAACACTATCAAATATATAGCTATGTACTGCCTGATGGCGTCTTTGGTCAACAGACTCAATTCATTTATGATGGTGGTCCTGCCATCTTGAGGTGCTGTGTCCACATTAGTCACACAACCAAGAAACTTAACCTATTTCTCAGAATGTATCCCTGTTGCTGAGTGACACATGAGTATACATCAAAGATGGTTCAGAATCAAACAAAAACTTCCAAGACTCCACAAGATAAAAGGAACACACCCATGTTCAGGCTGTGTATAAAGCAGTCAATGCTGTGATACATGCATTAAGAACAGGGCCTTTGCTGGGCGGTGGTGGCGCACGCCTTTAATCCCAGCACTCGGGAGGCAGAAGCAGGCGGATCTCTGAGTTCGAGACTAGCCTGGTCTACAAGAGCTAGTTCCAGGACAGGCTCCAAAACCACACAGAAACCCTGTCTCGAAAAACGAAGAAAAAAAAAAAAAAAAAAAAAAAAAAAAAAAGAACAGGGCCTTCATTTTGATACTCTAGTAACTCCTAACAAAATCCATTTGCCTTTGAAAGCAATTTCAGAATTTTCAAGTACCAATAAAACCATATTAGAATTTTAGGTACTATAGAAGTAAACATTACACTTTAACTATACCAATGATAATACATACTTGTATCAAAATATTTACACCGACGTGGGCGAATTATTTCCTGAGCATCTTGGGAAGTAGCAGACTGTGAGGGATCATCATTGGAAGACTGAGTTTCATCCTCCTGACCCGATGAATCCTTTGTATTCTCCTCCTATAAAATAAGAAATGTACTTACAATATGAACAACGCTATTGTAGGCCAATAGTCAAATTGTGTTTTAAAGGTAACTATAAGATCAGAATACACCCACCAAACACAATGTGATTTCCTGGGTTAGCACTTGGAACTAGGGTGAAACCTTAGAACGTCACTTAGAGTTTAGCTAAGGGTACTTAGTAGTGCGAGTTTTGGTAAAGGCATTGAGTTATACTGGGTGCAAAATTAAGAAAGCAGTGTGGTCCTCTTGTATCTAAAATAATTTTTAAAAATGAATACAGAACTGCCAAACAATCTATTATTATTTAAATGTAACAGCATTTTTTTTCACGTTTGTACAATTTAGAAAAAGCTAAAAGAAATCTAGAATGACATAGAGCAAAATTAATTCACTGGAGTGAATTACAAGGGATTTTCAATTTTCATATCACACATTTCTATATTTTTATTTTTGAAATTTAATCTTACTGTACAACTTATATTTAGAGCTTAGTACTTACTATTTGTGGTTTCACAAATACAACAGGGATTTTGGACCAAAAATGTTCCACATATAAAATAAAAAAAAAAAAAACAATGAGCGAGCACTAACTTTATTTTCCCCACTACAGCCACTGTTGTCATCATTATCAGCATCTTCATCATCTTCACCTTCCTCCTCCTCTTCCTCTTCCTCCTCATCTTCTTCAGGTAAGCGAACAGTGCTGTCATAACCATAGAGGCTGAGAAGCTCGTGGATTGGCATGTCGCCTTCCTGAGTACACCAAAAGAAGTCAATTTTTGAAATCAATGATTTCATATTTTCATGTTTTAATCCACAAATCTGTAAATTGACACTTCTTTTTTCTTTGGAGCAGTGTGTGGTTTTGTGTCTAATATGTTTAGCATTTTCAAACTATAAGAACTGAAAGGCCAATCTTTTATTCCTATAAACTGACCAACTTTAACTTGTTCATATATTTAATAGCCTGAAATCAATCACAATTTTTGCAATAATTCAAGTCTACATACCACAGTTAGCCTTTATATATGGATTATTAAAAACAGTACCCTAAATAATTTGAGGTAAAGAGAATAATTAGAAAACAATAAATAAAAAGAATGAACAAAAAAGGGAGAATAATTAGAAAACAGCATGTCATCTAATTCAAAAAACCCAGAAAGGGAGATTAAATTCCCTACTCAGAAAATGCACACTGCAGGAACAACAGCAATTACATAAAGAATGATACTAGATTACAAAGTCATCTATATTTTTCTAAAGTAATTTTCAATTTACATATAAAATAACATCTGCATTGATTGTCTATTGGAACTATTGCATTAATAATCCCATCACATAGATGAGAAACATGGGCACAGACATTAAAGAATTTTCTTTTTCAAAATTACACAAGTTACACTACTATACTCAAATTTTCATCATCTGAATCTAAAGGCCAATGATTTTATTAGTGTGTAAGGCTTTAGCCAAACCTTCTTCAGTTCCTCCAAAAGACATATCCACTATGAATAAAATGAAGAAATAGCCTTACATGGGAAAATAAGACCATTTTCTGCAGAAGGCAACCAAAGTAATCAAGTGATGTCAAGCATCAGAAATAATGAATTCTAATTATAAAAAAAAATCGAAGTTTAACCCAATTTATCTCAACATATTATACATACATGTTCTGAGGAAAAACATGCCAATTCAGAATCTACAAAATTGGTGCTCTTTAAATAGAACAATGTATTTTATTGTTTTCCATCATTATGTGCTATACTGATCAACGAAGTCTAACTCACATATCAAACATATTTTTGCATATACAATGGAATGTGTAATATAAGTTGATAACACAAAGTTTATCTCCCCTCTCTCAGAATCTATGTGGGTAGCTCACAATGCCTATAACTCCAGTTACAGGGGATGTGACACCTCTGTCCTTCTTGGGCACCTGCACCCACAGGCACACACCCAACAGACACAAACATGCATGCACATATAACTTTTTTAAAAGAAAAAAATCTAGTAATTAATAATCTATAAATACCTCATAGGAAGAAAATGACATTTGATACTTGTACTACACATTGTAAATCAACTTGTTACCCTACTTTAGAAGACAGTTCAGTTCTGAAGTAATCTGTAGACTCTATAGTTTGACAAACAATGGCTATATCCAGCAAGGCAGCACCATGTTAGCTGAGACACTTAATTGACAGCCATGCTGTGTTATTTTTAAAGTATAAAAACCAAAACCATATTTGAGGTATTGAAAGAATTGGTCCACGGAAATCTGAAGTGTACCAAGGACACTGAAATTTAAGACTAAGAGTCAGTACTCAAAAAGAACAGAACTTCGATACCAAGACCCAGAAACAGTAAGGATAGAAAAAGGGCTATTTCCACACACAGTAGCCTCCCCACAGCATCTCCTGGTGGTCAAGCATCTGAGCTGGGTACTTTTGATTTCATGTTCTCTAAGAGTGAGAGCATTCAGAAACACACAATCTCCTCACATCTTTAACAATATCAGATGGTGATATCTGCTTTTATTTTCGAATTAAGGAAGCAAAGCAGAGACACGGCACGTGCTGTTTTAAAAACTTTGACCCCTGGACCTTCTAATTCCAGCTCATGTAATTTTCCTTAAACCCAATGGGCATAACAAATAAGTAGCAGGTTCAGCAACTGAAGTTAATGAGTAAGGGCCACTAAAGTTATGAGTCAAAATGGAAAAAAAAAAAACCCACTAACATGGCAGTTTGCAACTATTATTCTTATCAGCTGTAAGAATTCATAAACAGCTCGCTTCATTTTTAGTTCATTTTTTGGGATAATGGATGAGTGTTAAGTGGCAATTTAACAGATTTCATTTAAATGGCTATACTCTATTTTGAAATCATTTTCTGACTAGACCACAGTACTCGGTCCACTCTACAACATATTGAACAACAGTCTTGACTGTTGATCTGTCTTATTTATTAGGTCAGCTTGAAGAATAGGATGCTGGTCTTACCCTAGTCTGTCTCTGGCCTAATGTCTTAGATGAGGGATCTCTAATCTCTATTGTTTTTTTGTTTTTTGTTTTTTTTTGGTTTTTGTTTTTGAGGTAGGGTTTCTCTGTGTAGCCCTGCCTGTCCTGGAATTCACTCTGTAGACTAGGCTGGCCTCAAACTCAGATCCACCTGCCTCCTGAGTGCTGGGATTCAAGGTGTGTGCCACCACTGCCAGGCTTCTAATCTGCAATTTTAAAAAAAAATTCAAATAAATGTTCTTACATTAGTATGAGACAATCTCAAAGAACACTAATTTCACGGGTGTATAATAAGATATTAGCAAATCAGCCTTTCCAATGGGAGAAAATAAAGCTTAAACACTGTTTTAAAAATCTTTCATTAACATGACAAGAAGCTCAGCTAGATTACAAAAGGATAGATGACATTAACTGTATAAAAAGGAATTTCACTTGGAAAAAACAGAGTGGTTAAAACATGGACTGTTTTTCCTCATGTAGCACAGATAAGAAGTGCAAGTCACTTCATAAAATATTATTTCTCAAAAATCTAGTAACACTTCCAATACCAGAACGGGCAGAGACAATACAAAGCGGCCACCTCAATACCTCACAAACAGAACCCACTGGAAGAACCAGTGATAAAACTAGCACAGAGAAAGCCAGCCACTGAAGTCAAATGATAAATGGTTAAGAAAAAAGCAGGCATGCTTTCCATAGTAAAAGACTTCTCCCCCTACCAATATTTCAAAAAGATGTAAGTTATGAAAAGATCAGTAACAGATTAATCACAGACATAGTGGGTGTTCTGTTTTTTGTTTTTACACTTAATTTCTGCTAACTAAAATTTTTAAATGACTACCTCTGATATCTTGTGTGCACATGCGGGGGGGGGGGGGGCACGATACAGCATTCCTAACAACGGATTGGTAGACATCATCTGTGTGTGAGGGTGGGGGTGAGAGTGATGTGTGGTGCATGCAGAGCCCAGAGGCCAGAGGCCTTTGGGTGGTCCTACTCTATCACGATATTATTGTACTAGGGTCTATCAGTTACCCATATCAGAGAACATGACATTATCATGGTCTATGTTCTACCAGGTATTACCAGGTATTAAGGGACCCTCTTCAACTTATTCCTGACACTCCAGCTAAGCAGTGGCTGTTTCTTTACATGGGTGCAGGGATACAAACTATGATCCTTATGCTTACACAGTAAGTGCACCCCTAACACTGTACTATCCCTCAAGCCAATGACATTTTTAGAAAGACCAAGAAGTTTACAGATTTGCTAGGTCTCTGGGTCTAGGTTAACAGGGAACAGGAGTATCTGGCCATAGGTAATGCTCTCATCCCCTTACCTCACAAGAACAAAACTGAGAATGCTCAAAGTGCTGTCTACAATCTCCTTGGTCTGCAACTGGAATACCTCATTAGTACCAGGCACACATGGATAAAAACATTCAGCTTCCTGTAGCATAATAATAATAAAATTATTAATAATAAAAACCCAGAGTCAGATAATCGAGTCCATACCGAAAACCAGAAAAGCAAAGCAGTGAAGTCGCCAGAGAAGTCTCACCTCTACCAAGACTGGGTGACCACAAACTAAATAGACTAAGCATACTAAGCCTCGCTCCTCACATTTTATATTCTCTCTAGTGCCGGGATTAAAGGCATGTGACTCCCTAGTACTGGGATTAAAGGAGTAAGCCACCAAGACCTGGATTTGTTTCTGCATTGATCTTGTGTAGCCCAGGGTGGCCTTGAACTCACAGAGATCCTTCTGCCTCTGTCTCCCAAATCCTGGGATTAAAGGTGTGTGCCACCACTGCCTGACCCTAGTGGCTTAGCTTTGCCCTTCTGATCTTTAGGCAGGCTTTCTTTATTAAAATCAAAAATGTAATAAATAAAAGTTTCTCAATTTGTTTCTAGTATTTCATCAGAATCAGCTAAACAAAAATGCAGGGAGTATCTCACATAATGTAGGAATAACATGATGAAAAGTTGATTTGAAAAAAGAAGCCAAATCATTTTAAAAAAATTAAAACTGGGCAGTGGTGGAGCACGCCTTTAATCCCAGCATTCGGGAGGCAGAGGTAGGCGGATCTCTGTGAGCTTGAGGCCAGCCTGGATACAAGAGTTAGTTCCGGAGAGCTTCAGGGTTGTTCCAAAGAGAAACCCTATCTTGAAAAACCACAATCAGAAATTAAGGTATCATTTGAGCCTCAAATCATAGATATTTTTTCCTGCCCTTAATCACATGCTATGCACAATACTCTGTGAATTCACTGACTATGTTAATTCCAGACACAGTTCTGTCTTTGTACTCTCAGAGATTCTAATGCTATCAACAATAGTGATTTCAGAGAAAAAGACTAAAGGATGATTAAAACTTGGCCAGTAGACATAAGTGAATGAGAGTCTACCCGTCGACTAGTCTAGAGAATTTCTAGTTTCATTATCAAAGTCTATATTCTACCAGGTATTAAGGGATCATTTAACACTGAAACATCGTACTGAAATAGCTGCATTTTATCCTCCATCTAGGAGCAAGGATATAGAAAAAGGACAGAAGCAAAAGCTATGGGGCATATAGCACATGCTCACAGCTGTGCTACAGCTTTGAGAACTGCAGGAATGATACAACTAAGATTTATATAATAGTTTAAAATGTGCCAGACATTGTGTCAAGCGCTTGATATTATCTTTGTAAGGATAGAAGTTTAACCATGTTAATCAAGTTATATGCTTATAGAATAGTGAAGTTACATTAAGAACCCAGGTTACCTAACTCACTAGCTTGCTTATTTAATCACATATACTTTCTTCCTTAAAATCTGACTCAGGTTAAATGTTCACCATCCTGATGCAAGATGAGATAAGGGCTGAGTAGATAAGACTAAGAAGGATGAGGACGGACACAAGGTGAATAAGCACAGGTACATTATGATGTGCTTTGGGAAGGAAGAGCATAAACACGGTAACAGAAAGTGGGGCAGTCGGATCTGTGGAAGCTAATGGACACTGGCTGAACTTTAAAAGAGCGGGTTATTTAAAAGACAAACAAGAGCTGGAGAGATGGTTCAGTGGTTAAGAATACTTGCTGTTCTTGCAGAAGAGCAGGATTTGGTTCCCAACACCCACACAGAGGCTCACAACTGTCTGTAACTGCAGTTCCACAGGATTTGACACCCTTTTCTAGCCTCCCTCCAGATACCAGGCACACATGGTATAAAGACACACATGGAGGCAAAATACCAAGACACAATTAAAAAAAAAAAAGACAAACACTGTCTCTGGATTAAAGTCAAGAGAGGAAGATATAAAGTCATCAAACACTGACACACAATAGTATAAGATCCGAGTAGCACCAACGTTCTGGTTGCAGAAGAGATGACTCTTCTCTCATGAATGTGGCAGATGCAAGCTTTCACAGCAGAGCCATTTGGTAAATGGCTTACTCTTTGTGTATCATCTACTGGACCAAAATGACTCAGCAATACAGGCTCATGAAGAGAGAAAGTAAGTCCTCAGGGACCATATCTAGATCAAAGACAGTTTCTAAGGTAACTAATCACTTAGGGCTAGTCATTGACTAGAAGACAAACTACAAAGAAATAAAGTCAGTAGACTTCTTTTACAACTTCCATGTTGGGGTTTCTTTTATAATTCAGCCTATGTATACCATCAGGTCCCAAAGAAGCTCAGGACAAATGGCTAACTATGGTGCCTATTAGCATACAAAATACTTCTCATTCCCTACCCAACCTTAAAGCCCTTTCAAGCCTGAGGGTTGCTTTCCCTTCCCCCAGACATCTGATAACCCAGACATCTCAGTCAAGTACTCTCTTGGTCCTCTTCTCTTGGCTCCCGGTCCTTTCTGCCCTTCTTTCCTTTCCGCTCTCCCATCTCCCCTTCTCTCTCCTCTCATGTTCATGTTCGGTCTGAACTCTTCCAGATGCCTCTGGCTGTTCTTTCCCTCATATTTACAATAAAAACTATCTCCTCAACCATACCTACAAGTGGTCATGTTGTCATTTTTAATCATATATGCTGCAAAAAAACCCAACCAAACAAAAAAACCTCAACCCATCATACATTTTTTTTTCTAGAAAGAGAATTCAGAGAAGTGACAAAAGTAAGAAATTAGGAAACAGCTTTTACAAAAAGGTAAGGAAGGATATGCACTCAAGAGGTCAGTGCAGGCTTTCTCATGAGCCGCCTCGATCCCTAGACCTAGGTTGTAGTGCTTTACTGGGAATGTGTTCAGTGCTTTACAGTGTGTATTAAGAATAGATGTTACTAATAAGAGTCTTTTTCTTCTACAATGCATTTAAATATATATATATAGATGTAGTTGATACTAATGTTTCTTCTGAATGTAGTGCTACAACTGTGCCCATGGTTGGTCTTGTGAGTTTTAACAGAGCAATGGAAAAGGGTTAGATTTCAGTACTGGTAATTCACAGCAAACACATAACTTCATAAACTGTGTGCATGACTTTAACATCCCTATTAGTATTCCACAGTAAACTCTAATTAATTCATCTAACTGTATCAAAGTATTTTTAAATGTAAGACTTATATGGGGCTGGAAAGATAGCGCACTGGTTAAGAGCACTGATGTTCTCCCAAAAAACCCAGGTTCCAGATTCAATTCCCAGCACCCACATGGCTCACAACTGTAAATCCAGTTCTGGGGAAGGGGAGAGAGAGAGGGAGAGGGAGAGAGAGAAAGGAGAGATGAAGGGAGGGAGGGGGAAGAGAGGAAAGGGGACAGAAAGAGAGGGTGGGAAGAAGAGAGAGAAAAAAGAATGATAATATGGCAATAGCTGTACATATTAAAGCCCATAGCAATAAAAAGTTTACAAGTTGAATAAAATTAAAACTACTTTCAAGGTATTCTAATATTTAAATATTTATCTTTGACCTAATTCAGTTGATTCTGATCTGAAAGAACTCAAACAGAGGTTAAAATGAAATGCACTTGTTAAATTACTAATTTATGGTTGTCCACAATTACATAAAAACAAACAAGACAGATTTCATACAATGAAAGCTCCAAATGAAAAGCACCACCGGCTTGCTCCTTTAAAGCAGATGAGCAATCAGTAAGTTAAACTGGCCTTGGTTCATACCTATAAAGTTTTCAGGATCCAAAAGTTCTAGATATGGAAATACTGAAGCCTAAGACTTTGCTCTATGTGGAAAGTCAGAGGAGATTCTGGGAGGGTATAAGATTGCTTGAGATGAAAACATACAGCATTAGTTACACTCTTTTCTTCCTTTCTCTAATCTCTGCAACTTTCAATTACCATTCCCTAAAGAAAAGTAAGCAATGACTGACTAGCTTCTTACTTCAAAAGACTGTTTCTGACCCCAAGTATAACAAGGACTTTTTTTTTTTAAGGCCGTAAAAACCAAAATACAATATTGCTGCCTAAATAAATTCTCAAAAAAAAAAAAAAAAATCAGTTCTCTGGTCAAAGTTAAAAAAAATTTGCTAAGGCACTGTGGATAATGCTAGTTTTAGTAGCTAAGCGATCCCAAACAGGACCTGAGAAATATTGAACTAAATAGTATCAGGGCTCTTTTCAAATCCCTAACTAAATTCTGAAACACAGATAATTACTATAAAAGAATAACATTTATTTTCTCTATAAACACAGCACTGTGTTTCATATTTCCTCTATCACGGAGCTAATTAGGTCATACACATAAGTTTTATTAGAGAATACTAGATCCCTTTAAGAAATTAATGAATGTTATAGGTATTATTATATATACCTATATACAAATGCACATGAACTGTGATAGGGAAAAAAAACTAAACCATACCGAGTTGGATATAGCACTTTTATTTTTTAAAAAACTAATTAGCATATATAAACAGCAACACTAAATCTAGAGAAGGCAGCAGCAAATCCCAGATTGCCAAATATACCTCAAAGCAGGAACAAACTAGCTAATCCAAGAACAAAGGCAGTTGGTAAGGCACAGTGTCTAACAGGCTTTTCGTGGTAAATGGAAAAGGTCCTATCAAGCAGTTGGTCTTGCAGCAAGATTAAAGAGTCTAGATTTCTTTAGGAGTTCTATCCGAGGTTGAAATAAAAGGGTTTGGACTTTAGAATGGTCATTATAGATGCTGCATGGAAATATATTAGAAGAAATACAGTAAAACATGAAATGGGGAAACCAATTAGGAAGTGGTCTAATAGTCTAGAATAGAAAAAAAAATACTGAGGTAGATATGGAACAAGAACTAGTTAAAGAGATATTTCAGTGGTGAGCAATAACAGGCTTATGTAGAAACTCAATATTTGTAACACAGTAACACTTTCCCTAGTTCAGACTTAGGCAACAATGTAAATAATTTAAAGTGACAATTTTTATAAACAGAGAAGAAACATGTAAGGAAGGAATATTAAGTATTGTTTTGAGTGTTCACAATTTTAGAGATAGTTGCCAAAATGTTTAAGGAAAATGTCAAGTTGGAGAATGAGAGGAAAGAGATCAATCAGGAATATGAACTAAGAAAAACTGAGCAGAGACCATGAAATAGATTAGAACACACAGCTTGGCAGTTTTTAGAATTGGTAGGCAGGTGGTTCAACCCTGCTTAATGAAGATACAGACTGGGAGCCCACTTACTCATTAAGACTGGCTTTACTCATTAAGTCTAGAGCACATTCTGATGTAGCTGACCTTCATAGTAAGCAAGAACAGAAGAAGTACAAACACTTAAAAGTTTAGGTAAAGAATGTGCAGAGGACACTGAAGAGACAACGAGTGCAGGGAAAAGTAGATTGTGGATCAAGAATGGTATGCTCTGTTCAATACCAATGAAAAAAGTTCCCAAGAACGAGAAGGATCAATGAGTATAGAAAGGTCAAAGGTAACCCTGATTGATAGCAAGAGGCAGACACAATCTAGAACTTTAATCACAAAGAAAATGATGACATTTAAGACATTCAGGCTTTGAAGAGGGTAAATAAAAGATGCAGTAACTAGGGGGGTGGAGGTGGGGGATTTCCCCAATAGAAAATTTAGAATCCTTTCATGTCCCATTTCTGAAAGATAAGATGCTTTACCAAAAATTACTACTGAATTCCATTATTTTACACAATAATCTGTTTAGCCTCAATTTCAAATGTTATATAGCCCACCTATGGTTTGGATATTTAAACTTTCCAGCATTGACAGAGCACCAAAGTCTCCAGTGTCCCCCTCTCCACATGCTGCACCACTTCACCGCTAGTATAGGTCAATTACCCTTGTCAGATCCTCTATTTCAGAACTGAAGTTTGTCTCTCCTTCCATCATTTCTTCTTCTTCTAATGTGCGCTCATCATCAAAATCATGAACCAGCATGTCAGCTGATGGATCAAACTCATGGTCCTCTGATGTTGCTGAGCCTCCTATAAAGAACATTTCCAGATGTATGGTAAACCAAATTAAGTGCATCTTACCAATGTTATTTTAGTATATATGCATTGCTTATTTGAGGCTGAATGTATGTTTAAAAGGACCAGGAAAAAGATAAGACACAATTAATGTTTTGCTTTAGAAAATTACTATCTTTACTCATCCCCACTCCCAAAGCTCTTGCAAGGAACTACTGTTTGCCATGGCTCACTTCTATATGATCAGTTACATTGTGAAACGGGGGTAGAATATTTGTAACTTAAAAATTTTGCTGTAATCTTCTGAACAGGAAACTCAAGTTATAAGGAAAAAAAAAGAGCTCTGTCAAGTAAAAGTGGTCTTTTTTTGTGGAGGGGGAAAAACAATTTTTAAGCACCCAATTAATGCTTGAGAGTCTCTCTGGTACCTCATAGTCTGAACAGTCATATACCACAGAGTGATTTTTTTAGGTCAATGACAGGCTGTATATATTACAGAGGCTACACCATACAGGCATGTGGTAAGTTTGCAGAGGTATGTTATGCTCTATGCTCAGCCACCTGAATTTATCAGAATGTACGTTTGCTGTTAAACAACACTCGCCCATCTAGTGAAAATATATGTGTACTATCGGCACTGCTTTGAAAAAATATTCTAATATTTGAGCAATTATCTTCAACTTATATAGCTAATCTGAAATAGCTCAGGGATAATAGGAGTAAAATGTACTAAGAAGATATATAAAATTTTTATCAAAGGCAATACAAGAAACTCAAAGGAACTGATGTATCCTAATCAATATTTATTTAGCCTCGGTTGGGGGGATATTACTAGATTCAATAGGGTTACTATCAAACAGACTGCAAAAGCTAGGAATGTGGGTGTTCTGTAGATATTTCCCACGTTTTGATTACTGCCAAACCAGCACTTCAGTTTGTAAAAGCACTGCTTACTCATAGACAAGTATGTCATTTAACATTAAAAAAAAACTATTTTTTAAAAAAAAAAATCAGTTTATTGTAAGGGTTGCACTAACAATCTCCTTATTTCAAACTATGTAAGAGAATCAGTGGGTAAAATAAAGAAACCAGGGCATACCAATGATTCAGGTTCTTTAGTCAATTCCCACAATATTCAGAAGAATCCCCCTTTTAAATGTGTGCCAAATAATAAGCTCGATCATTTGACAAACATTATTTCAATCCTCACGCAGTGGTATGAAGTATTATCACTCCATTAAAAGGGGGAGGGAAAAGAGTCAAGGCTTAAGGACGTAAGTACCAGTTCTAAATACAGCAAAGATGGAACGAACGGAGTCCTAGCTGTAATTTCAAATCTTGTGCTCCAAACTTCTTAAAAGTCCTCTAAGTATCTTGTCTCAAAGAACACTTATGGAGAGCCTGAGTTTACTAAAATATGTGCAAGCCCTGATAGGTGGCAAAACACCTGAAAGACAAAATTCTGTTTGAGAAGTATTTAAAAATGATATTAAAGAAATATAAACACCAAATATAATTTATTTTATACTAGATTTTAGTGAAAATGAGTAATAATAATTATGCAAGTTTCAAAATGATTTATATAGAAAATAGAAAAGCATCCTGTCTTAATTTCTTATAACAGACTATCCTAATTTACTGGTGTTACAGTAGCAGTTGAACTACTGGGCAGGAGGGTTCCCATGAGGACACAGATAAGGACCATTAACTTGGATTTTTAGTTTTATCATCCCTTTAGTTTCCTGAAACTTTTCTTATGAGACACTTAACAGTCAACAGTGAAGGAGTCTCACAAACTATACTACACTTTTACTGATGTTTGTAGACGGAACGACTCAAAAACATAAACAAAAATCCTGTATTACTGGAGCTAGAGAGAGGGCTCAGGGTTAAGAGGACGAGTTACTCTTGCAGAGGAGCTGGGTTCAGTTTCGAACACTCACCTGGTAGCTCCCAACCCCCTTTAACTTAAGTTCTAGGGGATTCTTCTTCTGAGCTCCATGAGCTCCAAGCATGTGCACAGTATATACATACACACAAGCAAAACATCCATCCATACAAAATGATTTTATCACCATCCCTCTCTTTGGACATTATTAAACCTAACATGGTTCTTACTGAGTATAGGTATTGCCAAATATAACTGTTAAATTTTAACTACTCATCGTTATACTCTTACCCACTGAAACACATCCAAACTCACCGTACACAGCACCAAATCATGAACGTCATATTACTTACCCGAGATCTTTTAGTTTTTGGCCATCATTTGCAGACAGTTCTACTTGAAGACCTGTCATCTCACTCCCCCACTACATTAAATGCCAAAGCGTAAAGGAGCTGCTTTTCTAATTCCAACTCCTTTTCCACATATAGACTTGCAATTTCAACTATTTTCTTGCCTTAAAGTGGTATTTGTTTTATATGGGTTCTTACTACCTTATTTACAAAAGTAGCAAGTAACCATACTGTCTGCCAGATTGTAGACCCATTATTAGGACCGTTTCCTGGAGAGGAAGCTCAATAACAAGTACATCTTTTTGCTTTGTAAAAGTTAAGTATCTTGCTAGGGAGTTAAGATAATCACTACTCTGTCATCTACTTTTGGATCATCTTTTTTAAAGGAACAAAGATAACTTTAGACTATAACGTATCATGTATACCTAGTTAATCACTTAAAAAACCTCCCTCTCACATATAAGGGTTTTGTACTGTGCCTGCACAGTGGATGATGTTGAGTCTATAGATGAGTCATTTAGCAAAGTTATGTGACTATGACTGCTAGCTATGAAGAGCAGCCTTTGACAGTTAAACAGTATTTTTTACATGAGTCCTTTATCCTTAATTCTATCAACTTTAGTAACTCTCTATAACTGCATAGCAACAAATGTTCCTTCTGCCACAGGCCCTGATATTTATATACTTATTGATGAATGCCTTGAAAGAAACTCTAAAGCTTAGTGAATGTGCAACCTTACATGCAAAAGCACAAGGAATCCATTTTCTTTTTTTCTGCAAATTTATTTCTGAAGTTTTGAAAGAAAAAAATATTGGAAATATTTCTATATCCTATAAACAATACAGTGATTACACTTTTCTGATTTCATGTAACTGCTAACTCCTACTATCCTGAACTAATTTATAAACCACAAAGTTAAAAGAAAAAAGTTACAAAGACCAATATACTTTGGCATACTGGAAAAAGAAGACAAACTCTCTTTAACTGATAATAGTAACTGTAAAGTCAATACTCAAGTTATTTAGTACTTTAATCCAATCTCTAGAACAGAACAAGTTATGTCCATGGAAAGCTTCCTGGATTATTAAAAAAGACTATTCATGTTAATCACACACACAAAAAAATTTACAATACAAGCTAGGTGGTGGTGACACACGCATTTAACCAGCACTTGGGAAGCAGAAGCAGGTGGATCCCTGACCAGCCTGGTCTACAAAGCAAGTCCAAGACATGCAGGGCTGCACAGAGAAACCCTTTCCAGGTAGAAGGGGGTGGGGTGGGGAAGGACCATCCCACAAAAGAATGAAACCCCCCAAAATAAAATTACAATATAAATGGCAATAGTTTCAATAAGCAAAATTCAGCAATGTGATGCTAAACTTTGCTAAATATTCAATGTGTGAGATATTTCCAAACAAAACAAACCTTAGACGACTCTCGAGGAACAAAAAATTATGTGCAGTATTGAAGAAAAAATATAAAAATGCAGGATGAACAGTTAAAAGTATATACAACCTATCCTACTCAAATCTACAAATAAATTCCTTTTGTTTCTGATGCCTACACCCCTGCTGAATGGTTGGCTTATTTTACTATGTCCTTCACTGGTAAATATGTTAACAATTTTTTATCAAATAAAATGTTACTTGTTCTCAAAAGCATTATTTCATATACGTTTTCAATTAAACAACAATTTAAAACTATAAGAAATAAATAAAGCAATTGAGAAGAGTGGAAGAGAAACAAGAGGAAAGAGGGACAAAGAGGAGAGAAAGAAAGCCCAGACAAGGACTTGCAGCAGCCTCACCTGGGCTTTCAGGGGCAGTCAAACATTTCATCCATTTCTTTTTCCCCAGAAAATAGAAGCGTTCAGAAGAAAAGCAAGTCAGATGCCAGTCTAGCTCCTCTAGCATTTATGCCGACTAATAGGACAAACAGTCAAATAGGATTATAAAAGCACAAAAAATACTTACCTGGACTTGAAGACTCAACAGATGGCTAAAGGGAAAAGAAAATAAATTAACATTTTGTGTACTGTACCTTCATAAGCATTTTAAGAAGCATTCAATGACTAGTGACACCAAAAACTTACAATAAGTTTTAATGTCTAACACAAAACAAAATTTTTTATATGATCTTTCCCTTCTATTATGCTAAAGCCCAAAGAAAAATCTAAAACCCTCTTGGATTTAGAAGCAAAAATAGTAATATGAAATTAATTCTGATTTTAAAAACAAATACAGTCCTTAAAAACATAGACAAAAGAGGTATAGTTTTAGATCTTAAAATCTCCAGAAATAGTTTATCTTACTTATATTGAAATAACTATACACAAAATTTGTTACCAGTGGTTTTTAAAGCCCCAAAACAAAACAAAAACCAAATTGTGAAACAAGAGATAGAAACAATTACATTCCCCCAACCACAATACTAGGGACTGAACCCAGAGCTTCAAACAAGTACACGCTAGGCAAGTATTCTACCAACAGCTATATCCTCCATCTCACCCTCTAGAAGAACAAGATCTTTCTAAAATCCAGGATGGCTTTGATCTCATCATCTCCTGCCTCAGCATCCCAACTAAGTGCAGAACTTACAGTTATCACCGTACCACTCATTAGCAACCATAAATGGAAAAATATAAAGATAAAATTGGTAACAACTACTTTTACTAATATTGCCACTTGACAGTGTGGTTGTTTTTCTCAATTCAGCTAATTTACAATTATAAACAAGTCATCTTCAAACATAAATTCCTTCTAGACAAATTCAGTAACTTGGGAGAACTTAAATGCCAGTTCAGCCAGAGCTACCCACGGATGTTCTGAGAAGGAAAAAGTCACTGGCAAAAGAAGAGCATACTCTTTAAGATTATTTCTTCTGCTAAACACAACAGGGCCAAGAAGTAAGGCAACTAAAAAAAAAGGGGGGGGGATGTGGTTGATTTTCAAAGCCAGGGACTCTAAGACAGATCTCTATGAGGCATTTATATTCCATTTTGAAACCTGCCTACATCATGGTATTGTTCTAAGGGCAGCATTCCAGATTCCAGTAGTGACCTATGTTGGCTTCCTTTGAAGCACACTTTTTCAGTGGTTCAATTTCTACCTCTAAATTTTAGTAAGAGAACAGTTCATCCCTTCAGCATGGTTTTCAAAGAATTCCACCAGCACCACCACAAAAAAAAAAAAACAAACAACAACAAAAAAACAAACCAAAAACCAAAAAAAAAAAAACCCAAAAAACAAAAAAACAGAGTCAGGAACATGCCATGCAGCCACTGGAGGAGAAAGCCACCCTCGCACCAGTACGGAGGTAATCCACAAGCCTTGTGGTAAAATACAAAATGATAGAAATGGGTTCACTTAAGATATGAGAACTAGCTAGCAAAAGCCTAAGTGACTAGACAAGCAGTGTTTTAATTAATACAATTTCTGTGTGATTATTTCAGGTCTGGGCAGCCGGGAACGAAGAAGCAGCCTCCGACTACACATAGTATTATCTATTTCTTATACCATACCACCATTATTTTAAAGTTATCATGCCAGAACAGTTAATAGAATTGTTCAGTTGGTTTCTCTGATGAGAAGTTGGACAGTAGGATGCCATGGAAATAATACTATAACCATAAAAAGGGCAGAACACACAGTTCTGACGTGAAATGGGTGTAGGTAGACACTATAGCTATTATCCAGCAAATCAACATTATAAAATCGTAATCCCAACTGTAAGTCTAACCTTTGCACAATTACATCATTCAATGACTTCATTTGTTGCCAAGTTGGTAAGTACTACAGACAAGCTTCATCATACTCCTTTTCCTTTTTAAGTAAATGTCTGAAGCAAATATACATGACATAAACAACAACCACAATTTCTTATGGATTAGGACTCAAAGAGAAACAGTTCCTGAACATAATTGTTTTTTAACATTACATTGTTTCATAGTCTTCTGATTAAAGAAGAAAAAGTTTTCTGAAAGTTTGTTGGCACACTTTTAATCCTAGTACTCGGGAGGCAGGAAGAGCTGAGGCTGGTCTGGTCTACGGAGTGAGTGCTAGATCAGCCAGAAAAACATAGTAAGACCCTGTGTTTAAAAAAAAGGGGGGGGGCATCTTTTGACTGAAAATAACTACTCTGGACATGAACAAATTTAAAGGCATTAGCTATTATCAATAATAGGATACTGAATCTGAAAGCTGTGTACTTCAGTTTATGACAGGCCTTTCACCAGCAGTAAATAACAATACCACACTGATGAGTATTAGCAGCAAACAGTTGCCAGCTTGAAGTTCTAAAAAGGCCCCAAATATTTCCTATTCCGTAAGAAGCCTGTGTTTAGAGGACTGGCAGCATTGTTAAGCAGAGGGCACTCCCCTGAATACATTGCTTAATGTTCAAAGAGAGCTAATATTCTGTTAGACATGTTGGGCTAGATGGAAGGTAACATTCACAAGTTGGAGTGGGACAGGACATGCTAAGTGTCTATTTTTAGTGGTTTATGTCACAAATAAAATTTTATCAGTTTAGGAGGAAAGGATGAGATTAGTTTATTGTAACTTAATTGCATCCAATCAAATCAAGATTATCTACTGGAAACAAGCATTTTAAAAGTTCTTACTGTGACTACTACTTTTATTCAAATGACAAAAATAAAATTCAAGATCAAGTTGTGTTTATTATCACAATACAGGAGTTTCAATATAGAATGAAAGCATTTTTATAGACATACAAGAACAGTGCTACAACTCTCAAACAGAGTTACTTTATTTTAATCATATATATAGTATCAACACCTACTCTTTGCACTTGTTTCACACAATAGCAAACTCAGGCTATGCACTGAGAAGATGAAGGTTTCGTGGCGTGATGAAGACAGCTGAGGAAGCCTCTCACTCAAGGTTCCACTACACCTCACACCGCGAAGACAAAGTCTAACCTCTCTTTTCCTTCCTTCCTCGCTACTCTCTATTCCTAAAATCTTTCTTACCAACTCAAACCATGCTTCAAATATAAAAACAAACTGATTCTTTTTCTTGTTGAATAGTTATGTTTCTTTAGGAACTAGTCTTGACTTAACAATCTACTCCAAAAGAGCTTGGATATTTTACCTTTTAATATCACAGTCAGTTAGAAAAAAGGGGAAAGGTGAAACAAAACTACAAGTAAATTAAGCACTTATTTTTGAACACTATCTATTTTTATGAACATAAACAGAAAGCTAGAGAAATAAAATATTCTTAAAATACTCACAGTATTGTTAAAAATATGAATGACTTCAACAATTCAGATCTTTAACCAACATCAACATAGCCTACTATTACACATATAGGTGTATATCAATATGTATGTGTGTTATTTATTATTGTAGCTTGTCTTTAGAGAAGAGTTAGATGGAAATTTTAGAAATGATACATGCTTCTTCCAAGAAACATTAACACCACAAGTCTGTAACATAACGATGAAACAGACTATGTTTCAGTTATAAGAAGACTAAGAAACAGAGTTTAATAAAAATAATAACACCTATATTCAGAGAATGAGTCGGTAAGCAGAGGGTTTTCCCATTTTATGGTTTTCTGTATTGCTGGAATTTTCAATTGTTTTCACATATTACTCATTTTTTAAAGAGAAAATGAGGACCATAAATCTCTTAATTTCTGAAAACAAAACACTAGTGCTGTTTAAAACTAACACTTAGCAGATAGAGGAAGGCAGATCTGCGGACCAGAGTTTAAGGCCAGCAGAGACTGAATTCCAGGACAGCCAGGGCTACACAGAGAAACCCTGTCTTAAAAACGTAAAAAAAAAGAAAACAAAAAACCTAGTGTGTTTTTGTTTTTTTTTTACTATTTCTTAATTATAATCTTTAAAAGTTAGTTTAATTTTTGGTATATACATGTGATGTGGGAGAGAAAACTAATTAGGCAGAAGACAAAGGAAAAAAACAGGCTGAAGTAAAAGCAGCTGTTAAACTGCTCCCGTATACCACCATGCTCTACAGCTGGTTAAGTCGCTGTTCTAACCTCAGTGCCTCAACTGTCTTCAATTCTTGTTAGCACTTCTCTAAAACAGAAAACCCTAATTTGTGAGAGTCAAGACAAACTCTAGGGGGAAAAAAAATAAACTAGAATACTATTTTTTTTCACAAAAATTAATGTGCTCAAAGTATTTACTAGATCTTCAGTAAAAAGAAATGACTTCCCCCCTCAAACCAATTCTATCACCATTTCTTACATGCTGCCATTACTTTCTTAGGAGGATAGAAGATAAAACAGGCTGAGCTGGAGTTAGGGAAGTCTATTCCAGGATGCATATGCATACTGCAGGCGTACCGTGTCAAAGGCTCCCCACTCCACCCTCTTCCATACACATGTGGATCAGTTCAACCCGTCTTTACTCTCAGAAACACTGTTAGTCTCCAGACTACCTGAGGTTGAAATTAGGAAATTTACTGCAGCAGCAATATTTCCCAAGGTAGAATGGCTTTCTGGAAGACAAGCACCAGGAACGCACAAGTCTGGGACTTGGCTGAGCTACACAGACCAAGTGCTGATCAGTTTCATTTTCTCTATGGTGAAAAGCCTTCAATTTCTTTACGTTCCTTTAAAACCTAGGCTCACTTTCATTACGAATTACCCAAAATGCAGTTAAAAGATAGGTAAGCTTAATATTGTCTTCTGACTTGATTTTTTTAAAAAAACATGACTATAGGATAAGGCAAGCTCGATAGACATAAAGCTGCTTTAGAAACACACACACACACACAAACACACTTTAACAATTACATAGCCATAGAAAAATCCAAGCAACGGTTTAGTCTCTGGTATGAATTCTGGGGCCATTTGTTAATCCTTTAAAAACATGAGATTTGTTCTGAACATCAAGCAAGAAATTTTTACATGGTGATTTATTTCTATAAAGACAGACTATGCTTCACTGGCAGTGTGTGCATCTAAATTATATGGGAAATAGATTAGTTTCACCAACATTACTTTAAATGAATTCACACCTGTTATTCCCCCACCTAGGTTATCAAGTGTGTTGACTTAGTCCACACAAATGAAATATTTCAAGACTTTCATGCAGCACTGGAGTTCCCGACTATTCTGGACAGCTTTGGGAAATAATAAGCAAAGAAAATAAAACTCATCACCACTATAGAGAACTGTTTACAGTTTAAATTCACTGCTGTTAGGAGAAACTAACACTGAAGAGAAACAACACAATCCAGTTTCCTTAAAAAACAAACCACAAGCCAAAGTCCAAGCAATCTCAAATAATGCTAAACAAGGACTATGTTGAGAAATGGATGGATATAATAGTAAATAAATGTATCATTATTGAAAATATTTAAACTAATACATTAAGCAAGTCTATTTAAATATTTTGTTATAGAAGAAAGGCTCAGGTGAAAAAAAATAGATCTTAAATTGTACGTGGCTGTTTTTTCCCCTTAAGAATCCCTGTATGGTCAGGCAGTGGTGACCTTTAATCCCAGCACTTGGGAGGCAGAGACAGACAGATCTCTGTGAGTTTAAGGCCAGTCTGGTCTACAGAGGGAATTCCAGGACAGGCTCCAAAGCTACAGAGAAACCCTGTCTGGAAAAATGGGGATGTGGGGGTGGAGCCCTGTATGTTTACATACTCTGAAATAAATGACAAAATTCTTTGTTCACAAAGGTCCCTGCACCACATTCCTTATAAAGCCCTAAGGATCAACTAACTATTCCTTCCTCTTATTTTTTTTTCTCTCACTGACTTTATAGAACTGTGACTACTCTGTAATTCCTTCCTTTTCGTTTAACAGGAGAGCCTCCTTTAGTAAGCCCATGTAAGGAATCATAAGAAATGATAAGCACTGGGAGATACTATCGAAAAGAACTAAGGAGAACATATACTAATCCTTCTGTGTACACAAAATACAGTTTCACGTGACCACAACTGAAGAACCACTAAACATATACTTTCTATTATAAACTCAAGAGATGGCCAGATCAGTATATTAAAACCCCAACTATTACATATTACAATTGTATTTAATGCCACTTACAGTTACAAATCAATTATTTTTCTGGAAAAAATGTCAAGATCATTCCCTGAAATAGGAAAGAACAACGTAAATCTACAAGCAGAATGCTTAAATTTCTGTGTGGAGCTAGCTTCAATTCCCCCATAGTTACAAGTCAATGCATACTGTCCTCAGTTTTTCTTATTCAAAAGCACTGTAGTTTAGAATGCAATTTCTTTATTGTATACATCATAAAAAAACCCTATTAAGTCTATACAGAAGTAAAAACATTTTTAACCAAACTTCTTTTCCAAAATTAACTGCTCTTTAAAAAAAACACCCAATTATTAAAAAATTAAGACAAGGAAAAGTATAAGTTTGTTACTTCACCTATTTTGGGATATTTTCAGTGACACATAAAGTTCCTACATTCCTCTAAGTTCATGAGACCCTTGGGTTCTATCCTACACAGCAAAGAGAACCTATAAACACTCAAAGACTATAACAGGTATTCCAGTTCACTACACAAATGCATCGAGAACAAAAGTCAAGTTCTAGAAATTAAACCATTCATGTGTTCCTGCAAATCCTAAGAATTCCATCTCCACAGAATGAAATACCTAAGAGTGGCTTCAAGTAGAAAACAAGAAACAGCCAGTTTCAGCATACCTCTCCCTTTCATTTCTAAAACAAAAAATGCTAATGTGTCGGGCGGTGTGGCGCACGCCTTTAATCCCAGCACTCGGGAGGCAGAGGCAGGTGGATCTCTGTGAGTTCGAGACCAGCCTGGTCTACAAGAGCTAGTTCCAGGACAGGAACCAAAAAGCTATGGAGAAACCCTGTCTGGAGGAAAAAAAAAAAAGCTAATGTAACAAAATAACGTTCTCGCTGTGCAGAAAGTCAACTGAGGCTTCAGTATTTTTGTACACAAAGCTACTTTCAATAGCTTGCTGTGGGATAGGACTACACAACAACAAACTTTGGGCCGCAGTACAGCAGTGTGTTCCTGCTGTGCAGTCTAGTGGGTTTTCAGCAGTGGGGAATCCAGGGACGGTCATCTGACAAGATGCTTGACAATCCAGCTACATAGTCTACCTCCTCTAAGCACAGGAGTCAGACCCCACCAGGAGGGAAGTCCAGGAACAGACTCAGGCTAGTGGATCAAACCCAGGCACATTTAAGTGAAATAAAATTACTGTGGTCACTAAATTCATGTTTTGCAATCCTTTAACTATGAACAGGTAAAATGAAAACAGACATAATACATTCTTGCTGTAAGTCAGTAAAATTAAGTATTTTCAATAAGGGCAGCAAGCAGTACTACTACTGTAAAAAAAATCTCTCTTTCAGCCAGGTGACGAGGCACGCCCTTTTAGAGGTAGGTGGTTCTCTGTGAGTTCGAGGTCAGCCTGGTCTACTGAGTGAGTTCCAGGACAGTCAGGGCTGTTACACAGAGAGAAACCCCGTCTTGAAAAACAAACAAAAATTTCTTCTTTCTTCATAAAGGCAATTCTATAATAGAAGTACAAGTTAACACCCTAAAAAACGATTCCAGGAAGCTTGACTGGTACAGGAAAGGTCTACCATCTTATGTTTCTCTAGTTTAAGATTTAAGGATATTATGTATTAACAAAAGTAATCACTAGCCACTTCATTTAGCAAATGAAGGAGTTGAACACTGAGAGCTAAGTGGTAAATAAAATCACTTACTTCCTCAAGCTATTTTTTAGTGCCTTTGACATAAAATATGGAAATGTTTGGCAATTGTTTCGCCTTATTAATCAAGTAGTTACCCGATTGCTTCAATAGAGATCCAAAAAAGACCAAAAATAACAATGTGAACTCCAGGGATATAAATAATAATGACATTCACAGATAAAAATTAAACAAGGCAAACTAGACAACGGATGTTTAAAGGCTTAAAACCAGACACGATGTTAAAATTTCCTATAGTACATTCGAAGGCCTAATTACTCCTAAACAAACTTGTTTGCCTACCAATCTGAGCGCGAACCAGGAACTTGTTTACTAGAAATGAAGCGAAGGCTGGGAAGGGATGTGGCTCAGTGGTAGAGCGTTTGCCTGCTTGTCTGCTTTGCTCAAGACCCTCGGGTTCTATCCTATAGCAAATCAGGGGGGACAAGAGAAACAAGAAAAGCTTCCTCCAAGGAAAGAAAAATGATGGGTAAATAAATAATAGGCAGTTTTGAAACTTTGATTTGGAAGTTTTTTTTTCTTTTCCTTAAAAAACAAAACCAAAAACAAAACCAAACAGCCCCTTTAGGAGGGTGGAAAAGAAACTGAATCAGCATAGGGCCTACTGGGTTAAATTCTCCTGTTCACCTCACCTATGCTAGGTTAACTAAAGGCAGCGGGTCAGCTAGCTCTCCCCCCACCCAGACCGCAGGTCAGCAGCGCGGGCCGACGGGCGGGCGGGCGCAGCGCCGTCTAGGCTCGGAGGGAAGAAAGTTCGCGGGAGCAGGCTGGAGTCCGCGGGCCGCGCGGGCGGGCCGGCCGGCGAAGTTGCGCCACGGGCGGCTTCTGGACGGGCGCCCTCGCCCGCTCCTCACGCAGCAGCCGCCTCCCGACTGTCCCAAGTCCGACGGAGCCTCTCCGCCCAACTAAGTTCCGCGGAGCCCAGGCGGGAGGCCCGGCCGGACAACAGGTGGGCAGCGGCGCCACAGGCCCGGCCCGGGCAGGCCCGCGCCTCCCGCCCGCAGCCCTCCGCCGAGACCCCGCCGGGGAGGGGCGCTCGTTCTTACCTCCGCCATGTTGGCCGCGCCACCGGGTCACATCGCCGCGGCGGGTCGCGGCCAGAACCCGGATGTGCGCCTGGGCCGCGGGGCTCCCGCCGCTGTCTCCGCCGCCGCCTCGGCGGGAACGCGCAGGAGCCGCCCGAGCGCGCCACCACACCCCGCTCCGCCCCCTCGCGGCGCCCCGCTCGGCGGGACGGGAGGGGAGAGGCCGGCGGACGCGCGCCAAGCAGGGAGCGCGCGGCCCCGCGGCTGCCGTCCCCGGGGAGCGCGCGAGAGGCGGGCCCGAGAGCCGCCACTCCGTACTGGGGCAGAGCGCGAGAGGTCCGGGAGAGGGCCCCGCCGGGCACTCTTGCAGAACGCAAAAAACACCTCCTATTCTACACGTCGGTCACTTCCGAAGTGTGTTAGCTAGAAAACATTTGTTCCCGGACACAACAGCAGTGTCACGAAGCGCGCTCTGACAAATACTTCCCTTGGTGATTCCCGACAAGAAAAGCCCTGCTGCCCAAACTGGCAGAAGGCAAAGATGAAGAGCAAAGGTAAAGTATGCATCCTCCAACCTCACATTTTCCTCACTTTTTGCGATGCCACAGCAACACAGGTCTACATCAGATGAATTTTTGCACAACTACACGGAAGTTTCAAATGTAAAGTAATGAAAAGCTGCTCTTCGAAGGCTATGTCTATTTGACTGCATGGAGACACAACCTAATTACTTGCAACACCTAAGATACCTGCAAGCAAAAAGTTTGTTTTAATGAACTGGCCTAGGGTTGCTAACCGGCCTTGCGCTCCATACTGATAATGGCCGGGGCCAATGATTTATTCCAATTTCCTAAAGTAAATGCTGACTAAAATAGATTTATGGCTGATATTAAAATGGGCAGTAAGATATTTTACTAAACCAGAAGTTTAAAAAGTTTTTTCAGAAGGCCAGCTTTTTTCATACACAATTAAGGATTCTTAATGAAGCTTCAAAATGACTACCCAAATCAGTTAAATGATACTCATTACCTCTAAGTAATACACCATGATTAACAATACATGTGTACACACATAACTTTCTTAAGCTTCATACTTAAAATGCAATATAGGGATGCTGATTTCTTAAATTATTTCTATTTCCTTAAAATTCTAGATTCCACCAAGTCTTGTCCCATTTCTAAACACTGCCCATGAACCTGAAAGTCTTAAGCCCAATAACAATTTGTGCATGAATCAACTGCATTTACAGGTATATGAAGTAGCTGCTAAGTGAAAGGACATTACCTTGTAATTTGACAGGAAAAGAATCCAGAGACAGTCTGTAAACCAATTAAACATAAACATCTGATGCACATTTTCTACTGAAAGAAAAGCAAGGGAAAGAAGAGAAAGGAAAACTTTAAGGTTCCCAAATCTACAAACAATTCTTACCATTAACTGCACTGTACAGTGATTTCACTTTATTATAAAGATCTTAAGCTTCCTCCCCCCACAAATTCCTGGAGGGAAATAAATATTTTAGTAAGGTAATTATATACATGTGTATATATGTATACATAGTTTTATTAAATTCTTTGAACTTTTTTAAAATGTCAGTTCCTATCCAAATAGTTTTCACTAATGAAAACCGCTAAAGGCAAAGAACAATGAACATGTGTGGGCCAGTGGTGGGCACAGGTAAAAAGAATAAAGGTCTTAGAGGTACTATACCACGGTGATAAAGGAGGACTGTGCACTAAAATATGACAGCTAATACACATGGATTTTAGCTGGCATAACTTGCTTTAGTTCACTGAGTCTTTGACTCTTCAGTTAAAATATCAATCAACAAAAATCTGAATGGTGGTAAAGAACAGACTCAGATTCCTTAAGCTATGGAGCGAGTCCTCAAAGTCAGAAAATCAACTCTGCAATATTCTGAATAGGCACTTATCTTACTGTTAATTGCCTTTAAGTTAACTGATATTGCCAATCAATATTATTAACTTTAAATTATCTTTTTTTTACAGCTTGGCATATCTTTATTAAGGTAACATTAAAAGGAAACATTTCATACAAAACACGAGGGGGAAAAATCACTTTAAAATTCTAAATAGTTAAAACTAAGTTTGAAGGTAGATCGTAACATAGCCTCTACCATAGATAAGAAATGACATTATCTTTTGTGGGGGGAATTCCCTCTTGGAAACTGGAGTGTGGTGTTTTCTAGACATTCTGGAGATGAGGCGAAATGGCTCTAATACCGTAGGTAGTACACAACACATTACCACTGCACTGGGTACCCTTGCATGTCCTCCTGTTGACAATCCCATTGTTCCCAGCCTCAGGAACCACCTTCAGGAAAGCTACGTCTTTCTGGAGACACTGACTGACTCCTCTGGTGTCAGAGGTAGGAGAACTCACTACAGATACCTTCCTGTTGCATGGGCCTTATTTTCCTTGCCTAAGGTAGGATCTGCCAGGGAGTTCCTCGTTCCACGCTTCTCTGCCTGTGTTTACAGACTTTCAGAGGTTCACTGTACCTCTTGAAGAGGTTGCTCCTTTCAGAAACAGTTCAAATGCTTGGCTGATGCTTCCCTATCTGAAAGGCCAGAAGCTGCTCCCTCGCTATCACTCATCACCCCTAGTTCTTTAGCACTCTATAACGCCCTCCCCCCCCCCCCCCCCAAAAAAAAAAAAAAAAAAAGCCTCTTCTTTGTACTCAAATGCAAACCCTCAATTTATACTTGGGCTAACAAAAACATGTATCTGAAAGCAGGACACGGCAGAGTAAAATGTGTAAGAAAATTCACCAATAACCTGATCAAAATCATTAGAATTTATTAATGTGACATCCAAAATGGTAACTGTTAGAAATCTAAATTAAACTGTTTAATGTAAAAATAATGTAGCTGATGCCAACTCTTATGCGAAGTTTTTTTTTCTGCCTCAAAACAAACAAAAACCACCATATAAGGCCTAAATAAACCTAAAGAATCTCCTTCATTTGCTGAAAATTAACTTGAATTTTTATCACATTAAGCTACTCACAACTATTCTATCCGGTAACATCTCTTTTTAATGTCAATTACTGAATTCTCCATGCAAAAGTTAAATGAGGGTTAGGGATATAGCTCAGTGGTAAAATACTTGCCTAGCATGTGAGGACCTGGGTTCAAGCTCAAAATCTTTAAGATAAAGTTATAAACAACAATAGTAGCTGTGAGAGGCATATGTATGAATGCATGCATGCTGCACCAGCATGCATGGTTTCACAAACACGCACACACTCTCCAGAGATATTTAGTTGCTAATAAATATACTTAGGTTCGTAATTATACTTCAATCGGTCCCTCCATCAACAAAATCTACTTTGACAACTTACATTTACCTAAGATTGTATACCCTTGTTTTCAGCACCAACACCTGACTCAAAAACTAGTACTATTTCTGCTATGTAGGCACATCTGTCTTTGCAATTCAAAAAGTAACTCTCAGAGCACACTCAGAAAATATCTGTAACAATTCTGACTGAGACAGATGACCATAGCATAACCTACGATCTTAAAATGTTCAAAGTCCACGAGTCCTCTTTGGAGACTATTTCCCAAAACTTTTATCTAGGAATGATAGCCTCCACAGTACAAGTGATGATAGGCTACCTGCAAGCAAAACTTGTCTCGAGTGACATCTGAGACAGATTGGATCTCTCTTGACTTTAGTAGGCAGAATGCAGGTTGCCGAGCACAGCAGCACAGTACATCTGGAGGCTCCACAACTATGCAACTGCAATTATCTTTTCATTAGTTCTCTTATGAATGCCATCCTAAGATGCATTAAAAAATTGGCTCTTCAAAGAACAGATTCGGTTCCTTTCATAATTTTTCCCTACAGTTTCATTCAGTGGCCCCATTTTATCTTTATGTTGCAAACTTGTGTTTATAATTCTTAATGCTGCTGATGTTTGCTTTATCTCACCCCAAAGTCTTGAAAGGGTTGGCCATTAGCAGTCCTACAACACCAGAACAGACAGTAATCATAATGTTCCTATTACATGAGGGAGTTCCCTTTTGCCCTCCCTTTGTCTCCAATTGTGCCCCTGCCTACCAGCATCACATCCGTCTTGTCTGCATTGAACCTCAACCAGTTGGTTCTTAACCACGTCCGAAACTCAGCCAGGCACTGGGAGAATCGAGCCACCACACCATCTGGATTAAAGGAAAGAAAGCCTCAGTTGGGACGAGAGAGAAACAGTGTTGCCACAAGCTCACCCCGTCTCACATTTTCAAAAGGATGCCTGATAACCAGGTCAACCTGGTTTCACCAAAAAGAAACACAAAACTGAGTCCAGCAATTTGTAAGCAATGCTAAAGATTAAAAAGGAGACCAATAATCAGGTTTCCGTATTTCACCCAAGATGTATGAAAGGTTTAGTCAATTTCGGGTCATCTCAGTTAAGCGGACTCAGAAGCCTAGCCAGTCTTAAAATTGCATAAAATCTTCTGCAAAATTACAAAGATTGAGGAGATTTAATCTAAGAAAACTGAAGCCCGGGAAGGAGGGAGTGACTTGCCCAAGGTCACACAGCAAGCAAGGACCAGAGATGGGCGTCAGGCCAGGAGCCTCTACATCACAAACTAGAAGAATAAGGCCCCTAGCGGGGAGACAGGCACCGTGCGCGGCTCGTTCCCTGCAATGCCGTCTCCGAGTCTCTCGCCCACTGGATCCCTCCGACAACGGCAGGCTGACCCAGGTCGAGCCCACCACCTCAGGGGATGCTCTGCCAGAGAGCCCTCAACTGGCTGGGACAGCTGGGGAAAATCAGAGGCACAGAGGTGGAGCCACGGGGGAGTGGCTAGGAAGCCACACCCCTGCCGCGGAGCGAGGGCCGACCGAAAAGGGCGGAAGCTGGCCTGCCCGCCCGGCGAACTCACTCCGCAGCGTAGTCCCGGCGTGCCGCGGAAGCAGCGAAGACGTGCGCCGCCGCCACCGCGAGGGCCGAAAGACCGGGCGGGGGAGGGGCGGCAGCTGCGCGTGCGCACCAGGCGGCAGTGCCTCCGAGCTGCCATCCCGCCCCGCAGACACTCGGGCAGCCCCGCCCCGGAAGTCAGGGGTCTTCCGGGCGGCGTTCTGCCGTGGGGGAGGGGAAGCGGAGGAAAGGGGACTGCGGGCGCCTCTGGAGCTTCGGTTCCCGGTGGAAGGATGGGGAGGATGGTTTGTGGAGGCTGCACTTACAGCCACCGCCGCTGCCGCCGCCTCCGCTGCTGCCGCCGCCGCCTGGAGACGCCCCATCCATCCGCCTGCAGCCGGGAGACTCACAGCCTGGGAGGGGCCTAGGGCCTGGGCCGCCCGCCTCCTCCGAGTCGTCGCCCGAGCTTCCTCCAGCTCCACCAACCCTCTGCCCTCCCCTCCGCCTCCGCCCTCCTCCTCCACCTCGAGCGGCCAGCCAACCGCGCGGCCGCTTCTTAAGCCGGGCTCCTCCGTCGCCATGACGCCCGGCAAACATTCCCAAGCCGCTGATGCGGGCGGTTGGGGTCCGGGCATAGCAGAACCGCTAGGGAAGGGGCGCCGAGCCCTAGTCTGCGGGTCGCCACCATGTTCGGCTCTCCGACGACCACCCGCAAGCAGGCCAGCTTTGCCACGTAAGTTCCGCACTAGATCCGTGGTCCATTCTTCTAGATACCGGAGGCAGCCCCTCGGTTTGGAGAGGGGTTCCCAACTCATTCGATCTCGCGGAGCCCCCAGGCGGCTCCGGCTCTTTTGGCCTCATTCGGTCTTTGTAGAAGCTCCTTTGCGGTGCTCGGCCCCTGCTTCCTTTGCTTCCAAGTGCTTTTGCTTGTAGTCTTTCCTTTGGTCTTTCAACTTAAAGCCTTCTTGCTGTGCTCGTGCTCCTTGGTTTCTCTGAGCAACCAAAACTATTTTAATATGTTTGCCAGCCGAGGATTTTTAATCTCCTGTCAGCTTGTCTTAAGACTGTTAACGGCTTACAACATTCTGCTAAGCCAGAAGAAAAGCACAGAGGCGGACTCCTGTGACGTAGAGCTTGAAAGTGCTTCCTCGAAGGTCCACTAAAATGTTCCCCACTTCATGGTCGCACATTTCAGCCATTGGGTCATCTTCTCAAACCAGCCACATCTTTTCTTCAGTGCTCTGCCCGGTTCATCGTTTGTTGTTTCCCTGCTCCCCTATCCGACCTTCCTTTATCCCAAACATCCCGTTTCCCAAGTTCCCCCCAACCTCCCCTTCTCACTTTTCTCTCCCCATCTCCCCTTACCTCCCTCCCCCCCCCTCCCCCAAGATCCCATTTTTTGCCCGGCAATCTTGTCTACTTCCCATAATCAGGAGGATAGCTATATGTTTTTCTTTGGGATCACCTTCTTATTTAGCTTCTTTAGGAGATCAAATTATAGACTCACTGACTTTTATTTATCTCTAGAAACCAATTATGAGTGAGTACATCCCAAGTTCATCTTTTTGGGTCTGGGTTACCTCACTCAGGATAGTGTGTTCTATTTCCATCCATTTGCATGCAAAATTCGAGAAGTCATTGTTTTTTACCGCTGAGTAGTATTCTAATGTGTATATATTCCACACTTTCTTCATCCATTCTTCCATTGAAGGACATCTAGGTTGTTTCCAGGTTCTGGCTATTACTGAACTCACTGAGAGTTCCTGGGAGAGAACCTGGTGCCGCCCTGATTGTAGTACTCCGCCTTTATGCCATCCTCCCCTTCACTAAAATGCTTTCCGATAGCCCGCGACAGTCAGTTTACACTTTTGTGATTAACTGACCCATCACCAGCTCTGATCTAAGTGACCACTTAAGAGTTTGAAAGGCTTCAGTTAGTTGCCGGGACACCACTGATTCCCTACTCTTCGTTAGATTCGTGGCTAGCTTTCTGCTTTTATCTTTATGTCTGTGTGTCTGTTCTTGTGCATATTTAGAGATATGGGCTCACTGTGTAGCCCTGGCTGGCAGGGAACTGGACTGAAAAGGGCTGGGATTAAAGGCTTATGGTTTACCAATCTACCCACCTGTCCCTTACCTAAATATATGTTGTGGGCTCAGGTTGTTCTCCTCATTGTTGCCCTGTGCCTTTCAAAGTCATGTGTACTCACGACTCACAAGTTTTCGTCTCCCTTCAAGATCTCTCTCAAGAAAACTGACAAATGAAGCAGCTACACCTAGAAAGGAATCGACTGCTCAAAATTCCTCTTCCACGTCATTTCTATGTTGGAATAGCTGACGGCCAACAGCCTCCGTGTGGTAGTCATTGTACATCCGCTTAGAACTTCCCCAACTCTTCCCTTGCCCTTTGCGTAAGTGCTCCCATTCTTCTAAGCCCCCACGGGATCTGGCTTTGGATTCTGCCAGTCCAGTAAAACAGTAACACCCCCCATCCCCACACACACCACAAACATTTCATTCCCATTTGTGGCCCTGGGAATTAGCTGTCCTTTGAAAGTTTATGTGAGATAATCTCAGGATTCACTCGTTTCTGTCAAATGTCTCCATAGTAAAATAATACTTTATTTCCCAGGATCAACCTCTCCCTTACTATGTGTTTCATAAAAAGTTTATCCCCATAAATAAAGATTTTTATTTTTGTGTGCTGCTGTAGACTTTTATTACCTAGAATGAAGACTGTCTTTAACACACATTTGTTAACTGAACAAATGAATAAAGGCATACACCCAGATAACTGGGTTTTCTTGCCCAGTTTCTGTTTTGGCTTTAAAGAGATGTTAAATTGAAATTAAGTTATGTAACTTAAAATGATATAACACTTGTTAATTCAAAACAAACATAAAAACATCCATGACTTTTCGTTTCAAAGGGGATAGGAAATGGTTTATTCTGGATCTTAATGTTGGGAGCTGTGAACCCCCCAGATCCTGAATTTCTGGTAAACAACTTGTAATGCTTGCAGATGCTCTGAGCATGAGATCCTCAGGAGTTTCCTGATGGCAGGGAAGTGGTTTCTAGTGCATTTGGCTGGGGCGTGGCTATCAGTTAAGGATCCCTATATAAGCTGCCCCTAAACACAATAAAGGGGGTATTCTTGGGGCATTCCTGTTTCAAGAATGACCCATGTCTCTGTGTCTGTGAGTCTTTGTGTATTTCAATCTCCAGCCCCTTACCCAGTTCATGAACTGTATGATACCGCTTAGAGTACAGACGGGCATGGTGTGCTACAACTTAAGATGAGTGACTATGGCCCAGAAACACACATTCAGGTTTTCCCAAATACCATGCTCCAATGGTAAATGTCTCATGAAATTTTATACTTGCAGCAAAATCGTAAATCAATGTCCCTTCCATATACATTGGTGGAAACGTCAGGTGGTAGGTTCAGCAAAGTGGGGAATATCTGTTCTAAGCCTCGGATGCCTTCTGATAACATTTTTAAGGCCTTTTGGTTGTTGGAAACCAGAAGTCTGTTAATACTGTCCAAAGGGTTTCACTTGGTAATCGGAAGGATATTAGGTCAGACACAGAGGTAGGCAAGAAAAGGCAATTCGGGGCTAACCACAGCAAGGTAAGTTGTAGTCAGACTCTGGCCCTGCAACATTCCATCCTCTCCATAACCACTGAAGTTTAATGAGCTAATTAGCTTGTGTAGAGTGGCCGGTGTAAGCTGTGGCTTGTTCCCAGGAACATTAGTGGCTGAATGTTAGACAATTCCTAGGGAATTTAAATAGTGGCATTCGTAATAGACGAATGGTTAAGGACAGGATAGGATTCGAGATGTGAGCTGCTGTCACTTTTTGAGATAGCCATGTTACATGATTAAAACAAAGTTTCAAGCTTAGTTTTTGCTGTAACTCATTATTTCTCATCTTTTTTAAAGAATTCAGATCATATAAAATATCTCGAAGAATTTACCAGTTTTTCACTTTCTCACTTGATTTTCCGATTTTGCAATCTTCCTATTAGCCTCACCCATTGTGCTAAAAACAACCCTTTTCTCTACCCAGTTTTATTCTAATTCTTTACATGTTCTAATTTTGTTATTTAATTTATTCTTTGAGTATTCATCTGTTTACTGCTATAATTTAAAGAGATAGGCAGGTGTATGGCATAGAGCAGACCTGAGATTACCCTGTAGAATGAACTCTGTGAGATCCTCACTACCATCGAGTTGGCTGGGGATCTGTGGGAGGGGACTTGATTAGACCTCATAGCAGGAGAATGTTAGAGGACCTAGAGCATACAGATAGGCAGCATGATGGGACCTTGAAGGAGAGATGGAGTTTTCCCTTCAGAATCCCTGAAAGGAACTTTAGAAGAGATGGTTGTCATGTTTAAAATGACATGAGTCCTGAAGAAAATAGCCATCAAATCCCCACAGCAATAGGGTCCCTGATTCTTAGGGGTTCCCAGCTGCGTAGACAGGCCCCATATGGAGGTATCTGCCTTGGCCTGGCCTATATGCTGCAGATGTGGCAATAGGTAGGATCATAAACTTACCCTACAGCAGCAAGGCCACAGTGCTGCAGGCTTTATTATTCTACTGAGGGTCCCAGAGAGAGGACTGCAGGGAGGGAGACTGTGCTCAGATGGTCACAACAGGAGCCTGTCACTTCTTTGTCCTAACCTATAGAATGCTGGGGAGACCTGCTCTCATTTCTGTCCGAGAGGGCAACTAGAGGATCTCTGGTCTAACACGTTACTCGTCTGCTCTTGCGTGGTAGCCACTTGTTCCATTAGCACCCTGGGCATTTATTTTAAATTCGTAGTTTTGACAATTCCAAAATACCTGCCATATCTGAGTCTGGTTCTGTTGTTTTATTTGCCTCTTCGCACGTACTCTTGTATTTCAGATAGGCCCTACATGTTTTGTTGTTGAGAGAGAGTGGTATCATACTGAATTTGTACCATTAGAAATTAAGCTGTATTTACTCTTTGCTGAAGGAGCTAAATGATTAAGGCTCGGGTGTCCTCTAGTGTCCTAGTTTTGATTTGTGGAGTGTGTGTGTGTGTGTCTGTCTGTCTGTCTGTCTGTGTTTTAGGTTTACCTCAGAGGCTTCCTAAATTGTGTGAGCTTCACAGTTATTTTATACTTGTTTGTGTTACAGAAGCCCTCCTGTTGTGTAAGATGTCCTGGGGAGAGACTGCTTATGGAGTCCTGGTCTCCTGCTGGGGTCTTGTCCCTGATGTCCCTCCATTTGTCAAATGCTGGAATCGCAAGTGTGCACCACCATGTTTGTTTCTCAGCTCTTTTCCCCTCATTTGGTGAGACAAGATGGCAAAGCAGGGCCAGAGTTAGGTTATTTCCTCTCCCTGTGTCTGGTAGGCCTCGGTAGACTCAAATTGCTTCCTTCAGCTCTGGTAACATGGAATTCTGTAAGGATAGGTGCCTGCTAAGAAGAGGATTTTCCAGGTGTTTTAAGAACATTACTTTCCATCCACTTGGTGGGCTTATGGAGGTCAAATGAAAATGAGCTGGCTCCCAGAAGGTTTTATCCTTTAAGCTGAAGTCTGCTTATTCTTCAGTAACCAGGCAGTTGTCATTTACGTTCTCTGACCTCCGGTTGGCTCCAGGATCCGTTCTCTTCAACTGTGATCTCTTTCTCTGCATTTCCAGTTTTCAGGGTACTTGTTAGCCCTGTGATCTCCATTGTCTGATGGAACTGAAAAGAAAGGGTAGTTTTAGTCTTTCTGTGAGATGAGATGTTATGACTTTCAAGGTCTTTACATGTTGGAGTGGAAACTGGAAGTAAGTCTATTTGTTCTTTAGTTCTGTTCTTTAGTTCTTGTCTTCATTGTGGTGTGGAAACCACCAAAGGTTCTACAACCAGTGTCTCACTGCAGAAGGTGATAAAAAGTTGGGGCGGTAGCCCAATTGGTGAAGTACTTTCTTAGTGTGTGTGAGGTCCTCGCCTTGGTCCCCAGCACCACATAAACCAGGCATAATGATGCCCACTAGTAATTCCAGCACTTGGGAGCTAAATGCAGGAAGCTTTGAGGGTTATCCTCATCTTTATGGGGAGTTTGAGGCCAGCTTGGACTGGAGATTTTGGCTTCTTTTTAATGTTACAGATTTTTTTTTAATTTTTAAAATTTTTAATTATAGTTTTTATTTAAAAGTCATACTTGCTGGGCATTGTGGCATATACCTTTAATCCCAGCATTTGAAAGCTAAAATTCAACCCCAGCCTGGTCCAGAGTAGCCAGAGCTACATTATGAGTCCCTCCCTGCCTCAAAAAAAAAAAAAAAATTAGGTTAAATCACAAATTTGGTGTGATTTCTTAATTTTCTTACCCTGAACCTCACTGGTGACTTGGAATCTGCAGTGTTTACCTAAAATGGCATCTCTGTGCACATCTGTCACTTAGCATCGCTGCCTTTACTTTCCCCCTGAAATCCACATTACTCTGCATTCTTCAACTACTGGCAGATAGCTCCAGCAGGCAGCTGTGTTTGGGAAGATCTTTTTTTATTTTTACATTTTTTTATATTGCACACACATGTTTAATTTACCTGTACCCCAGCAGGCAAAACAGGCATTTCCCAACCCTCTTAACCACCTGGTCCCATTTAAGTGTCTGATCTGCTTATGAAAATAGTGATAGCCCCTGACCCAGAGAGGGCTGTGGAGGTCACGCCCACGCCACACCCCAGCACAAACTGGGCTGCTCCAGACAAAGAAGGACCTGCAAACTAGGCACTGCTTCCGTTTTTTACTTAGAAAGAACGTGTCCCAAGGGTCTCTGAATGCATTCACTTCCCTCATGGCATCTCGAGGCATCAAGAGTTCCAGTCTTCCCCGATCTTCAGATGGCCATTCTCTACCTCTGGGCCCTGTAGTCTTGTGTACACGTCCACACTATCATTTGATTTCTTCTTCAGCTTGACCTCTTCTGCCCGCCTCTGGCTGAAGAACACCAGGGCCAAGGTAAGCATGCCATTGATTCCGACAATGTGCTTGCTCAGGTCCAGGTGGCTACAGAGCATGGATGTCAGAGCATGGCATGAGGCAGAGGTGAACCAACACTGTGCCAGCTCCAGAACCAACAAGTTGCAGTCAGCATCTGCCAGATCTCTACAGAGTAGGATGACCCCATTGTCCATCAGCCTATTGAAATTCAGGGCCAGACTTGGCAGGCTTTGATTGTTCTTGAAAGATGACATCATATATTTACAGCATGCTGAAGTCAAAGAACACTGCCTCAGCATCAGTCTTTGCAAAGGACACATGAAATGACCCAGAGCATTCCAGATATGCCTCCATCCTGTATCCTTCAAGTCGTTCTCTGCCAGGCTCAGGTGGGTCAGCATCTTCCTGTGCCTGAGAGAGAAGGTGATTTCTTCACAAGAGGCCTCAGTGAGGTTACAATTCTCCAACATCAGTTCCCTGAGGTAACTCTGCAGCAGGTACTTCACCCCCAAAATATCTAGGGAGCTTGCTCTCAATAACAGAGTCTTCAGGTGCATGTTCCTTTGAAGACTGCTGGTAAGCTGAATCCAGTCTCTAAAGGTGGCCTCACAGGGCTTCAACTGTAACCTTTGCACTTTACACTGGGGCTTCTTGAGGGTGGTGGTGACTCCTGTATGGACGCTGTCAGCCACCGTCAGCACTTCCAGATCTTTGTTTCAAACACGGAGCAGATATCGTGCCACCAGCTGAAGACGATCTTCTTCTCTCAGCTGAGTGCCCTAGGAAGGATCTGCTGAGTCGGGCCGAAGCTCCTGGTGGAAGGCTCTCCACAGAGTCAGTTCTACTTTCTTCAAACCTCGACAGTGCCTAAGACAAAACGCAGACAGCTGGAGGTCCTTCAGGCTCCTGAGTTTCAAAAAGACTTTCTGGTAGCTTTCCAGGGCACTCGGCGATTTTGGTCAGGCAGGGGAAACGCTGAGAGCAGTCATAGCATCCATAGTCATTCAATGGGTTATCACGCTTACGGCCTTCAACTTGTTACCCAAGGCCAATCTGCACTTGAAGGACCTCATCACAATGCCACCACACGCTTCATTTAAAAGACCAAATAAGAAAAGCCCCATCTGAGTCTCACAGCTTTCTCTGGCTCTCGACATTGCGATCAGATCCTGTATGTTCACTTGGCTCAGTGGGTGATAATATACAATTCTTTAGGGGAAAAGGAGAACATAAAACATGGCACCAAAAAAATCCTGGAAGATAAACAAGGCAAACATGTAACAGTCTCCTTGGTCTTCTAGCCTTCGCAGAATGTTCACTTGAAAGAAAGCGTCTATGGTGGCCTCATCCACCTTGACATGCTGAAAGTCCGTCTTATCAAACACTCTTCAGGTCCCATCCACCCTGGGCAGCCAGACGGCACACACCTTCCAATTGCTTTTGGTAATGACCACCGGAAGGTGTCTTACATATGGTTGGGAACAGGGTAGCCAGGTACAACACACACAGAGATGTTGCATTTGGACAAGCCTCTGTGAGATTTACCATTTTTTGCATCAGTTTTCTTAGACAATGGCACACCATCCAGCACACCACAGGGACCCGACACATGGACAAGAGAATGGTGTTTGTCATGGCAAAATCCACAACTTGATTCCCTATCATTTTGCCTCTGAAATACAACCTGAGATAGTCGAGCGTTTCAGTCCTCCTAAATCCAGTCATGGTGACATGGGAGGGACACTTGACTAAGAGTTCAACTCCTCTCCAGGAGGTCGGTCTCACCATGGTCAGGAGTGTGGCTTCTGGAAGCATCCTTTTTGCTTAACATGCAGCTCAGGAGAACACACCCAGGCAACTTCTGGTTCCAGTCCTCCACCAGATCAGCTGGTCTTGTGATGAGGGAAGATGTGAGCTCCTCAAAGCCGTCCAACAGGAGCAGTAAAATCTTAGACACGAGAGCCTGAGACCTAAGCCCTTGGCCCTCAATCAGCTCCGAGAAGCTGCGCTCTCCCACCCAGTTCAGTTTCCGGCAGTGGAAACAGAAACCAAACTTGAATTTGTGCAGTAGAACTCGTTGTGCGCCCACATCAGCATCATCTTTCTGGCCAGCGTTGTTTTTCCGATACCAGGAATTCCATGGATGGCCACTATCTTAGGTCGTGACTCCTAGGTGGAAAGAGACATGGCAAGATTGCCTTGTGGTCTCTCACACTGATGTGTTTCCAGACCAGACGGTGCTGCCCACATAGGGAGGCTCTTTTCCATCACGTGCTGTCTGTACTCCTGTCTTTTACCACAGTCTTCCTTTGTCAGACTCGGTGGTGTTTTCCTTAGATGGGAGTCCTTTGGTTCCAAGGTAGGAAGAATGTCCTTTAACTCAGTAGCAGGGAACAAGTCCTTCTCTGGTTCATTCTCTATAGGATTTCATGAGCCACAGTCCAGGCCAGTGCTCCAGGAAGGGACTCTCCTAAGAAATGAACACTCTCTGCCCAATTGGCTCTGTTCAGCTGTTGTGGGAGCGGCAGGGCTGCATCCCCAGCACCCCAGCCGCCTGCTAGCTTATGCCCGAAATAACAACACACAAACTGTATTCATTTAAACACTGCCTGGCCCATAAGTTCCAGTTTCTTATTGGCTAGCTCTTACATATTGTTCTAACTCATTTCTAATATTCTGTGTAGCCCACGAGGTGGCTTACCAGGGAGGATCTTAACCTGCGTCTGTCTGGAGTGGGAGAATCATGGCGACTTCTGACTAAGCTTCTTTCTCCCAGCATTCTCTTCTGTTTACTCCACCCACCTATGGGTTGGCCTATCAAGGGGCCTAGGCAGTTTCTTTATTAATAAGAAATCACTCCCACATCAGATCAGCTGCTGCCAGGTGATGCCGTGTGAGTCCGGCAGAAGCTTCTTATCCATGAACAGTTTCTTGAAGATTTGTAGCTTCATCTTGCTTGAATAACTCATGTACACCATGACCCCATTATCACACAGGGAGGCAAGGGAGTGAGTGTGTGTCCAAGTTTGTGTAGAAGTAAGATCGCTAGACTTGGAAGGGGTGTTGAGGCCTAGGCGGGATCTTTGATTTACCTCACTCATCCTCATGCAAGGTGAACAATACTTCTCTGTCAGTGATAAATACAACTGAGCAGGAGAGAACAAACAAGACCCCTGAAATGGATCAGACTTCTAGGCTCCTTCTAGCAAAACACATCTTCCCAAGCAGTCAGAACAAACCTTTCTTGGTTCCTTCCTGATTCCTTACAGGCTCTGATCTTTTCCCATTCTATAGACTGTCATTTTGTCTTGTTGGCATATACCAAAGAATGCGCACTCACTACACGAGGACATTTGCTCAGCTATGTTCACAGTATCATTATTCATAGTAACCAGAGCCTAGAAACAACCTAGCTGCTCTCAACCGAAGGATGGATGCTCAGCGGTTAAAAAAAAAAAAAAATGACATCGGGGCTGGAGAGATGGCTCAGAGGTTAAGAGCACTGGCTGATCTTCCGGAGGTCCTGAGTTCAATTCCCAGCAACCACATGGTGGCTCACAACCATCTGTAATGAGATCTTGTGCCCTTTTCTGGCCTGCAGGCATACAAGGAGGCTGAACACTGTGTACACAATAAATAAATTTATTTATAAATAAATAGACTCTGATATGCTCTTGATCTTTCTTCTGATCTCTGTGGGTAGAAGGCACACATGAGTACACATATATACATGGAGCCCAACACTCATAAAAATAAATCTGAGCGAGAGAGAGAACACTTCAAAAGATGGGCCTACGATGCCTGTAGAAGACTTGGAGGGTAAAGAAAGAGGCGTGCTGCTAGCCTGATGGGCTGAGTTTGCTCCCAGGGCCCCTACGTGATGGGAAGAGAACCAGCTGCGGTAAGTTGTGCCCTGATCTTTGCAGGCATGTCATGGTGTGCATATGCACACACAATGAATAATTTCTTAATGAGGGAAATTGTCGCTTATTTGAGATACTCATTTGTTAATGCACCCAAAGGTGAGTATCACCCTGTTTTCCTGAGGTCCATGTGGATGTATGCCCAGAAGTTTGATATGAGAAGTACAGATTTAATTCCTAAAGCATGAAGTACCTGGTAGTCTTTTTCTTCAAGCAGAGTGGAATCTTAGATCTTTCCATTGATAAAGTCATCTGCTTTTCTTCATCTTAGGAAAAATTCTATAGCCATTTAAAAAAATTTTTAGTTACCATATTTCCAAATCTCCTTTAACAGCATGTTATCCTTTTATAGGAATAGTTTATATAGTTTTTACTTAATTTTTATAGGACATAAGTACTTACTTTATAATGAGAAAAATGGATGTTTTCCAAAATGGATAGATCTTGGATGAGAGCCAAAGCTTTAGTTAATTTGAAGAATTAGTGTCATTCATTTACTTAATAGACAATTTTATAAATAGATTAAAATATTGGTTCATTGAATTGAATTCCATGAACACTATGTTATTTAGCAGGACTCCCTCAAGAGGGGATGATTTTTTAAAAAGAATTACACTTACTGTTAAGGCAATGCCTATACAGCAAGTGAAAGCCTTACCCAATGGGAAAACAAAAATCTAATCACAAATTTTAAATGTCTCTTTTAGTAAAAGGAAAATAAAAGTTATTTCTGTTCTAAGTCAGTTTTTTTCTGAGATCATGACTAAGACAGTGCTTAAACTCTTAATGTAACAGAACCAATTGTGTGGTTATTTAATATCCTTTAACTATAACAGCTTAGCTATAAGTGTGTTCGTTTTCTATGAACCTTTCTGCAACCCACTAGTGTTCTGGGGCTGTTCCATTTGCATTTTGAAATACCATTACTTTAAGACGAAATCATCACTCAGTACTTTCTCACAGGAAAGCATTTTCCTCTGTCTTTAGTCTTGATCAAAAATTAAGGCTAAATTAAGGCTACTGACTTATTTCTCTATCTTATTTCCTTTAAGGTAAATGTATTTAATGCAGCAAGGGGGCTTGACATAGACTCAGTTCAGGACTGCAGACATGATTCTTGTACCAACAAATTCGCCCATTTTTTTTTTAGAGGTTTAAAGCCTGTTGTAGCAGATACGTAGAAACTTTTTGTTTAAAACTGTTTACTTTTTATTGGTCTCATAAGACAACCAGAACAAGTTAAGTTTGAGGCATCTTTCCTTACTGTCCAGCTAGCTGCATGCCTGTTACTTAGGGAGAGCTGAAAGCAAAGGGAGAGAGAAGCCATCTGCCTGTGCTTTGAGTAGCAAGTCTCAAGTCTTTTTTGAGACTATTATCCCTTGGAAAAGCTGGGAAACCAAGCTTGACAGGAAAATCAGGAAGTCCCAACTAGCGCTGTTCAATTTTACCCCTTAACATAGCATCTTGGTTAAATCTCCTTTTTTGATCCTTGCCTTTACTCTAACTCTGATCATGCCATGAACAGAAAGGCATTTGAGATTTTTTAGCAGCTATAATTTATTTAAAAAATTAGAAGCTAATTTCCCATCAAGTAAACGATAAGGACAGTAACTACACATAGGTAGCGCATACATAATCATACATAAAGATGGATTTGAGAACCAGATTTTATGGCTTTCATTTAGATCAGTTCTCAACCTATGGGATGTGACTTCTTTGAGGGTTGAACAGCCCTCTCACAGGGGTCACAATTGAGATATCCTGCATATCCTATATTTACATTATGACTCATAACAGTAGATTACAGTTATGAAGTAACAATGAAAATAATTTTATGGTCGGGGTTACCACAACATGAGGAACTGTATTCGAGTCACAGCATTAGGGAGGCGGAGAACTGCTGATTTGGATAATCATTTGTAATTCTTAGGGGCCTGGTGCCAAGCTTGACTATTTCTCCCATAGTATTAAGTGACTACTAATTTCAAATCTGTACTTCTAAGAAGTGTGATTCCTAGTGTAAAGATGACAGCTGGGTTCTTCCAAACAAGAATGTGGCCTAGTTGTCAACAGAGTTTTAAAGCAGGTGCCAGCACCTTGTTTATCAGAGGACTTAGGTGGTCAGAGATTTAGCTCAGTAGCAAGTCCAAGGCACTGGGTTCTGTCCTCAGCTTATCGGTGGGCAAAGGGGGTACTTCTTCTCCCTTTAGCTCAAATTGCACAGAAAACCTTGAAAAAAAAATGTATATTGTGGATGTCACTGTTTGTTGCAACTATATCTCTAGTTCACTATGAGAATTAGAGATTTCAAGATGTAAATTCATTTAATGTTTATAACAGCTTTCAAAAACTTTATCATTTGTATATTGAAAATATTTCTGAAGAATTAATTCATAGCATTTACCTAATAAAAAGACTTTAAGATACATCACTTAGGTACCCAAAGTATGTTTTACTATACAGTGATTTTGTGTCCTGTTGTTTTTACATTACCCACTATTATTACACAAATCAAATCCTTTCTCCTTTAGAACCTGTTTTGGAAAGAAATCTATTGAAGTCTGTATCTTAACATTAAAATATGTAGCTTAATGAAACTTATCTTAAGACTCCAATGAATCCTGTTTAAAATAAACAAAGGATTTTAAAGGTTTTTGAATCACTTAATAGACCAAAAAATACCATCTTAATAGATTTTAAGAAGTTCAGAGAACCCATGTTTATAAAGCATTTTTATCCAGCCTTTTGATATATTACCAAAACACATTTACAAGTATACATATGTGGATTTTAATTGAACATGCTAAAAAAAATTCAGTGTGTATAAAATGAATGAAAATTTGATGTGGCCACAGGTTTTGTTACTTCTTTGGGACATAAACATGTTGAACAGTAGGAAACTGATGTCTCATAAAACTGAACAGTTAAAATTTTTTGATTTTGATATTTTGAGACAGGGTCACATGTAGTCCAGGCTAATCCTGAACCCAGCTAGCTATTCCTCCTATTCCTCCTGCCTCCACTTCCCAGGTTCTGGTCAACCAGTGGGTATTACAAAGATGTATACTAAAAAGTCTTGGAGTCAGTCATTTGAGAGAATATATTATTGTAATTCAGCTTGTCTCTATGCAGTAGGAGAGTGTGGAGCATGTAAAAGGAATAAAGAAGTGGACAGGGTTGGGAAAGGAACTTAGTGGTAGGGCGTTTGATAGGGCGTGAGGCTCTGCTTTCAGACCCTAGCACTACAAAAAGCCTAACCCTATCAATATTTTAGGAAATCAGGCTATAAAATGAAAAAAAGGCTATAGTAGGCAGAGGACATCATAGTTAAAGGGAAAGATTTTAAGTATAGGAGAAACCACAACAGAGTTATGTTCATGGCAGAATAAGATAGAGGAGTCTTAAGAATTACTGAAAAACAGTGCTAGATTCTAGAATATGGATAAAATTTAGTTTTAGATGGAATGGCAACAACTTTTCAAACATTTATTTTGTGCTCATGTGTGTGCATGTATGCGTGTGTGCTTGTGGTAAAAATTCAGTTTCTGTCTCATATCGGAAGAGCCACCTGGTATGAGACAGAAGAAAACCAAAAATCTAGGGACTGTTGTTGTCAATACTCTCTTATCTTCCCCCCTCCAATTTCTACTTCTCCCAATACCTATTTTTCATCTCTTCGGTACCTTTCTTAAGATGAGGAAATACCAAACATTTTAACTTTCCATTTTAATATTAATAATATTTAAGTTCTCCACAGTGAATGATACATTTTCCTACAGTAACCTCTGAAGCATCCAGAAAGAAGATTGGGCCCTACAACAATGATCCTCCCTGGTTTCTTGGATGTCATTGACCTGATAAATGCCACTCAAAGATTGGTTTGGGGTTACAAAACTGCTCAGGATGATTTCAACTTGGCTAGCTGAGATGGTGCACCTTCTTACAACACTCTGGCTAAAACTTCAAATAAGAACTTAAAAAAAATAAAGACCTGCTAACTACTCAGAGACTGTCTACAGTTGTTACAGACAGTACTCTTGAGACTTACATTCATTTTATCTTTCACAGGATCCCATAGAAATGCCATCGTACCCTGACAGCTGGAAGTAATTCTACAAAACAATGTCCCTCTCCCAACAGATTTTGTCTTCTTAGGGTTATGAATAACTGTCATCTGTTAGGGGTTAGTATAGGGTTGGAGGTTGAATATGAAATTTAGGCTCAGAAATGTCTTTTTGGAAAAGAAAAATAGAGGAATGAATGGGATGGGATATTGTTGAAATAGGAGCGGCAGGGCTGCGTCCCCGGCACCCGGCCGCCCGCATGGCAGGCTTATGCCCAGAAATAATTACACGGAAACTGTATTCTTTCAAACACTGCCTGGCCCGGCTAGTTCCAGCTTCTTATTGGCTAGCTCTTACATATTGTTCTAACCCATTTCTAATATTCTGTGTAGCCCATGAGCTGGCTTACCAGAGAGGATCTTAACCTGCGTCTGTCTGGAGTGGGAGCATCATGGCGACTCACTCACTCAGCTTCTTTTTCCCAGCATTCTCCTCTGTCTACTCCGCCTACCTAATTTTCTGTCCTATGAGGGCCGAGGCAGTTTCTTTATTGTTAACCAATGAAATCAACAGATAAGATACAAGACCCACCTCCATCAGGATATAAGTAGATTAATGTACCTACTTGTGAATTATTATAGACAATTTACATTGGTATAGATTCTTGTATATTGATACATATGTAAAATTATCTTTTATTTCTGTCTAAGACAATTTGTATATTGATACAAATTCAAATTGTATTTGTTATATTGTGTATGTTCCTATTTCTCCTTACAATATTTGTACACAAATGTAAAGTTATTTTGCCATACTGTATGTGTGTATTTTCTACCTCTGCTTAAGATATTTTGTATATTGATACAGTGTAAGGACATCTTTGTCATATTGCACTATACATTTTTACCTCTGATGAAGATATTTTTATATTGATACAATCTCGAGGTCATTCTCCTCGTGCTGCACACCTGCTTAAAGATTGTTTACGTTCTTATATAGAGCCCAAGTCTTTCAGATACGCAGGTTATTTAAGAATTACAGATTAATAGTCACCCATGTTCGCCATACCTTTAGTTATGTTAGTCAGATTCTCTGGATGCTCAGAGAGGTACTCTGCATAGATAGGCAGTCTTAAAATACATCAAAGAACTGTAGAATACGGCATTTAAATAACTTAGGATTCCTTTGATGTGAGACACAATTGCTCCTGGCAGCACCGACCTATTCCCGAGAGAATGTTGGACACCACAGACACTCCACTTGGAGTTTGTTGTCTTCTTGGCAGAGCTGGCCTTTGGGCAAAGGACTGCCCTTGCCTCGACTGCTGACAGTATGCATGCTTTCCAAATGGCACAGCAGAACACAAGCGAAGTGACTGCTGAAACTTTCCAAGACAGGGCAGAAATTTCCTGTTTCTGAAAGTGGTCTGCCAGATACTCTAGGCCTTAGCTGAAGTTGGTTGCCCCAACAATGAAAATGAGACTTTGAGTGACTGTCCAAGTAGCCAGCTGTTTCTGTCATTTCTTGCACCTTTTGGAAGTTGCTTGCTTGCACTGCCTACTTACTCAGGTAATATTATTTTTCTTCTCAGGTCTTTGATGGGGTTGAAGACTAAACAGTCACAGCTACTTTCCTCTCATAACTTAGATAAACATTTTAAGTACCAGACTTAGATTCCTCAGGATAGGACATCTATTGAAATAACCTCTCTTATTTGCTAATTTCCTTAGACTGGATGGACATTTAGCACATGTTTCTTGCTTTATGTTGTTCATGTTGGTTGTAGTTCTATTTTTGTGTAAGTTTTTGCCTTTTCTTCCTTCTGGACAATGCATAATATTTGTTATTATTGTATGTACTTTTTATTAGGTTTAAAACCCTCTTATTTAGACAAAAGGGGGAATTGTGGGCACCCACTCAGCCAATTAACTTTTGCGGGACTCTGGCTCTTTGGGCATGGTCTGAGGGACTTACTACATGTCTACTGATAAGATGCAAAAGAAAGCATGTTCAGTCTCTTGCTCTGGTTCTTGCTTAACATGAGGGGAGACCCAGGACATTGGAGAGATAACGTGGGATCAGGGATGGCATCTCATCTGCCCTTTTCTGTATTTGTAAGTTCATCTCTTTCCATTGCAGACACTTAATAAATCAGTTTTGTTGACCTCAGTGTGATGACATAGTATGTTCCTGTGTATGTCAGAAGAGCATTGGGTTTCCTTGAACTAGAGTTATAGGTAGTGAGTTCTGGTCCTGCAAGAACAGTAAGTGCTTTTAGCCAATGAGCCGTCTCTCCAGCCTCCATAGAATAGCAACTGTTGTGGAAAGGGAAAATGTGTAAGGATGAGTTCAGAGGCATCTACGGGAAACAAGAGAAAAATTTAAAGATAGTAGAGATGTTACAAAGCAGTTTTTATAGGACTTGTATTGTTATTACTGATTTGGGTGGTAAAGTTCTTTCTTTAGAAGGAAAAAAAGGCATCCAGGGTAGGGCACTTTAAATATTTATTTAATGCATATAATAAGCCAGTGTGCTAGGCACTGGGGATATAATGGAGAAGGTAAATTTCCCATTTTGAATATGCTTACGCTCTGTAGAAGAGTGCAAAACAACAGTCTAAAAACCATATAGTGTTAAGTGGTTATTAAAAGAAGTAAAGCAGGAAACCTACATCCATCACTGTCCAGTTTTGCTTTTTTAAATAAAAAAAGACAAAATTGCTTCCTTTGAAAATGTATTTGCTTTTTAGAATCTAATTAAAGTCATAGAAATTTTCAACACAAAGAATTAGAATGGTAAAGTGTAGAGGTTGGGCCTAACTTGGGAATCTGTGAACTAAATCCAGTAGCACGATAATACAGTCCTTCCATAACTGAAATATTTTACTCTAATTTCCTAATTTAAAATTGTATAATTTGTTCAAAAAGAAATGGGGTACTTCCCCCCGGCTTTATTGCTCATGTTTAACTTTGCCTGCTTCTCTGCACTGTACACCACTGTACACTGGCAAGCATTTATCATGTGGCAGGTACTTCCCAAGCTAAATTTGTGAAGTCTTCATAATGACCTGTGGGCCCTGTTTTATGAACAAGAAAACTAAGACCCAGACAAGAAGTCAGTATGGCTTTTGCATCTTTCGTTTAAATCAAATCTCATATCTCATGCTTTCCTTTAAGCTTTTGCATCTTTATATAATTTTTAAAATGTATTTTCATATTTTATTGTGTGTGAGTATGAATTGGCACATAAATGAGAGTGGCCATACGTGTGGGGGTCAGAGGACAGCTTTGGGGACTTGTCTCTCTCTTGTGTTGTCTCTAACTCTTCCTGCTGCACCACCTACTCTAGGTTAGATGGCAAGATTCCGAATGGCATTTCTGTCTCCATATCTAGCTTTTTACATGGGCTTGGGGGATTGAACTCATGTCACCAGGCTTGCACCATAGTCACCTTTACCTACAGAATCATCCTAATGGCCCGGTGTCTTTTTACATAAAGTGGTGTTAGTTCTAGCCCTGTAGAGATGCTTCAGAAATGATTGTACATGTCAACTCCAGAAATGTGCTTACATAGACTAGTGTGTCAGGTAGCAATTGCTGTAGGTACTTGTTTAGCTTCTTTATACTTCTAAATGAAAGTCTACTTTTGCTATAATTTGAATTTTCTTTTCAATTCTGGGTCTTCTGTCGTTTGTTTTCCTTGTACAGGAGTCCCAGCTCACAAACAAGGAAGTCTATTAGCTTTAGTAGCCCATCAAAAGCAAGTTCAGGGAAAGGCTATTCTGGCGCCACTCAAAGCAGAATTGCCATGTCAAGAACGATGGTTTCTGTTCCTGAGATAAAGCCGGTAGAAAAACTGAATATTTCTGGCACTAAGACAGTACAGGTAACTTTCTTTTTTCCAAAGTATTTTTGTTATGTTTAATTATTTAATTTGTGTGTACACGCGAGTGAGCATGTGTGTACACCCTGGCACGTGTGTGGAGGTCTGAAGACAACTTGGAAGAGCTGTTTCTCCCACTTTGTGGGTTCTTAAGATCAAATTCAGATCATCAGACTTAGTGGCAAGCACCCTTATTATCCCCAGAGACATCCTGCTGGCCCCACAGGTGACTTTTTTTTTCTTAGAATTCTGAATGTTGTGGGCTTTTAAAAAGGTTTATTTATTTAAAGTTATATGTGTGGAGGTATGTACACATGAGTGTGGGTGCCTCCCAAAGAGGGCATCGCATTTTCAGGAGCTAGAATTATGGGCATTTGTGAGCTGCCTGATGTGGGTTCTGGGGACTAAACTCTGGAACAGTAGTACATGCTCTTAACCTCTCTGAGCCTGCTGTCCAGCCCGAGTTTATTTGTAAATAACTCTGTAATCTCCTTCCTCTTGGCAGCTGTCAAGAGTTACAACTTGACTGGACTGTTGTTTTTCTCTCAAACACCAGTAAAATTGTCCTTGAGTTCCAGTGTGTGCCAGGGTGAATGTGTGATAGTCAGAGGACAACCCAGAGTTGGCTCCCCTCTTCCAAAA